>NC_086455.1:176718913-177018913 GCF_028390025.1 Pseudophryne corroboree | reverse complement strand
GAGGCGGGGCGGCTGGGAGGGGATAGAGACGCGGGGCGGTAGGGAGGGGATATAGAGACGCGGGTCGGCAGGGAGGGTCCCCAGTGAGGAAGCTGATGAAGAGAGGGGGAAAGTAGTGGAGGGGGAGGGCACCAGAAGAGGAGACTTGTGTAAAGTGGGGACCACACATAGAATCAGTGGTTAGGATGGCCGGAGGGACTCACCGTTGGGGCTGTGGGCGGCTGCTGCAGGCTGGTAAACAGTACAGTGTTCAGAGGCACTCTGTGCTACTATTACACACATTCCCCCCCTGCTCGTGCTGCGCGGTGGATGAAAGGGGGCGTGGACTAATGTAAAAGGGGCGTGGCCTCGCGGGAATGTTCTCTCTCTCTCCGGGGGTGTTTCCAGCTTGCCTGTAGATGCTGGCAGCCCCCGGAGACTGGAGTGTGTGTGGCGGCTCTTCTCTGTGACAGGAGGCGAGTGCTGCAGGAGATGACGTCACTGCAGCACTCGCCTCCTGTCACAGCAGGAGAGCGGACAGCTGGATGTGTGCGGAGGAGGCGGCGGGTCTGTGTACGCGGGGCAGGGAGGGCTATGAAAGCCTTCTCCTGCGCCACCCGTCCCTCCTAATGTGTATGCCGGGGGCGGCATCAGCCGTTGTTGTTGGCCCGGTGCCGCAGCCGGGGAGTCAGAGCTGCTGATGGGTGGGGGGAGGGGAGAGAGAGAGATGGACAGGCAGCAGGAGCAGAGACTTGCTGACTCCGCCCACCGCTGTGACTCCACCCAGCATTACGGCCAGGCACAGAGTCACAGATGTAGCCAAATATATAGGAAATTGTAATCTCTGGGCAAGATACAAAATATGAATTGTAAAGTCCCTCACCAGTGGCATTGTGGGGCTCCCACCCAGGCCTTCAACCCTGGTTGTCTCACCAGAATCAGTAATCCACACCAATAAATGGGTGGAAAGCTAGTATGGCAGTTTATCATACGGCAAAGGTTCCGGAAATGGGAGGCCCGGATACAGAAAAGCACCGTTAGGGCAGTCACCAGGAAATGTGTAATTAAACATACACTAACATCAGTTAAATGATTATTCTCTTCTACCAAATTGGCCGACCTTACTTCCACCTACACTTAACGTGGCTGCAATTTACTGTGGACCCTACGCTCAATCCCCCCACGATGGGAGCGATTGCTGGGGTGCTGCCCTATCCAAAGTAACATTTACTCCTGCTGCTCATTTCCAGCACTGGACAATTATTAAATGAATGCATACTCTGCCCTAACAGATAATAGCTGTGCCTGTGGTGGTCATTCACCAATGCCCGTTACTGCAAATGTATAACACCCCAGCACAAAGGTTTAGGTAAATTATAATGGTACTGTCACTTGGTGCATTTACAAAATAATGATGTTACCATGTTGGGTCTGCATTCTACCACATTACAGATCTTGGGGCACATGTAACAACTGAGAGAGAACGTTAGTACGCTTACAGTAGGTTAGTTCTTTTGAGTGAAACTGTTGGTGAGCTAAGGTTAGTCAATCCAAGAGAGAGATTTGGTGAACTTCGGCTACGCCATCTCTGAAAGATCATTGGCAGGCTAAGGTTACTCCGCCTAAGAGAGATCGTCGGCAGGCTAAGGTTACTCCGTCTGATAGAGATCGTCGGCAGGCTAAGGTTACTCCGTCTGATAGAGATCGTCGGCAGGCTAAGGTTACTCCGTCTGATAGAGATAGTCGGCAGGCTAAGGTTACTCCGTCTGATAAAGATAGTCGGCAGGCTAAGGTTACTCCGTCTGAGATTGTTGGCAGGCTAAGGTTGCTCCGCTTGAGAGAGATCATTGGCAGGCTAAGGTTACTCCATCTGAGATCGTTGGCAGGCTAAGGCTACTCCGCCTGAGAGAGATCATTGGCAAACTAAGGCTACTCCGCCTGAGAGAGATCGTCGGCAGGCTAAGGTTACTCCGTCTGATAGAGATCGTTGGCAGGCTAAGGGTACTCCGCCTGAGAGAGATCGTTGGCAGGCTAAGGCTACTCCATCTGAGAGAGATCGTTGGCAGGCTTTGGTTACTCCGCCTGAGAGAGATCGTTGGCAGGCTAAGGTTACTCCACCTGAGAGAGATCGTTGGCAGGCTAAGGTTACTCCGCCTGAGAGAGATCGTTGGCAGGCTTTGGTTACTCCACCTGAGAGAGATCGTTGGCAGGCTAAGGTTTCCCACCTGAGAGAGATCGTTGGCAGGCTAAGGATACTCTGCCTGAGAGAGATCGTTGGCAGGCTAAGGTTACTCCGCCTGAGAGAGATCGTTGGCAGGCTAAGGTTACTCTGCCTGAGAGAGATCATTGGCAGGCTAAGGTTACTCCGCCTGAGAGAGATCGTTGGCAGGCTAAGGTTACTCTGCCTGAGAGAGATCGTTGGCAGGCTAAGGTTACTCTGCCTGAGAGAGATCGTTGGCAGGCTAAGGATACTCCGCCTGAGAGAGATCGTTGGCAGGCTAAGGTTACTCCGCCTGAGAGAGATCGTTGGCAGGCTAAGGTTACTCCACCTGAGAGAGATCATTGGCAGGCTAAGGTTACTCTGCCTGAGAGAGATCGTTGGCAGGCTTTGGTTATTCCACCTGAGAGAGATTGTTGGCAGGCTAAGGTTCCCCACCTGAGAGAGATCGTTGGCAGACTAAGGTTACTCTGCCTGAGAGAGATCGTTGGCAGGCTAAGGTTACTCTGCCTGAGAGGGATCGTTGGCAAGCTAAGGCTACTCCGCCTGAGAGAGATCGTTGGCAGGCTAAGGCTACTCCGCCCGAGAGAGATCGTTGGCAGGCTAAGGCTACTCCGCCCGAGAGAGATCGTTGGCAGGCTAAGGTTACTCCGCCTGAGAGAGATCGTTGGCAGGCTAAGGTTACTCTGCCTGAGAGAGCAGGCTAAGGTTACTCCGCCTGAGAGAGATCGTTGGCAGGCTAAGGTTACTCCGCCTGAGAGAGATCGTTGGCAGGCTAAGGTTACTCCGCCTGAGAGAGATCATAGGCAGGCTAAGGTTACTCCGCCTGAGAGAGATCGTAGGCAGGCTAAGGTTACTCCGCCTGAGAGAGATCGTTGGCAGGCTAAGGTTACTCTGCCTGAGAGAGCAGGCTAAGGTTACTCCGCCTGAGAGAGATCGTTGGCAGGCTAAGGTTACTCCGCCTGAGAGAGATCGTTGGCAGGCTAAGGTTACTCCGCCTGAGAGAGATCATAGGCAGGCTAAGGTTACTCCGCCTGAGAGAGATCGTAGGCAGGCTAAGGTTACTCCGCCTGAGAGAGATCGTTGGCAGGCTAAGGTTACTCCATCTCCGAGAGATCGTTGGCAGGCTAAGGTTACTCTGCCTGAGAGAGATCGTTGGCAGGCTAAGGATACTCCTCCGAAAGATCGCTCGAAGGCTACGGTTACTCCGTCTGAGATCATTGGCAGGCTATGGTTACTCCATCTCCGAAAGATCGTTCGCAGGCTAAGGTTACTCCGTCTGAGATAGATTGTTGGGAGGCTAAGGTTACTCCATCTCTGAAAGATTGTTGGCAGGCTAAGGTTACTCCGCCTGAGAGAGATCGTTGGCAGGCTTTGGTTACTCCACCTGAGAGAGATCAATGGCAGGCTAAGGTTACTCCACCTGAGATCGTTGGCAGGCTTTGGTTATTCCACCTGAGAGAGATTGTTGGCAGGCTAAGGTTACTCCACCTGAGAGAGATCGTTGGCAGGCTAAGGTTACTCCGCCTGAGAGATATCGTTGGCAGGCTAAGGTTACTCCGCCTGAGAGAGATCGTTGGCAGGCTAAGGTTACTCCGCCTGAGAGAGATCGTTGGCAGGCTAAGGTTACTCCGCCTGAGAGAGATCGTTGGCAGGCTAAGACTACTCTGCCTGAGAGAGATCGTTGGCAGGCTAAGGCTACTCCGCCTGAGAGAGATCGTTGGCAGGCTTTGGTTACTCCACCTGAGAGAGATCATTGGCAGGCTAAGGTTACTCCATCTCTGAAAGATCGTTGGCAGGCTAAGGTTACTCCACCTGAGAGATCGTTGGCAGGCTTTGGTTACTCCACCTGAGAGAGATCGTTGGCAGGCTAAGGTTACTCCGCCTGAGAGAGATCGTTGGCAGGCTAAGGTTACTCCGCCTGAGAGAGATCGTTGGCAGGCTAAGGTTACTCCGCCTGAGAGAGATCGTTGGCAGGCTAAGGTTACTCCACCTGAGAGAGATCGTTGGCAGGCTAAGGTTACTCCGCCTGAGAGAGATCGTTGGCAGGCTAAGGTTACTCCGCCTGAGAGAGATCGTTGGCAGGCTAAGGTTACTCCGCCTGAGAGAGATCGTTGGCAGGCTAAGACTACTCTGCCTGAGAGAGATCGTTGGCAGGCTAAGGCTACTCCGCCTGAGAGAGATCGTTGGCAGGCTTTGGTTACTCCACCTGAGAGAGATCATTGGCAGGCTAAGGTTACTCCATCTCTGAAAGATCGTTGGCAGGCTAAGGTTACTCCACCTGAGAGAGATCGTTGGCAGGCTTTGGTTACTCCACCTGAGAGAGATCGTTGGCAGGCTAAGGTTACTCCGCCTGAGAGAGATCGTTGGCAGGCTTTGGTTACTCCACCTGAGAGAGATCGTTGGCAGGCTAAGGTTTCCCACCTGAGAGAGATCGTTGGCAGGCTAAGGATACTCTGCCTGAGAGAGATCGTTGGCAGGCTAAGGTTACTCCGCCTGAGAGAGATCGTTGGCAGGCTAAGGTTACTCTGCCTGAGAGAGATCGTTGGCAGGCTAAGGTTACTCCGCCTGAGAGAGATCGTTGGCAGGCTAAGGTTACTCTGCCTGAGAGAGATCGTTGGCAGGCTAAGGTTACTCTGCCTGAGAGAGATCGTTGGCAGGCTAAGGATACTCCGCCTGAGAGAGATCTTTGGCAGGCTAAGGTTACTCCGCCTGAGAGAGATCGTTGGCAGGCTAAGGTTACTCCACCTGAGAGAGATCATTGGCAGGCTAAGGTTACTCTGCCTGAGAGAGATCGTTGGCAGGCTTTGGTTATTCCACCTGAGAGAGATTGTTGGCAGGCTAAGGTTCCCCACCTGAGAGAGATCGTTGGCAGACTAAGGTTACTCTGCCTGAGAGAGATCATTGGCAGGCTAAGGTTACTCTGCCTGAGAGGGATCGTTGGCAAGCTAAGGCTACTCCGCCTGAGAGAGATCGTTGGCAGGCTAAGGCTACTCCGCCCGAGAGAGATCGTTGGCAGGCTAAGGCTACTCCGCCCGAGAGAGATCGTTGGCAGGCTAAGGTTACTCCGCCTGAGAGAGATCGTTGGCAGGCTAAGGTTACTCTGCCTGAGAGAGCAGGCTAAGGTTACTCCGCCTGAGAGAGATCGTTGGCAGGCTAAGGTTACTCCGCCTGAGAGAGATCGTTGGCAGGCTAAGGTTACTCCGCCTGAGAGAGATCATAGGCAGGCTAAGGTTACTCCGCCTGAGAGAGATCGTAGGCAGGCTAAGGTTACTCCGCCTGAGAGAGATCGTTGGCAGGCTAAGGTTACTCTGCCTGAGAGAGCAGGCTAAGGTTACTCCGCCTGAGAGAGATCGTTGGCAGGCTAAGGTTACTCCGCCTGAGAGAGATCGTTGGCAGGCTAAGGTTACTCCGCCTGAGAGAGATCATAGGCAGGCTAAGGTTACTCCGCCTGAGAGAGATCGTAGGCAGGCTAAGGTTACTCCGCCTGAGAGAGATCGTTGGCAGGCTAAGGTTACTCCATCTCCGAGAGATCGTTGGCAGGCTAAGGTTACTCTGCCTGAGAGAGATCGTTGGCAGGCTAAGGATACTCCTCCGAAAGATCGCTCGAAGGCTACGGTTACTCCGTCTGAGATCATTGGCAGGCTATGGTTACTCCATCTCCGAAAGATCGTTCGCAGGCTAAGGTTACTCCGTCTGAGATAGATTGTTGGGAGGCTAAGGTTACTCCATCTCTGAAAGATTGTTGGCAGGCTAAGGTTACTCCGCCTGAGAGAGATCGTTGACAGGCTAAGGATACTCTGCTTGAGATCGTTGGCAGGCCAAGGTTACTCCGCCTGAGAGAGATCGTTGGCAGGCTAAGGTTACTCCATCTGAGAGAGATCATTGGCAGGCTATGGTTACTCTGCTTTAGAGAGATCATTGGCAGGCTAAGGTTACTCCGTCTGAGAGAGATCGTTGGGAGGCTAAGGATACTACGCCTGAGAGAGATCGTTGGCAGGCTAAGGTTACTCCGCCTGAGAGAGATCGTTGGCAGGCTATGGTTACTCTGCTTTAGAGAGATCATTGGCAGGCTAAGGTTACTCCGTCTGAGAGAGATCGTTGGGAGGCTAAGGTTACTCCATCTCCGAGAGATCATTGGCAGGCTAAGGTTACTCCGTCTGAGAGAGATCGTTGGCAGGCTAAGGTTACTCCATCTGAGAGAGATCATTGGCAGGCTAAGGTTACTCCATCTGAGATCGTTGGGAGGCGAAGGTTGCTCCGTCAGAGAGATCGTTGGCAGGCCAAGGTTACTCTGTCTGAGAGATCGTTGGCAGGCTAAAGTTACTCCATCTGAGAGAGATCGTTGGCAGGCCAAGCTTACTCTGCCTGAGAGATCGTTGACAGGCTAAGGTAGAGAGATCGTTGGCAGGCTAAGGTTACTCCGTCTGAGAGAGATCATTGGCACGCTAAGGCTACTCCGCCTGAAAGAGATCATTGGCAGGCTAAGGCTACTCCGCCTGAGAGAGATCGTTAGCAGGCTAAGGTTACTCCATCTGATAGAGATCGTTGGCAGGCTAAGGTTACTCCATCTCCGAAAGATCGTTGGCAGGCCAAGTTTACTCCGTCTGAGAGAGATCATTGGCAGGCTAAGGTTACTCCGTCTGAGAGAGTTCGTTGGCAAGCTAAGGTTACTCTATCTGATAGAGATCGTTAGCAGTCTAAGGTTACTCTGCCTGAGAGAGATCATTGACAGGCTAAGGATACTCTGCCTGAGTTCGTTGGCAGGCCAAGGTTACTCCGCCTGAGAGAACTCCAGTGAGCTTATGTTACTCCATAAATTCTCATACTTTTTTGAAACACTGCCCTAGAATATCAGTTTTTTTCACAGTACCACTAACCCTATTTAAAGCAACACAAATGCGATTTAGTTTAAAGTTAAGTAACAATAAAAACTTTCAATTTGTAAATAAAGTTATCAAAGTTATTTTTTGGGGGGGTCTCCCTTTTGCACATTATATAAGGCACACGCATAAACATGTAAATGAAATAATCTGGCAAACCTGAAGCACCTCCAATTCCTGGTGACCTTTCCAGCAACGGAAGGATCCTGCAAACATGTATTTCCTTTGGGTGTAATTAGAGATAACTGTAGTGCTCTGGATGACACATAGGCTTGAATTACATCCTTACCTGACCCAATACACGCAGCCTACCTACACCCCTCCTTACAATTATATCCCCGGAGGTCTCATTGTAAGACAATATTTAATAGGAGACAGGTGAAACCTGTATGCAATGAATCCAGTATGATGATCTCCAAGCATTCCTTATAATGAGGCGTGTACTGGGTTACAGGAAGCGTCTTTCCAGGCAGCGTATCCAGTATGATGATCTCCAAGCATTCCTTATAATGAGGCGTGTACTGGGTTACAGGCAGCGTCTTTCCAGGCAGCGTATCCAGTATGACGATCTCCCGGCATTCCTTATAATGAGGCGTGTACTGGGTTACAGGCAGTGTATCCAGTATGAGGATCTCCCGGCATTCCTTATAATGAGGCGTGTACTGGGTTACAGGCAGTGTATCCAGTATGAGGATCTCCCGGCATTCCTTATAATGAGGCGTGTACTGGGTTACAGGCAGTGTATCCAGTATGAGGATCTCCCGGCATTCCTTATAATGAGGCGTGTACTGGGTTACAGGCAGTGTATCCAGTATGAGGATCTCCCGGCATTCCTTATAATGAGGAGTGTACTGGGTTACAGGCAGTGTATCCAGTATGAGGATCTCCCGGCATTCCTTATAATGAGGCGTGTACTGGGTTACAGGCAGCGTATCCAGTATGAGGATCTCCCGGCATTCCTTATAATGAGGCGTGTACTGGGTTACAGGCAGTGTATCCAGTATGAGGATCACCCGGCATTCCTTATAATGAGGCGTGTACTGGGTTACAGGCAGTGTATCCAGTATGACGATCTCCCGGCATTCCTTATAATGAGGCGTGTACTGGGTTACAGGCAGTGTATCCAGTATGAGGATCTCCCGGCATTCCTTATAATGAGGCGTGTACTGGGTTACAGGCAGCGTATCCGGTATGAGGATCTCCCGGCATTCCTTATAATGAGGAGTGTACTGGGTTACAGGCAGTGTATCCGGTATGAGGATCTCCCGGCATTCCTTATAATGAGGCGTGTACTGGGTTACAGGCAGTGTATCCGGTATGAGGATCTCCCGGCATTCCTTATAATGAGGAGTGTACTGGGTTACAGGCAGTGTATCCAGTATGAGGATCTCCCGGCATTCCTTATAATGAGGCGTGTACTGGGTTACAGGCTGTGTATCCGGTATGAGGATCTCCCGGCATTCCTTATAATGAGGCGTGTACTGGGTTACAGGCAGCGTATCCGGTATGAGGATCTCCCGGCATTCCTTATAATGAGGCGTGTACTGGGTTACAGGCAGCGTATCCGGTATGAGGATCTCCCGGCATTCCTTATAATGAGGAGTGTACTGGGTTACAGGCAGCGTATCCAGTATGAGGATCTCCCGGCATTCCTTATAATGAGGCGTGTACTGGGTTACAGGCAGTGTATCCAGTATGAGGATCTCCCGGCATTCCTTATAATGAGGAGTGTACTGGGTTACAGGCAGTGTATCCAGTATGAGGATCTCCCGGCATTCCTTATAATGAGGCGTGTACTGGGTTACAGGCAGTGTATCCAGTATGAGGATCTCCCGGCATTCCTTATAATGAGGCGTGTACTGGGTTACAGGCAGCGTATCCAGTATGAGGATCTCCCGGCATTCCTTATAATGAGGCGTGTACTGGGTTACAGGCAGTGTATCCAGTATGAGGATCTCCCGGCATTCCTTATAATGAGGAGTGTACTGGGTTACAGGCAGTGTATCCAGTATGAGGATCTCCCGGCATTCCTTATAATGAGGCGTGTACTGGGTTACAGGCAGTGTATCCAGTATGAGGATCTCCCGGCATTCCTTATAATGAGGCGTGTACTGGGTTACAGGCAGTGTATCCAGTATGACGATCTCCCAGCATTCCTTATAATGAGGCGTGTACTGGGTTACAGGCAGTGTATCCAGTATGATGATCTTCCGGCATTCCTTATAATGAGGCGTGTACTGGGTTACAGGCAGTGTATCCAGTATGAGGATCACCCGGCATTCCTTATAATGAGGAGTGTACTGGGTTACAGGCAGTGTATCCAGTATGACAATCTCCCGGCATTCCTTATAATGAGGCGTGTACTGGGTTACAGGCAGTGTATCCAGTATGAGGATCACCCGGCATTCCTTATAATGAGGAGTGTACTGGGTTACAGGCAGCGTATCCAGTATGAGGATCTCCCGGCATTCCTTATAATGAGGCGTGTACTGGGTTACAGGCAGTGTATCCAGTATGAGGATCTCCCGGCATTCCTTATAATGAGGCGTGTACTGGGTTACAGGCAGCGTATCCAGTATGACGATCTCCCGGCATTCCTTATAATGAGGCGTGTACTGGGTTACAGGCAGCGTATCCAGTATGAGGATCTCCCGGCATTCCTTATAATGAGGCGTGTACTGGGTTACAGGCAGCGTATCCAGTATGAGGACCTCCCGGCATTCCTTATAATGAGGCGTGTACTGGGTTACAGGCAGTGTATCCAGTATGAGGATCTCCCGGCATTCCTTATAAATGAGGCGTGTACTGGGTTACAGGCAGTGTATCCAGTATGAGGATCTCCCGGCATTCCTTATAATGAGGCGTGTACTGGGTTACAGGCAGCATCTTTCCAGGCAGTGTATCCAGTATGAGGACCTCCCGGCATTCCTTATAATGAGGAGTGTACTGGGTTACAGGCAGCGTCTTTCCAGGCAGCGTATCCAGTGTGATGATGCTATATCCACTGAGCTGAGACCATCTTCCTCCTCTTTGTATGCCGAAGCAGAGTTTATTGAGCTTTCATCCTTCGATGAATCCTTATCTGAAACATGTGTAGCCTGTGAGGATGAAGATTTACTTACCACTGGCTTATCAGCCTGTTTCTTTAGAGGCTGCTGCTGGAAGTGATAAACCGCAGGTGGGAAGCTGCATGTATGGGTTAATTGTGTAACCCATCCCTGGTACAGGAGTTGGAATTATCCGTCCAACTATACTGGATAATGTCTGTGCAAACATAGCCCAAGGTGGATAAATCTGCACCTGAATCTGCCTTGTATTTTTCAAGAGACCCTGGTGAAAGCTAAAATAATTTGCACACCAACCATCCTGAACCAGATCCTGAGAGGATAACACAGCTTTGCAAGACAAACATGATGAGTGTTGGTGCTGCTGTGAGTGTATCTTCCTCACCTTTGCCGCTCTTAGGCATGATAAATAATCAACACTTCCACAGTACTACACAATTTGTTGACTGTAATCACTGTAAGCTTTTTAAAGAGACATACAAGCCAACCCTACCCATGCACCAGCATTGAGGATCGGAATAGAACAAAACCTGACAGTATAGTAAAGTCAGCAATCACACTAGCAGTCAGTCACATATTATACATTAGTATAATAAGTAATATGAGCACATCATCAACTACATTTCAAGTATGTAGGAGAACATATTACTGAATCATGTTTAAACAGATCTACCGTATTCAGATGCATAGCGAAAGAAACCACAGTAAATGTATACAGACTCATATGCAATAGGCACTTATCTAACTATTCGTACTCAAAAGGTAGATAGAGACTTAGTGCTGTATAACCCATACTCAGAGTGGGATACAGGGAGACTCACCTCGCTTCCAGGAACGATCAATAAGTTTGCGAATGCTGAGTGAATCCAGATGCTACTAGTGTACACCGCCGCTCCATGAACCTATAGTGAACACAGACGCACCAGTCACACAGCCGCCTATGCAGCGACTGGGTCCCCTTCATATACAGCATCTAAGACGAAAGCGGGAAAACAGTTCATAGCGGGAGACTCGGTGGAAATTGGTCATGAACCGGGGAAGAAGGGCGACCAGGAGAGCGTCTGACTCCCCACCGCTGACATCAACCCTAGGGATCGCAGCCTCATACTATTCCTGGAGCCTCTGATCCCTAAGGCCTAGCGCTGGTACACCCGGGGTGGCAGCCGTGTCAGCGACTGGTAGTCTCCTCCCAAAACAGTGCGGCTGTGTCCGTATTCCCCTTCTAAGCGGAACCAATGCCTTACCTTCTCCCTGTGCTCCGGCCACAGCCTGGTAACGTCTGCTGGACATGCTAGTGTTTCCGACACAGACGCCCGCCAAAACAGCACTGTATTCGTGGGTAAGCATTGTTGCGACCCGGTAAAGAGTTGTTGGAGCGACTCTTTCTAAGGTACGTATAAGATGCTTTTTAGAAAGATCACTCAAGAAAAAATAGTAAGACTATAAAAATAAAATAAGAAAGCTTATGGCTGCTAAAAACCAGCAGCCCTCTGACCATGGTCCGGCTCCGGCCGCACCAAACAAAAAACTGATTTGCCTGAGCCAGGAGGCAGGGATATATGGACGGCCCCGTTGCATGCTGGGAGGCTGAAAAGCTTTGACCGATTGGTGTAAATCCGCTGTCGCTTCATCATATCCCAATGTTATCCTGTGGATAAGCTGTGGACCCTGCTGGAGAAACACGGATTTTTCTGAGCAGGACGAGTTACTGACACGTTGTTTCTGACGGCAGTGTGTACACACTGGGGTAAATTTACTAAGATTCGTATTTTCCCGTTTGAGGTCAAAGTTCAATCACGAATGACATCGAAAGTGTAAATATGCAACTTTTTGAATTGATTACGACTAATTTACTAAGCTGCCGTATTCTGCATTTTCAGGTTTTCCGATGTCGATGTCATTCGTTTTTTTTGGCAGTGTTTTACGTGAGTGACTTGTAAAACACTGCCGACTTTAATACAATGAATCTCGGCCGGATCTGAGAGATCCGTGCTGGGCTTCATTGTGCACCTTGTTAAAAAAAAATAAAAAATGTTTAAATGTAAAAAATAAATTGCGTGGGGTCCCCCCTCCTAAGGCAAACCAGCCTCGGGCTCTTTGAGCCGATCCTGGTTGCAGAAATATGGGGAAAAAATGAACAGGGGTTCCCCCATATTTAAACAACCAGCATCGGGCTCTGCGCCTGGTCCTGGTTCCAAAAATACGGGGGACAAAAAGAGTAGGGGTCCCCCGTATTTTTGAAACCAGCACCGGGCTCCACTAGCTGGACAGATAATGCCACAGCCGGGGGTCACTTTTATACAGTGCCTTGCGGCCGTGGCATCAAATATCCAACTAGTCACCCCTGGCCGTGGTACCCTGGGGGAGTGGGGACCCCTTCAATCAAGGGGTCCCCCCCCCAGCCACCCAAGGGCCAGGGGTGAAGCCCGAGGCTGTCCCCCCCATCCAATGGGCTGCGGATGGGGGGCTGATAGCCTTTGTTCAAAGTGAATGATATTGTTTTTAGTAGCAGTACTACAAGGCCCAGCAAGCCTCCCCCGCAAGCTGGTACTTGGAGAACCACAAGTACCAGCATGCGGCGGAAAAATGGGCCCGCTGGTACCTGTAGTACTACTACTAAAAAAATACCCCAATAAAGACAACACACACACACCTTGAAAGTATAACTTTAATACATCCATCCACACCTTCATATACACATACTTACCTTATGTTCCCACGCAGGTCGTCCTCTTCTCCAGTAGAATCCATGGTGTACCTGTAGAAAAAATTATACTCACATAATCCAGTGTCTTAGGCTCCTCGGTAAATCCTTTTGTAATCCACGTACTTGTAAAAATAAAAAAACGGATACCCGACCTCGCACTGAAAGGGGACCCATGTTTTCACATGGGTCCCCTTTCCCCGAATGCCAGGAACCCCCTCTGACTTAAGTCCAAGAAGGTTCCATCAGCCAATCAGGGAGCGCCACGTTTGGCACCCTCCTGATCGGCTGTGTGCTCCTGTACTGACTGACAGGCGGCACACGGCAGTGTTACAATGTAGCGCCTATGCGCTCCATTGTAACCAATGTTGGGAACTTTGTAGTCAGCGGTTGACCGAAAGTGACCTCACCGCTGACCACAAAGTTCCCACCATTGGTTACAATGGAGTGCATAGGCGCTACATTGTAACACTGCCGTGTGCCGCGCCTGTCAGACAGTACAGGAGCACACAGCCAATCAGGAGGGTGCCTCAACGTGGCGCTCCCTGATTGGCTGAAGAAACCCACTTAGACATCAGTCAGAGGGGGTTTCTTGCATTCGGGGAAAGGGGTCCCATGTGAAAACATGGGTCCCCTTTCAGTTCGTGGTCGGGTGTCCCGTTTTTTTATTTTTACAAGTACTTGGATTACAAATGGAGTATCCGAGGAGCCCTCTACACTGGATTTGGTGAGTAGGATTTTTTCAACAGGTACACCATGGATTCTACTGGAGAAGAGGACCGACCCTCGTGTGAACATAAGGTAAGTATGTGTATATGGTGGTGTGTATGTATGCATTAAAGTTATACTTTCAAGGTGTGTGTGTAATGTCTTTATTGGGGTATTTTTTTAGTAGTAGTACTACAGGTACCAGCGGGCCCGGTTTTCCGCCGCATGCTGGTACTTGTGGTTCTCCAAGTACCAGCTTGCGGGGGAGGCTTGCTGGGACTTGTAGTACTGCTACTAAAAACAATATTCATTACTTTCAACAAAGGCTATCAGCCCCCCATCCGCAGCCCATTGGATGGGGGGGACAGCCTCGGGCTTCACCCCTGGCCCTTGGGTGGCTGGGGGGGGACCCCTTGATTGAAGGGGTCCCCACTCCCCCAGGGTACCCCGGCCAGGGGTGACTAGTTGGATATTTGATGCCACGGCCGCAAGGCACTGTATAAAAGTGACCCCCGGCTGTGGCATTATCTGTCCAGCTAGTGGAGCCCGGTGCTGGTTTCAAAAATACGGGGGACCCCTACGCTTTTTGTCCCCCGTATTTTTGGAACCAGGACCAGGCGCAGAGCCCGGTGCTGGTTGCTTAAATATGGGGGAACCCATGTAAATTTTTTACCCATATTTTTGCAACCAGGGTCGGCTCAAAGAGCCCGAGGCTGGTTTGGTTTAGGAGGGGGGACCCCACGCATTTTTTTTTGTTGAAAAAATATAACATTTCCCACCCATTCCCACTGAAAAACATGCACGGATCTCATGGATCCGTGCATGCCTATACAAACACGGGATAAAAAAGCAGGTCTGTTTTTTTTTAGCACTTTTTCACGATTTGTATTTTATCACGGCAGTGTTTGGCTATTGTCGGCAGTGTTTGTGTTTTGCACTTTTTAGTAAATGACCGATTTCTAGCAAATTGCAGGCGTATTTGACCGATGGTGTATTGATTCGTGATTTTTTCCTAGGACTTCCAAAATATTACGAATGCCCTCATCACTGCCGAGATTTTTGCTTAGTAAATTACCGAGATGACACTTTGAAGAAAAAACGGCATCTCGGTCAAAATCGGGACCTTAGTAAATATACCCCACTGTGTTTCATGCACACAATTCTTTTACATATGGAATATGTGTATGATGTGCAGGATAGATGCATAGAGCAGTATTCAATTCTTTTCACCCCCTTTCACATCCGTCCTGTTTCTGCCCATTGGGGGCGTGGTATAGTCATTTCAGCTTGCTACCGTAGGGAGGCATCCAACCGTATACACAGCTAAACCCGATTACTATGGGCATGATGACAGGGATCATTTTAGAAAGGAGAATGGGCGTGATATATCATCTGAATATCGCTCATAGCGTGTAGCCTTAGGTCCCATCCCCGGGATATTCCATTATAGTATATATAATATTCCACACTACGGAAACATCCCGTATCCAGCAAGCCAGTTTCTGTCCAGAAGGTTAGATACAATTTATGTTGATAAAGATGAACACATAGAAATAACGTTGGGAAAGACGTGTCTCAATAAATACACCCCCCCTGAGCAGGGGTTAAGGTGAGCTGGAACTGCGTTCCATCAGTTCCATTGGCCTACCTATCCCAGAATGTCTGGCTGGAGTCGCAGGGAGATGCCGTGCGCCGCTGAGAATGTTACCAGCCGGAGGCAGAAGTTTACGCCTGAGCTCTGGCGGTGTGCAGAATGGGAGAGACGTCTCTCCCATAGTTCCGAGGAGCGGGCAGCCAGAAGGATGGTGGCGGTCGGCACCTGGAGTGGGGCTTAAGGTCAGTATTGTGTGTTTTTTATTTGTGTGTAAGTGGCGCTACTACAGGGGGAATTACTACTGGGGCAATACTACATGGAGGCATAACTATGGGGGCATTAGTACTGGAGGCATAACTACTGGGGGCAATACTACATGAAAGCATAACTACGGGGGCATTTGCCACTGGGAGCAATACTACTGGGGACACTACTACAGGTGGCAATATTACACAGGGGCATTGCTACTGGGGGCAATACTACACGGGGCATTACCACTGGGGACACTACATAAGGGGCATAACTCCTGGGGACATAAAGGGCACCACAACTATGCGCTTTACATAAGCGGCACTACCACTACAGTGGGCATTGCATAAGGGGCACTACTACTGTGGGCATTATGTGTATAAGGGGCACTACTACTGTGGGCATTATGTGTATAAGGGGCACTACTACTGTGGGCATTATGTGTATAAGGGGCACTACTACTGTGGGCATTATGTGTATAAGGGGCACTATTACTGTGGGCATTATGTGTACTTGGGGTGCTACTACTGTGGGCATTATGTATAGGGGGCACTAATGTGTGTCATAACATGAATAAGGGACACTACTATGTAGTGTAATGTGAATAAGACTGCGCTACTGTGCAGCATAATTTGAACTGTGGATACTATTGTGTGACCATGCCCCTTTTTTGCGATGTGCGCAATCCCTTTACTACCTTGGTGCGAGTGTGTGTGTGTGAGTTCCACCACCTTTCTAAGACCACTTTAAGCACATCTTCTGAGGAAATCCTGGTGATGGGAAGAAAGGTGCTAGGGCCCCTGCTTGATGGGGGGGATATGCACAGGACTCGGGTCTATGTCCGGCGTCTTCAGCGCAACCAGGAGCGAGGCAGCTGCTGTGATATTAACCCCTAATAAGCTGGACTGAATGATTAAGAATAATGAATTCTTGCACTCCGGTTTATAAGTACACATCTCACCCATCATTACTCCAACGTTTTCCATGTTATCTACATAAACTGTATCCAGCCTCCAGGCAAGAAACTACTGATCAGTATTACCCCGTCACATCGCCAAAATAACCCGGGTTATTACCAGGTTGTTTCCGGGTCGAGGTGCAGTGTGAAAGCGCCAAAGTGAATATCCCGGGTCGAGCAACCCAGCATTTCAACTCGGGTTAAAAGAAGGGTCGGAGCCGGGTCGCTGCTCAGGAAAAGGTGCTGATTGGCTGTGTGTCTGCAGTCCCAGCCCCTCCTTTTATTTATCAGTGTGAGCCAGAAAAGTCCATTAGAAATCACATCACAGTGTTTAACATGGGTGACCCAGGTTCAGTGTGAAAGGCACCAACCCGGGAATAACCTGGGATAAAACTGCAATGTGAAAGGGAGGCTGCTCGGACCCGGGTCAGACCCAGGTTCAAAAGCCGTTACTGACCTGGGTATGCGATGTGAATGAAGTATTATACCCCTTTCACACCGCCAATGTCGGATCCCACCCAGGAATTGGAAACGGGTCCCTCCCGGGTGGGACCCGGCATTGGCAGCTGCTGCAGGCTTCCCTGACCCGGCAATATTCTGGGCGGGTTGCCATAGCAGCGGGGGGCGGAGCTGGGAGATGAGATCATCTCCGCGACACCTCTCCCGGCTGTAGTAAACGGGTCCCGGGACGCATCGACCCGGGAGCCCGTTTACGCAGACACTGACCCGGTATTCAACCCGGATAATATGCCGGGTCGATACCGGGTTATTTGTGCGGTGTGAAAGGGGTATTGGTAAGCTGGTTCCGCTTTCACATCACAAACCCAGGTTCAAACAGCCTCAGGCCATTTCACATTACAGTGTCGACCCGGTTATTCCCGGGTTGGTGCCTTTCACACTGAACCCAGGTCACCCATGTTAAAAACTGTGATGTGATTTATAATGGACTTTTCTGGCTCACACTGATAGTTTCAAAGGAATAAAAGGAGGGACTGGGGACACAGCCAATCAGCACCTTTTCCTGAGGCCCGGGTTAGAGGCATTCACACTGCACAACGACCCAGGTATGACACATGCTTAACCCTTATTTTGCTCGACCTGGGTGTCGAAGTCAAATGACATATTTCGATATTTGGGCTGCGCTATGGCATTTATTAATGGATGCATCTACGATGCGCATGCTATCAGAGGATGCATTTGTTAATAAATATCATATTGTACTCAAAATGGCAAATATTTCTTACAGACACTCAAATGTGGAACATCCAGGAATACAAATCAAACAGTGTCTTAAACATATCAGATTGTCTTGTTCAGGCAGGCATTGTGTCCATGGAAGATGGACCTTTGATTGATTGAATGTGTAAATACCATTGTTTACCTCAATTGTTGTCATTGTCTCTAACAAACAAGAAGTCAGATACTATACAATAGCATAAGGCACAGGTTCTCAAACTCGGTCCTCAGGACCCCACACAGTGCATGTTTTGCAGGTCTCCTCACAGAATAACAATTGAAATAATGAGCTCCACATGTGGACCTTTAAAAATGTGTCAGTGAGTAATTAATACACCTGTGCACCTGCTGTATTACCTGCAAAACATGCACTGTGTGGGGTCCTGAGGACCGAGTTTGAGAACTTCTGGCATAAGGGCATGCAGATTCCAGGTGACCATGAAGTTATACTAATAGTGATATGTCATATGTATTATGTACAGATGTATCCACCGTTATCTTGAGTAGTTTTCTGTGCCTAGTCACAACATGACTTATTAGCATAAACCCTTCATCTATTGTTCTCAATTGCAATACAATACAGAGAACAATACATCAGGGGATTAAGTCATTACAGCAGGGGATTAAGTCATTACAGCAGGGGATTAAGTCCGATTGGCCAGTCTCAATTAATCCTATTAAAGGTCAAGATAAATGTGGACCCATCTGTATATGTATTGTTCCATTAAATATCAAGGACACCATGACACCATGTAAAGACACCGTGTGTGGGATCAAATTATTCAGGGTCACATAAGTAATAATTCGGTGGTTGCGAGGATATTGTCACATATTGCGGCAACAAGTTTTTAGCGATACCGGATTCATGTATATTCCTGAATGATACTGTGGTCGGTTTGAACTGGCCTTTAGGTGGGAGCCCAGAAGGTAAACAACTGTAATAACATCACAAGATTAGGTATCGCCCAGTGTTCGAATTGACCAATAACACACAATGAATGAGAAACCTCCCTCTCCTGGACCAATAGCAGAAGACCCAGCCCCAGATGTGTGCCTTCTCCAATACACAGTATATAAGTACTTTCCCTTACCCAGGAAGCTCAGTGTTGCGGATTCTAAATGGTGATGATTGTCCTCTGAGCTAAGGGTGATGTATACTGGCTGTATCTATTTTCTTATGTGTCTGTAACTATTTCTTATGTAACTCTGTACCACTTACTTAGGCTTGGACACGCCTGCGTTTTTTCCAAACACTCCTAGAAAACGGTCAGTTGACACCCACAAATGCCCTCCTCCTGTCAATCTCCTTGCGATCGACTGTGCGAATGGATTCTTCGTTAAATCCATCGCTCAGCAATGATCCTCTTTGTACCCCTACAACGCGCCTGCGCATTGCGGTGCATGCGCAGTTTTGCCGAGTTTTGACATGATCGCACTGCAGTGAAAAAAACCTAGCGTGCGATCAGGTTGGAATGACCCCCATTATTCATGCGTTAATGTATTTCTGAATGCAGCGCTGTTATTCTGTCGTGTGTAGTTATTGGTTGGCGGCCTCTTACTTCATCTCAGTCTGTATTACTCATTCCTAGGCCAACGCCTTGGGTTTGTTGGTTTTATATTATAGTCGGTAACTTAGCTTGTGGGGTCCATTTTACCGATACATACAAACCCCTACAATCTACCTGACAGATGGGAAGCCCTGTGACAGTACAATGGTCTAAGTGCGCAGATTTTACCTTTAATATGAATTATTGTAAATGTGTAAAGCTGCAGAACAATATCAAGGTAAGGAGCGTCACGTCGGCATTACTCCCCCATTCCCGTCGTCTGACTGGGATTTCACTCCATAATGTCTAATCGCCACTGGGCAACATATATGTACGCATAGAAAATGGAGGGACTTTGTACACTCAGCAATGCCGGCTCCTGCACAAGCTTTTATATATGAAGTCTCGCAGCCGTTCTCCTCAGCGCAGAGATATAGTAAATCCGAGCCACAGAGTATATATAGCATTCAGCAGCTTCTGCAATGGGTGATAGAAACTCTGCGCTCTCCAAAGTGGGAAATCAGCGGCCATGTTGCATCACGCTGACTGGGTTTAGCCAGGATCCTTAGAGGCATTTCCAGGCTATGGGTTCCTATACAGCCACAGCCTCTCTCTCTCTCACAACACTACAGGGTCACCTGCGGCAAAGCTAGACAGAAGCAATCATTGCCAGATCCGGATCTGCCCGTCCCAATAAGATGCCGCCAGCAGTGATGGCAGAACCGGATGGTAAGTGACGCTGACGCACGCACTCCCATCGCCGGGAAGAGAGCGGATGATCTTTGATGAATGGTAGCTGTAGAAGTAAATGGTCCCTTCTGAGCTTCCTGTTACAATGAGAGATCCATCTGGGGAGAATTCACAGCCCACCGAAAATCCTTCCACCTGTTTGGCAAAAACATAACAATGAATAAGAGGAACTTCATGATCTTTTCTGGGTATAACACCTATTCTCCTCAATGGGCACCACGGCAAGAACATTATTACATTGTAAATAAAAGTAATGCATTACACTTCAAGAATGATTATCAAAATTTGTGGAAACAAAATACAAAACACAGAGGTAATAGTGTGTCCTTTCACATCTTTATCAAAAATTTCAGTTTTGTAGATAGTCTGAGGGGATGAGGGAGAGAATTCCAGAGAAATGGAGCAGCACGTGAGAAATCTTGGAGGTAAGAGTGAGAGGAAGTAATCAGAAGACAGGAGAGTCGGCGTGTATTAGTGGAGTGAAGAGGATGGGTGGGAGAGTAAAGGGAGATAAGGACAGAGATGTAAATGGGAGAGGAGTGGGTGAGGGCTTTGTAGGTGAGTGTGAGAAGCTTTAATTGGATTCTGAAGGAGAGCCAGTGTAGGAGAGGGGAGGTGGACGTACTGCGTCTGGCGAGGAAGATGAGCTATGAAGTTGCGCTGTAGCACACAGTGTTGGTGTGAGTCCCCAATGATATATTCTGTGGGATAAGCACTTGTTACCTATGTGGTGTGTGTGTACCTAGCACAGGGATGCACCATTCTTCTGTACCTCACTCCTCTTGCTGTGTTGTCCGCTGTAAGTCCGGGTGAGTGACGATGTTTGCCGGAAGATCTCGCCCGACATAGCCCGTACAACACTTCCAGACACAAAATACGAAATAGCGGCGTCCTGCTTTGTAAGAATCTATTTGTGCACCTTTGAAGCCGGTCTCATACGGTTTTGTGCAGTCTAGTAACAACAATCTCCCCTCTTCTTCTGGAGGGATCTGAGTGAGGCTGGTTAAGTTACACCAGGGGCTCCGGCCTGACTGCCCCCACTGCAGAACGGCAATATGTGTGGGATCCCAATAAGGTTGTCCACAGATGCAGATCGAAGGCTCGGTTCAGGTTGTTGTCTACCGGTTGGGCACGTATGTGAAAGCACTTGTTCATAACTTATCAGAGTTTTGACCGACATGTACAAACAGTAGACAACAGTCTGACCCTGGGCAGCGGAGGAGGCGAGGCTGCCGTTACTAGACTGCACAAAACGGTATGAGACTAGCTTCATAGATGCACAGAGAGTCTAACAAAGGGAGATGCCGCCATTTCCTCATTTCATTCTATGGACATTGACATCATAAGCGCATTAACAGCCTGCATTTCGTCCGTTCAAAAGCCTGGACTTCCCCTTGAAAAAGTCCAGGCTTTTGAACGGACTAAACACGTTGGGACTATTCTGCTGCTGAAATTCCTCTTATGGACAGATAAGCGATTGAACTTTTAAATTCCTGTACGCATGTATTCTGGCTATTTTATATGTATCGGGACAGTCTGCTGCGGAGTCCTTTTTAGATGGACAGATAAGCCTCAAAATACTTTTCTATCTTGTACGTTTTTAGTGTAGCCATTTGTACGTCTTTTATATTAAATTGTGAATTTGTTTACCTTTAAAATGTCTGGGCTATCAAATATGTACAACTGGGAATAAGCATGTTCCCTAATTCATTGCCCTTTATTGCTAAATGACATTTATTTGTGAGAACGGTACACACTATGCTCTGTTATGTTTTGTCTTTACATGTTAATCTCAAATGATCAACAATCGTTGGAAACTCTTGTAAAAACCAGATAAGTGTTCTTGGTTTTAATCATACCCACCAGACATTTTTTACCCCTTTTAAAACTTGTTGTTGCACTCCCAAGCGCTTATTTTCTCCACTACTTATCTTTGTTTTTATGTGTACACCTTACACTAATTCTGTATTATGAGCAGCTACTCTTAAAAGAGCTAAGGAGTGTCACTCACAACAATTTAACACTACACACCTGTACTGAAGCGCCTAGGTCTCTGCTATTCTATTAATACATTAGAGTACACTCTTCAGCGTGTACGTCCTGACGACTGACAAAGTCCGCTTCCCAGTTTAGGACCCCCAGAATGAACACTGCGGATATGGCCGGCAGATGCCGTTCTGCCCACTGAAGAATCCGTGATACTTACCTCATTGCCATGCGGCTTTGAGTGCTGCCTTGATGATTGATGTACGCCACCATGGTGGCGTTGTCCGATTGTACTTGAACAGGTCTGTTCTGTATCAAATGCTGGGCCAGGTTCAGTGCATTGAACACAGCCCGCAGTTGCAGAATGTTTATCGGGAGTAGAGACTCCTCCTCGGTCCACCGACCCTGAAGGGAGTGTTGTTCCAACACCGCGCCCCAACCTTTCAGACTGGCATCCGTCGTCAGCGGGACCCAGTTGGATATCCAGAAGGGACAACCCCTGCTCAATCGATGGTCCTGAAGCCACCAGCTCAGTGACAGGTGGACCTCCGGAGACAAGTAGATCATTTGAGATCTGATCCGGTGAGGTAGGCCGTCCCACTTGGCAAGAATTAACTTCTGCAGAGGGCGAGAATGGAATTGAGCATACTCCACCATGTCGAAAGCCGACACCATGAGACCTAGCACTTGTACTGCCAAATGTATCGACACTTGCGGACGAGATAGGAAGCATCGAATCCTGTCCTGAAGCTTCAGGACTTTCTCCTGAGACAAGAACAACCGCTGGTTGTGAGTGTCCAATAACGCTCCCAGGTGCACCATGCTCCGAGCAGGAACCAGGGAATATTTCTTCCAGTTGACTTGCCACCCGTGGGCTTTCATGAACTGGACCGTCAGATCTAGATGACGCAGGAGAATTTCAGGGGAATTTGCCAGGATCAACAAATCGTCCAAGTACGGCAGGATCCTGACCCCTTGACGGCGGAGTACAGCCGTCATTACCGCCACACCTTGAATACTGTGTACAATTCTGGGCACCGTACTACAAAAAGGATATCCTGGAGCTTGAAAAGGTACAGAGGAGGGCGACCAAACTAATTAAGGGCATGGAGACGATGGAATACAAGGAAAGGCTTGAAAGACTAGGCATGTTTACATTGGAAAAGCGGAGACTAAGAGGGGATATGATCAACATCTACAAATATATAAGGGGACAATACACAGAGCTTGCGCGGGACCTGTTTTTGGTTAGATCAACACAGAGGACTCGTGGACACTCGCTCAGGTTAGAGGAGAGGAGATTCCGCACAATACGGCGTAAAGGCTTTTTCACGGTAAGGACAATACGTGTTTGGAATTCCCTGCCCGAGGGAGTTGTAATGGCGGAATCTGTCAACACCTTTAAGAATGGGTTAGATAAATTCCTAATGGATAAGGATATCCAGGGGTATGGTGCATAGTCATGCATTATAGTTACTATAAATAGGGATAAAATGCAACGGCTGACAGCAGCATCAGTCAGAAATTTTAGTCAAATCATCATGCATAGGAGACCACAAATAGGTTGAACTCGATGGACAATTGTCTTTTTTCAACCTCAGATACTATGTTACTATTACTTTGGTGAAAACTCGCGGAGCCGTTGTCAAACCAAAAAGTAACGTCCGAAATTGGTAATGAAGGTTGCCCACCGCAAACCTCAGGTACTGCTGATGTGACATTGCAATAGGAATATGCAGGTAGGCATCCTGTATGTCCAGGGAGACCATATAGTCACCAGGCTCCAAGGCCAGAATAATAGAGCGTAGAGTTTCCATACGAAACTTGGAGACCCTCACATACTTGTTCAAAGACTTGAGATTGAGAATGGGCTGCGAGGACCTGTTCGGTTTCGGGACTAGAAACAGCGGTGATAGTATCCCTTGCCTCTCCGAGCCAGAGGCACCTGTACTACCACTCCTGTGGTCAGGAGGGATTGTACTACTGAATGAAGAGTGTTTACCTTCACCAGGTCCAAAGGGACGTCTGTCAGGCAAAATCGAGGGGGACGTTTCTTGAAGGATACGGCATAACCTCGAGTGACGACTTCCCTTACCCAGGCATCTGAAGTGGTCTTCAACCATTCCTGGGCAAAACCTAGAAGCCGGCACCCCACCCTGGGATCCCCCAGGGGGAGGCCCGCCCCGTCATGCGGCAGGCTTGTCAGTTTTGGAAGCAGGCTGACGGTCAGCCCAGGCCCGCTTTTTTCTTAGGGCTGCAGGAGCAGCCCCCCTGTTGTATGCCTGCTAACTGCATGGCACCAACTTACAAACTGAGCTCCTGTGCACGGAGGCAAGGTTATAGAGGAGGCGGCGCTGTGCATCTTGGAAACAGTCAGAGCTTTGAGCCTGTTGGTGCCTTGGATCAAGATCCTATTCTACACCCCGAAGTTAATCCTTGTGGAGCCCAGTGTACCCCGCAGCAGAAATGACTTCACAAAAAGGGTAGTGGACAAGTGGAATAGCCTACCATCAGAGGTGGAGCAGTAGAGCAATGTAAACATGCTTGGGATAGACATAAGGATATCCTTACACAGACATAAGGATCAAATAGGGTTTGAGGTAAAAAATATGGTAAAAAAAAAAGTGGCAGACTAGATGGGGCGAGTGGTTCTTATCTGCCGTCACATTCTATGTTTCTATATGTAAGGGTGATAACCTTGTTATTCTTCAGCAGCAAATTCTGCCTCATATAGACCTCGCAGTTATCACATACTGTATATACTTTTGCTTACTCTAACAAACCTGAATAACCCACAAAGGGGGACATTTACTAAGCAGTGATAAGAGCGGAGAAGTGAGCCAGTGGAGAAGTGGCCCCATCAACCAATCAGCAGCTCTGTATAACTTTATAGTATGCAAATTATAGATGTAACTTCAGTGCTGATTGGTTGTCATGGGCAACTTCTCCACTGGCTCACTTCTCCGCTCTTATCACTGCTTTGTAAACTTTCCCCTAAGTCGGGAAGTCTTCCAGCAGACGTCACTCATCCGGAATTACAGCGGATAACACAGCAAGAGGAGTGAGACGCAGAAGAACGGTGGATGGAAGGTACACACACACACACACACACACACACACACACACACACACAGGTAACGAGTCTTTATCTCACAGAATATATCACTGGGGACAGTGTACTACAGCACAACCTCATAGCAGAACGGGACTAACGCCGCTGCCATACTGCAATGCGACCGACACTAAGAACGAGGATCGGAGACTGCCGCAACAACAACAACAGACAAAGTAGCACAATAGCAGTCAGCGCCGACACAGACACCGGCACAGTGGATAGGTACGCCTATAGGGCAGCACTGTGACACAGGACCACTATAGCAGTCAGCGTCGGGACAGACACCGGCACAGTGGATAGGTACACCTGTAGGGCAGCACTGTGACACAGGAGCACTATAGCAGTCAGTGCCGGGACAGACACTGGCACAGTGGATAGGTACGCCTGTAGGGCAGCACTGTGACACAGGAGCACTATAGCAGTCAGTGCCAGGAAAGACATTGGCACAGTGGATAGGTACGCCTGTAGGGCAGCACTGTGACACAGGAGCACTATAGCAGTCACTGCCGGGACAGACACCGGCACAGTGGATAGGTACGCCTGTAGGGCAGCACTGTGACACAGGAGCACTATAGCAGTCACTGCCGGGACAGACACCAGCACAGTGGATAGGTACGCCTGTAGGGCAGCAGTGTGACACAGGAGCACTGTAGCAGTCAGCGTCGGGACAGACACCGACACAGTGGATAGGTACGCCTGTAGGGCAGCACTGTGACACAGGACCACTATAGCAGTCAGTGCCGGGACAGACACCGGCACAGTGGATAGGTACGTCTGTAGGGCAGCACTGTGACACAGGACCGCTATAGCAGTCAGCGTCGGGACAGACACCGGCACAGTGGATAGGTACGCCTGTAGGGCAGCACTGTGACACAGGAGCACTATAGCAGTCAGCGCCGGGACAGACACCAGCACAGTGGATAGGTACGCCTGTAGGGCAGCACTGTGACACAGGACCACTATAGCAGTCAGCGTCGGGACAGACACCGGCACAGTGGATAGGTACGCCTGTAGGGCAGCAGTGTGACACAGGAGCACTATAGCAGTCAGCGTCGGGACAGACACCGACACAGTGGATAGGTACGCCTGTAGGGCAGCACTGTGACACAGGACCACTATAGCAGTCAGTGCCGAGACAGACACCGACACAGTGGATAGATACGTCTGTAGGGCAGCACTGTGACACAGGACCACTATAGCAGTCAGTGCTGGGACAGACACCGACACAGTGGATAGGTACGTCTGTAGGGCAGCACTGTGACACAGGAGCACTATAGCAGTCAGTGCAGGGACAGACATCGACACAGTGGATAGGTATACCTGTAGGGCAGCAGTGTGACACAGGAGCACTATAGCAGTCAGCGTCGGGACAGACACCGGCACAGTGTATAGGTACGCCTGTAGGGCAGCACTGTGACACAGGAGCACTATAGCAGTCACTGCCAGGACAGACACCGGCACAGTGGATAGGTACGCCTGTAGGGCAGCACTGTGACACAGGACCACTATAGCAGTCAGTGCCGGGACAGACACCGGCACAGTGGATAGGTACGTCTGTAGGGCAGCACTGTGACACAGGAGCACTATAGCAGTCAGTGCCAGGACAGACACCGGCACAGTGGATAGGTACGCCTGTAGGGCAGCACTGTGACACAGGACCACTATAGCAGTCAGTGCCAGGACAGACACCGGCACAGTGGATAGGTACGCCTGTAGGGCAGCATTGTGACACAGGAGCACTATAGCAGTCAGTGCCAGGACAGACACCGGCACAGTGGATAGGTACGTCTGTAGGGCAGCAGTGTGACACAGGAGCACTATAGCAGTCAGTGCCAGGACAGACACCGGCACAGTGGATAGATACGTCTGTAGGGCAGCACTGTGACACAGGACCACTATAGCAGTCAGTGCCGGGACAGACACCGACACAGTGGATAGATACGTCTGTAGGGCAGCACTGTGACACAGGAGCACTATAGCAGTCAGTGCCAGGACAGACACTGGCACAGTGGATAGGTACGCCTGTAGGGCAGCACTGTGACACAGGAGCACTATAGCAGTCAGTGCCGGGACAGACACCGACACAGTGGATAGGTACATCTGTAGGGCAGCACTGTGACACAGGACCACTATAGCAGTCAGTGCCGGGACAGACACCGGCACAGTGGATAGGTACGCCTGTAGGGCAGCACTGTGACACAGGAGCACTATAGCAGTCACTGCCGGGACAGACACCGGCACAGTGGATAGGTACGTCTGTAGGGCAGCACTGTGACACAGGACCACTATAGCAGTCAGTGCCGGGACAGACACCGGCACAGTGGATAGGTACGCCTGTAGGGCAGCAGTGTGACACAGGAGCACTATAGCAGTCAGTGCCGGGACAGACACCGGCACAGTGGATAGGTACGTCTGTAGGGCAGCACTGTGAGACACAGGACCACTATAGCAGTCAGTGCCGGGACAGACACCGGCACAGTGGATAGGTACGCCTGTAGGGCAGCAGTGTGACACAGGAGCACTATAGCAGTCAGTGCCGGGACAGACACTGACACAGTGGATAGGTACGCCTGTAGGGCAGCACTGTGACACAGGACCACTATAGCAGTCAGTGCCGGGACAGACACCGGCACAGTGGATAGGTACGTCTGTAGGGCAGCACTGTGACACAGGACCACTATAGCAGTCAGCGTCGGGACAGACACCGGCACAGTGGATAGGTACGCCTGTAGGGCAGCACTGTGACACAGGACCACTATAGCAGTCAGTGCCGGGACAGACACCGGCACAGTGGATATGTACGTCTGTAGGGCAGCAGTGTGACACAGGAGCACTATAGCAGTCAGTGCCAGGACAGACACCGGCACAGTGGATAGGTACGTCTGTAGGGCAGCACTGTGACACAGGACCACTATAGCAGTCAGTGCCGGGACAGACACCGGCACAGTGGATAGGTACGCCTGTAGGGCAGCACTGTGACACAGGACCACTATAGCAGTCAGTGCCGTGACAGACACCGACACAGTGGATAGGTACGCCTGTAGGGCAGCACTGTGACACAGGACCACTATACCAGTCAGTGCCGGGACAGACACCGACACAGTGGATAGGTACGCCTGTAGGGCAGCACTGTGACACAGGACCACTATAGCAGTCAGTGCCGGGACAGACACCGGCACAGTGGATAGGTACGTCTGTAGGGCAGCACTGTGACACAGGACCACTATAGCAGTCAGCGTCGGGACAGACACCGGCACAGTGGATAGGTACGCCTGTAGGGCAGCACTGTGACACAGGACCACTATAGCAGTCAGTGCCGGGACAGACACCGGCACAGTGGATAGGTACGTCTGTAGGGCAGCAGTGTGACACAGGAGCACTATAGCAGTCAGTGCCAGGACAGACACCGGCACAGTGGATAGGTACGTCTGTAGGGCAGCACTGTGACACAGGACCACTATAGCAGTCAGTGCCGGGACAGACACCGGCACAGTGGATAGGTACGCCTGTAGGGCAGCACTGTGACACAGGACCACTATAGCAGTCAGTGCCGGGACAGACACCGACACAGTGGATAGGTACGCCTGTAGGGCAGCACTGTGACACAGGACCACTATAGCAGTCAGTGCCGGGACAGACACCGACACAGTGGATAGGTACGCCTGTAGGGCAGCACTGTGACACAGGACCACTATAGCAGTCAGTGCCGGGACAGACACTGGCACAGTGGATAGGTACGCCTGTAGGGCAGCACTGTGACACAGGAGCACTATAGCAGTCACTGCCGGGACAGACACCGACACAGTGGATAGGTACGTCTGTAGGGCAGCACTGTGACACAGGAGCACTATAGCAGTCACTGCCGGGACAGACACCAGCACAGTGGATAGGTACACCTGTAGGGCAGCACTGTGACACAGGAGCACTATAGCAGTCAGTGCCAGGACAGACACCGGCACAGTGGATAGGTACGTCTGTAGGGCAGCACTGTGACACAGGAGCACTATAGCAGTCAGTGCCAGGACAGACACCGGCACAGTGGATAGATACGCCTGTAGGGCAGCACTGTGACACAGGAGCACTATAGCAGTCACTGCCGGGACAGACACCGGCACAGTGGATAGGTACGCCTGTAGGGCAGCACTGTGACACAGGACCACTATAGCAGTCAGTGCCGGGACAGACACTGGCACAGTGGATAGGTACGCCTGTAGGGCAGCACTGTGACACAGGAGCACTATAGCAGTCAGTGCCGGGACAGACACCGGCACAGTGGATAGGTACGCCTGTAGGGCAGCACTGTGACACAGGAGCACTATAGCAGTCAGTGCCGGGACAGACACCGGCACAGTGGATAGGTACGCCTGTAGGGCAGCACTGTGACACAGGACCACTATAGCAGTCAGTGCCGGGACAGACACCGGCACAGTGGATAGGTACGTCTGTAGGGCAGCACTGTGACACAGGACCACTATAGCAGTCAGTGCCGGGACAGACACTGGCACAGTGGATAGGTACGCCTGTAGGGCAGCACTGTGACACAGGAGCACTATAGCAGTCACTGCCGGGACAGACACTGACACAGTGGATAGGTACGTCTGTAGGGCAGCACTGTGACACAGGAGCACTATAGCAGTCAGTGCCGGGACAGACACTGGCACAGTGGATAGGTACGTCTGTAAGGCAGCACTGTGACACAGGACCACTATAGCAGTCAGTGCCGGGACAGACACCGGCACAGTGGATAGGTACGCCTGTAGGGCAGCACTGTGACACAGGACCACTATAGCAGTCAGTGCCGGGACAGACACTGGCACAGTGGATAGGTACGCCTGTAGGGCAGCACTGTGACACAGGACCACTATAGCAGTCAGTGCCGGGACAGACACCGGCACAGTGGATAGGTACGTCTGTAGGGCAGCAGTGTGACACAGGAGCACTATAGCAGTCAGTGCCGGGACAGACACCGGCACAGTGGATAGGTACGTCTGTAGGGCAGCACTGTGACACAGGACCACTATAGCAGTCAGTGCCGGGACAGACACCGGCACAGTGGATAGGTACGCCTGTAGGGCAGCAGTGTGACACAGGAGCACTATAGCAGTCAGTGCCGGGACAGACACTGACACAGTGGATAGGTACGCCTGTAGGGCAGCACTGTGACACAGGACCACTATAGCAGTCAGTGCCGGGACAGACACCGGCACAGTGGATAGGTACGTCTGTAGGGCAGCACTGTGACACAGGACCACTATAGCAGTCAGCGTCGGGACAGACACCGGCACAGTGGATAGGTACGCCTGTAGGGCAGCACTGTGACACAGGACCACTATAGCAGTCAGTGCCGGGACAGACACCGGCACAGTGGATATGTACGTCTGTAGGGCAGCAGTGTGACACAGGAGCACTATAGCAGTCAGTGCCAGGACAGACACCGGCACAGTGGATAGGTACGTCTGTAGGGCAGCACTGTGACACAGGACCACTATAGCAGTCAGTGCCGGGACAGACACCGGCACAGTGGATAGGTACGCCTGTAGGGCAGCACTGTGACACAGGACCACTATAGCAGTCAGTGCCGTGACAGACACCGACACAGTGGATAGGTACGCCTGTAGGGCAGCACTGTGACACAGGACCACTATAGCAGTCAGTGCCGGGACAGACACCGACACAGTGGATAGGTACGCCTGTAGGGCAGCACTGTGACACAGGACCACTATAGCAGTCAGTGCCGGGACAGACACCGGCACAGTGGATAGGTACGTCTGTAGGGCAGCACTGTGACACAGGACCACTATAGCAGTCAGCGTCGGGACAGACACCGGCACAGTGGATAGGTACGCCTGTAGGGCAGCACTGTGACACAGGACCACTATAGCAGTCAGTGCCGGGACAGACACCGGCACAGTGGATAGGTACGTCTGTAGGGCAGCAGTGTGACACAGGAGCACTATAGCAGTCAGTGCCAGGACAGACACCGGCACAGTGGATAGGTACGTCTGTAGGGCAGCACTGTGACACAGGACCACTATAGCAGTCAGTGCCGGGACAGACACCGGCACAGTGGATAGGTACGCCTGTAGGGCAGCACTGTGACACAGGACCACTATAGCAGTCAGTGCCGGGACAGACACCGACACAGTGGATAGGTACGCCTGTAGGGCAGCACTGTGACACAGGACCACTATAGCAGTCAGTGCCGGGACAGACACCGACACAGTGGATAGGTACGCCTGTAGGGCAGCACTGTGACACAGGACCACTATAGCAGTCAGTGCCGGGACAGACACCGGCATAGTGGATAGGTACGCCTGTAGGGCAGCACTGTGACACAGGAGCACTATAGCAGTCACTGCCGGGACAGACACCGACACAGTGGATAGGTACGTCTGTAGGGCAGCACTGTGACACAGGAGCACTATAGCAGTCAGTGCCGGGACAGACACCAGCACAGTGGATAGGTACACCTGTAGGGCAGCACTGTGACACAGGACCACTATAGCAGTCAGTGCCAGGACAGACACCGGCACAGTGGATAGGTACGTCTGTAGGGCAGCACTGTGACACAGGAGCACTATAGCAGTCAGTGCCAGGACAGACACCGGCACAGTGGATAGATACGCCTGTAGGGCAGCACTGTGACACAGGAGCACTATAGCAGTCACTGCCGGGACAGACACCGGCACAGTGGATAGGTACGCCTGTAGGGCAGCACTGTGACACAGGACCACTATAGCAGTCAGTGCCGGGACAGACACTGGCACAGTGGATAGGTACGCCTGTAGGGCAGCACTGTGACACAGGAGCACTATAGCAGTCACTGCCGGGACAGACACCGACACAGTGGATAGGTACGTCTGTAGGGCAGCACTGTGACACAGGAGCACTATAGCAGTCACTGCCGGGACAGACACCAGCACAGTGGATAGGTACACCTGTAGGGCAGCACTGTGACACAGGAGCACTATAGCAGTCAGTGCCAGGACAGACACCGGCACAGTGGATAGGTACGTCTGTAGGGCAGCACTGTGACACAGGAGCACTATAGCAGTCAGTGCCAGGACAGACACCGGCACAGTGGATAGATACGCCTGTAGGGCAGCACTGTGACACAGGAGCACTATAGCAGTCACTGCCGGGACAGACACCGGCACAGTGGATAGGTACGCCTGTAGGGCAGCACTGTGACACAGGACCACTATAGCAGTCAGTGCCGGGACAGACACTGGCACAGTGGATAGGTACGCCTGTAGGGCAGCACTGTGACACAGGAGCACTATAGCAGTCAGTGCCGGGACAGACACCGGCACAGTGGATAGGTACGCCTGTAGGGCAGCACTGTGACACAGGAGCACTATAGCAGTCAGTGCCGGGACAGACACCGGCACAGTGGATAGGTACGCCTGTAGGGCAGCACTGTGACACAGGACCACTATAGCAGTCAGTGCCGGGACAGACACCGGCACAGTGGATAGGTACGTCTGTAGGGCAGCAGTGTGACACAGGAGCACTATAGCAGTCAGTGCCGGGACAGACACTGGCACAGTGGATAGGTACGTCTGTAAGGCAGCACTGTGACACAGGACCACTATAGCAGTCAGTGCCGGGACAGACACCGGCACAGTGGATAGGTACGCCTGTAGGGCAGCACTGTGACACAGGACCACTATAGCAGTCAGTGCCGGGACAGACACTGGCACAGTGGATAGGTACGCCTGTAGGGCAGCACTGTGACACAGGAGCACTATAGCAGTCACTGCCGGGACAGACACTGACACAGTGGATAGGTACGTCTGTAGGGCAGCACTGTGACACAGGAGCACTATAGCAGTCAGTGCCGGGACAGACACCAGCACAGTGGATAGGTACGCCTGTAGGGCAGCACTGTGACACAAGAGCACTATAGCAGTCAGTGCCGGGACAGACACCAGCACAGTGGATAGGTACGTCTGTAGGGCAGCACTGTGACACAGGAGCACTATAGCAGTCAGTGCCGGGACAGACACCAGCACAGTGGATAGGTACGCCTGTAGGGCAGCACTGTGACACAGGACCACTATAGCAGTCAGTGCCGGGACAGACACTGGCACAGTGGATAGGTACGCCTGTAGGGCAGCACTGTGACACAGGAGCACTATAGCTGTCAGTGCCGGGACAGACACCGGCACAGTGGATAGGTACGCCTGTAGGGCAGCACTGTGACACAGGAGCTCTATAGCAGTCAGTGCCGGGACAGACACCGGCACAGTGGATAGGTACGCCTGTAGGGCAGCACTGTGACACAGGAGCACTATAGCAGTCAGTGCCGGGACAGACACTGGCACAGTGGATAGGTGCGTCTGTAGGGCAGCACTGTGACACAGGAGCACTATAGCAGTCACTGCCGGGACAGACACCGGCACCGTGGATAGGTACGCCTGTAGGGCAGCACTGTGACACAGGAGCACTATAGCAGTCAGTGCCGGGACAGACACCGGCACAGTGGATAGGTACGCCTGTAGGGCAGCACTGTGACACAGGAGCACTATAGCAGTCAGTGCCGGGACAGACACCGGCACAGTGGATAGGTACGCCTGTAGGGCAGCACTGTGACACAGGAGCACTATAGCAGTCAGTGCCGGGACAGACACCGGCACAGTGGATAGGTACGCCTGTAGGGCAGCACTGTGACACAGGACCACTATAGCAGTCAGTGCCGGGACAGACACCGACACAGTGGATAGGTACGTCTGTAGGGCAGCACTGTGACACAGGTCCACTATAGCAGTCAGTGCCGGGACAGACACTGGCACAATGGATAGGTACGCCTGTAGGGCAGCACTGTGACACAGGAGCACTATAGCAGTCAGTGCCGCGACAGACACCGGCACAGTGGATAGGTACACCTGTAGGGCAGCACTGTGACTGATACCAGGGTGCTGGTGTACACGTTGTAGAGACACTGCACAGGACTCTACACACAGAACTACTTGCGGTTTGGCACTAAGGAATACAGACATTGACGTATATGTGTGATTTATTACACTCATACAGAATAGCTGAGGAAACACTAAGGCGTATCAGCGGTCATATACTATGATCGATCAGAGAGTTCACAAGTGGAATCAAGGACTTTCTATACGGAACCGACCAATATATTCTCTGGGTTTTACCTGATTTCTGTTTTGAATGATTCGGTATTTAGTGTCACTACACATACATACTGGTATTAGGTGCTCTGGGGGTTATTGAGAGATGGACGCAGACCTGACTTACTTCTGCAAGATCTGCATCCATCTACTCATGTGCCAGGACGCGGGAGCGGGCACGAGCACTGCGGCCGGTGTCATGCGGAAAGTCTGTCCGCAGGATTCTGTCTCTGCGCTAGATAGGACAGTGTCCTGAGGACCTAGGGATGTAGTGTCTGCATGAGGAGAGGTCACAGTGTCACATGCAGCAGAGACACAGAGAGGGGAACACAGAGAGCGATTAGATAAGTAGGATGAGACCAGGATAGGACAGTGTCCTGAGGACCTAGGGATGTAGTGTCTGCATGAGGAGAGGTCACAGTGTCACATGCAGCAGAGACACCAGAGAGGGGAACACAGAGAGCGATTAGATAAGTAGGATGAGACCAGGATAGGACAGTGTCCTGAGGACCTAGGGATGTAGCGTCTGCATGAGGAGAGGTCACAGTGTCACATGCAGCAGAGACACCAGAGAGGGGAACACTGAGAGTGATTAGATAAGTAGGATGAGACCAGGATAGGACAGTGTCCTGAGGACCTAGGGATGTAGTGTCTGTATGAGGAGAGGTCACAGTGTCACATGCAACAGAGACACCAGAGAGGGGAACACTGAGAGAGCGATTAGATAAGTAGGATGAGACCAGGATAGGACAGTGTCCTGAGGACCTAGGGATGTAGTGTCTGCATGAGAGTTCACAGTGTCACATGCAGCAGAGACACCAGAGAGGGGAACACTGAGAGAGCGATTAGATAAGTAGGATGAGACCAGGATAGGACAGTGTCCTGAGGACCTAGGGGCGTAGTGTCTGTATGAGAGGTCACAGTGTCACATGCAGCAGAGACACCAGAGAGGGGAACACTGAGAGAGCGATTAGATAAGTAGGATGAGACCAGGATAGGACAGTGTCCTGAGGACCTAGGGGCGTAGTGTCTGTATGAGAGGTCACAGTGTCACATGCAGCAGAGACACCAGAGAGGGGAACACTGAGAGTGATTAGATAAGTAGGATGAGACCAGGATAGGACAGTGACCTGAGGACCTAGCGATGTAGTGTCTGTATGAGGAGAGGTCACAGTGTCACATGCAGCAGAGACACAGAGAGGGGAACACAGAGAGCGCGATTAGATAAGTAGTATGAGACCAGGATAGGACAGTGTCCTGAGTACCTAGGGATGTAGTGTCTGTATGAGGAGAGGTCACAGTGTCACATGCAGCAGAGACACCAGAGAGGGGAACACTGAGAGAGCGATTAGATAAGTAGGATGAGACCAGGATAGGACAGTGTCCTGAGGACCTAGGGGCGTAGTGTCTGTATGAGAGGTCACAGTGTCACATGCAGCAGAGACACCAGAGAGGGGAACACTGAGAGAGCGATTAGATAAGTAGGATGAGACCAGGATAGGACAGTGTCCTGAGGACCTAGGGGCGTAGTGTCTGTATGAGAGGTCACAGTGTCACATGCAGCAGAGACACCAGAGAGGGGAACACTGAGAGTGATTAGATAAGTAGGATGAGACCAGGATAGGACAGTGACCTGAGGACCTAGCGATGTAGTGTCTGTATGAGGAGAGGTCACAGTGTCACATGCAGCAGAGACACAGAGAGGGAACACTGAGAGTGCGATTAGATAAGTAGGATGAGACCCAGGATAGGACAGTGTCCTGAGGACCTAGGGATGTAGTGTCTGTATGAGGAGAGGTCACAGTGTCACATGCAGCAGAGACATAGAGAGGGGAACACTGAGAGAGCGATTAGATAAGTAGGATGAGACCCAGGATAGGACAGTGTCCTGAGGACCTAGGGATGTAGTGTCTGTATGAGGAGAGGTCACAGTGTCACATGCAGCAGAGACACCAGAGAGGGGAACACTGAGAGAGCGATTAGATAAGTAGGATGAGACCAGGATAGGACAGTGTCCTGAGGACCTAGGGATGTAGTGTCTGTATGAGGAGAGGTCACAGTGTCACATGCAGCAGAGACACCAGAGAGGGGAACACAGAGAGAACGATTAGATAAGTAGGATGAGACCCAGGATAGGACAGTGTCCTGAGGACCTAGGGATGTAGTGTCTGTATGAGGAGAGGTCACAGTGTCACATGCAGCAGAGACACCAGAGAGGGGAACACTGAGAGAGCGATTAGATAAGTAGGATGAGACCAGGATAGGACAGTGTCCTGAGGACCTAGGGATGTAGTGTCTGTATGAGGAGAGGTCACAGTGTCACATGCAGCAGAGACACCAGGGAGGAGAACACAGAGAGAACGATTAGATAAGTAGGATGAGACCCAGGATAGGACAGTGTGCTGAGGACCTAGGGATGTAGTGTCTGTATGAGGAGAGGTCACAGTGTCACATGCAGCAGAGACACCAGAGAGGGGAACACTGAGAGAGCGATTAGATAAGTAGGATGAGACCAGGATAGGACAGTGTCCTGAGGACCTAGGGATGTAGTGTCTGTATGAGGAGAGGTCACAGTGTCACATGCAGCAGAGACACCAGAGAGAACACAGAAAGCGATTAGATAAGTAGGATGAGACCCAGGATAGGACAGTGTCCTGAGGACCTAGGGATGTAGTGTCTGTATGAGGAGAGGTCACAGTGTCACATGCAGCAGAGACCTAGAGAGGGGAACACTAAGAGAGATTAGATAAGTAGGATGAGACCCAGGATAGGACAGTGTCCTGAGGACGTAGGGATGTAGTGTCTGTATGAGGAGAGGTCACAGTGTCACATGCAGCAGAGACACCAGAGAGGGGAACACTGAGAGCGATTAGATAAGTAGGATGAGACCAGGATAGGATAGTGTCCTGAGGACCTAGGGATGTAGTGTCTGTATTAGGAGAGGTCACAGTGTCACATGCAGCAGAAACACCAGAGAGGGGAACACAGAAAGAGCGATTAGATAAGTAGGATGAGACCAGGATAGGACAGTGACCTCAGGACCTAGGGATGTAGTGTCTGTATGAGGAGAGGTCACAGTGTCACATGCAGCAGAGACACCAGAGAGGGGAACACAGAGAGCGATTAGATAAGTAGGATGAGACCAGGATAGGATAGTGTCCTGAGGACCTAGGGAAGTAGTGTCTGTATGAGGAGAGGTCACAGTGTCACATGCAGCAGAGACACCAGAGAGGGGAACACAGAGAGAGCGATTAGATAAGTAGGATGAGACCCAGGATAGGACAGTGTCCTGAGGACCTAGGGGTGTAGTGTCTGTATGAGGAGAGGTCACAGTGTCACATGCAGCAGAGACACCAGAGAGAGGAACACTGAGAGAGCAATTAGATAAGTAGGATGAGACCAGGATAGGACAGTGTCCTGAGGACCTAGGGATGTAGTATCTATATGAGAGGTCACAGTGTCACATGCAGCAGAGACACCAGAGAGGGGAACACAGAGAGCGATTAGATAAGTAGGATGAGACCAGGATAGGACAGTGTCCTGAGGACCTAAGGAAGTAGTGTCTGTATGAGGAGAGGTCACAGTGTCCCATGCAGCAGAGACACCAGAGAGGGGAACACAGAGAGAGCGATTAGATAAGTAGGATGAGACCAGGATAGGACAGTGCCCTGAGGACCTAATGATGTAGTGTCTGTATGAGGAGAGGTCACAGTGTCACATGCAGCAGAGACACCAGAGAGCGGAACACTGAGAGAGGGATTAGATAAGTAGGATGAGACCCAGGATAGGACAGTGTCCTGAGGACCTAGGGATGTAGTGTCTGTATGAGGAGAGGTCACAGTGTCACATGCAGCAGAGACCCAGAGAGGGGAACACAGAGAGGGATTAGATAAGTAGGATGAGACCCAGGATAGGACAGTGTCCTGAGGATCTAGGGATGTAGTGTCTGTATGAGGAGAGGTCACAGTGTCACATGCAGCAGAGATACCAGGGAGGGGTACACTGAGAGAGCGATTAGATAAGTAGGATGAGACCAGGATAGGACAGTGTCCTGAGGACCTAGGGATGTAGTGTCTGTATGAGGAGAGGTCACAGTGTCACATGCAGCAGAGACACCAGAGAGGGGAACACAGAGAGAGCGATTAGATAAGTAGGATGAGACCAGGATAGGACAGTGCCCTGAGGACCTAGGGAGGTAGTGTCTGTAAGAGGAGAGGTCACAGTGTCACATGCAGCAGAGACACCAGAGAGGGGAACACAGAGAGAGCGATTAGATAATAAGATTTTACTCACCGGTAAATCTATTTCTCGTAGTCCGTAGTGGATGCTGGGAACTCCGTAAGGACCATGGGAATAGCGGCTCCGCAGGAGACTGGGCACAACTAAGAAAGATTTAGGACTACCCGGTGTGCACTGGCTCCTCCCTCTATGCCCCTCCACCAGACCTCAGTTAGGAAACTGTGCCCGGAAGAGCTGACACAATAAGGAAAGGATTTTTGGAATCCCGGGTAAGACTCATACCAGCCACACCAATCACACCGTACCCCTCGTGATACTATATCCAGTTAACAGTATGAATAACAACTGAGCCTCACGAACAGATGGCTCATAACAATAACCCTTTAGTTAGGCAATAACTATATACAAGTATTGCAGACAATCCGCACTTGGGATGGGCGCCCAGCATCCACTACGGACTACGAGAAATAGATTTACCGGCGAGTAAAATCTTATTTTCTTTGACGTCCTAGTGGATGCTGGGAACTCCGTAAGGACCATGGGGATTATACCAAAGCTCCCAACCGGGCGGGAGAGTGCGGATGACTCTGCAGCACCGAATGAGCAAACTCAAGGTCCTCCTCAGCCAGGGTATCAAACTTGTAGAATTTAGCAAATGTGTTTGAACCCGACCAAGTAGCAGCTCGGCAAAGTTGTAAAGCCGAGACCCCTCGGGCAGCCGCCCAAGAAGAGCCCACTTTCCTCGTGGAATGGGCTTTTACAGATTTAGGATGCGGCAGTCCAGCCGCAGAATGTGCAAGTTGAATCGTACTACAGATCCAGCGAGCAATAGACTGCTTTGAAGCAGGAGCACCCAGCTTGTTGGGCGCATACAGGATAAATAGCGAGTCAGTTTTCCTGACTCCAGCCGTCCTGGAAACATAGATTTTCAGGGCCCTGACTACGTCCAGCAACTTGGAATCCTCCAAGTCCTTATTAGCCGCAGGCACCACAATAGGTTGGTTCAAATGAAAAGCTGATACCACCTTAGGAAGAAATTGGGGACGAGTCCTCAATTCCGCCCTATCCATATGGAAAATCAGATAAGGGCTTTTACATGACAAAGCCGCCAATTCTGACACACGCCTGGCCGAAGCCAAGGCCAACAGCATGACCACTTTCCAAGTGAGATATTTTAGTTCCACGGTTTTAAGTGGCTCAAACCAATGTGACTTAAGGAAATTCAACACCACGTTGAGATCCCAAGGTGCCACTGGAGGCACAAAAGGGGGCTGAATATGCAGCACTCCTTTAACAAACGTCTGAACTTCAGGCAGTGAAGCCAGTTCTTTTTGGAAGAAAATCGACAGACCTTAATGGAACCCAATTTTAGGCCCATAGTCACCCCTGACTGTAGGAAGTGCAGAAATCGACCCAGCTGAAATTCCTCCGTTGGGGCCCTTCTGGCCTCACACCACGCAACATATTTTCGCCATATGCGGTGATAATGGTTTGCGGTCACCTCCTTCCTAGCTTTAATCAGCGTAGGGATGACTTCCTCCGGAATGCCCTTTTCCTTCAGGATCCGGCGTTCAACCGCCATGCCGTCAAACGCAGCCGCAGTAAGTCTTGGAACAGACAGGGCCCCTGCTGCAGCAGGTCCTGTCTGAGCGGCAGAGGCCATGGGTCCTCTGAGATCATTTCTTGAAGTTCTGGGTACCAAGCTCTTCTTGGCCAATCCGGAACCACAAGTATAGTTCTTACTCCTCTCCTTCTTATTATTCTCAGTACCTTGGGTATGAGAGGCAGAGGAGGGAACACATAAACCGTCTGGTTCACCCACGGTGTCACTAGAGCGTCCACAGCTATCGCCTGAGGGTCCCTTGACCTGGCGCAATATTTTTTTAGCTTTTTGTTGAGGCGGGACGCCATCATGTCCACCTGTGGCCGTTCCCACTGGTGTACAATCATTTGGAAGACTTCTGGATGAAGTCCCCACTCTCCCGGGTGGAGGTCGTGCCTGCTGAGGAAGTCTGCTTCCCAGTTGTCCACTCCCGGAATGAACACTGCTGACAGTGCTATCACGTGATTTTCCGCCCATCGGAGAATCCTTGTGGCTTCTGCCATCGCCATCCTGCTTCTTGTGCCGCCCTGTCGGTTTACATGGGCGACCACCGTGATGTTGTCTGACTGGATCAGCACCGGCTGGTGTTGAAGCAGGGGTCTTGCCTGACTTAGGGCATTGTAAATGGCCCTTAGTTCCAGAATATTAATGTGTAGGGAAGTCTCCTGACTTGTCCATAGTCCTTGGAAGTTTCTTCCCTGTGTGACTGCCCCCCAACCTCGAAGGCTGGCATCCGTGGTCACCAGGACCCAGTCCTGTATGCCGAATCTGCGGCCCTCTAGAAGATGAGCACTCTGCAGCCACCACAACAGCGACACCCTGGTCCCTGGAGACAGGGTTATCAGCCGATGCATCTGAAGATGCGATCCGGACCACTTGTCCAACAGATCCCACTGAAAGATCCTTGCATGGAACCTTCCGAAAGGAATTGCTTCGTAAGAAGCCACCATCTTTCCCAGGACTCTCGTGCAATGGTGCACCGACACCTGTTTTGGTTTCGTGTCCAGTACCATCCCCAGGAACAGTAGACGCGTTGTAGGAACCAGCTGCGACTTTGGAAAATTCAGGATCCAGCCGTGCTGTTGTAGCACTTCCCGAGCAAGTGCTACTCCGATCAACAACTGTTCCCTGGACCTCGCCTTTATAAGGAGATCGTCCAAGTACGGGATAATTAAAACTCCCTTTTTTTGAAGGAGTATCATCATTTCGGCCATTACCTTGGTAAATACCCTCGGTGCCGTGGACAGACCAAACGGCAACATCTGGAATTGGTAATGACAGTCCTGTACCACAAATCTGAGGTACTCCTGGTGAGGAGGGAAATGGGGACATGCAGGTAAGCATCCTTGATGTCCAGTGATACCATGTAATCCCCCTCGTCCAGGCTTGCAATCACCGCCCTGAGTGATTCCATCTTGAACTTGAACCTTCTTATATAAGTGTTCAAGGATTTTAAATTTAAAATGGGTCTCACCGAACCGTCCGGTTTCGGTACCACAAACATTGTAGAATAGTAACCCTGTCCCTGTTGAAGGAGGGGTACCTTGATTATCACCTGCTGAGAAAACAGCTTGTGAATCGCCTCCAGCACTGCCTCCCTGTCCGGGGGAGCTGTCGGCAAGGCAGATTTGAGGAAACGGCGAGGGGGAGACGTCTCGAATTCCAGCTTGTACCCCTGAGATACTACTCGTAGAATCCAGGGATCCACCCGTGAGCGAGCCCACTGGTCGCTGAAGTTCTGGAGACGGGCCCCCACCGTACCTGGCTCCGCCTGTGGAGCCCCAGCGTCATGCGGTGGACTTAGAGGAAGCGGGGGAGGACTTTTGTTCCTGGGAACTGGCTGTATGTTGCAGCTTTTTCCCTCTACCTCTGCCTCTGGGCAGAAAGGACGCGCCTTTAACCCGCTTGCCTTTCTGGGGCCGAAAGGACTGTACCTGATAATACGGTGCTTTCTTTGGCTGTGAGGGAACATGGGGTAAAAATGCTGACTTCCCAGCTGTCGCTGTGGAAACGAGGTCCGAGAGACCATCCCCAAACAACTCCTCACCATTGTAAGGCAAAACTTCCATGTGCCTTTTAGAATCTGCATCTCCTGTCCACTGCCGAGTCCACAATCCTCTCCTGGCAGAAATGGACATTGCGTTTATTTTAGATGCCAGCCGGCAAATATCCCTCTGTGCATCTCTCATGTATAAGACAGCGTCTTTAATATGCTCTACGGTTAGCAATATAGTGTCCCTATCTAGGGTATCAATGTTTTCCGACAGGGATTCTGACCACGTAGCGCAGCACTGCACATCCATGCTGAAGCAATAGCCGGTCTCAGTATAATTCCTGAGTGTGTACATACAGACTTCAGGATAGCCTCCTGCTTTCTATCCGCAGGTTCCTTTAGGGCGGCCGTGTCCGGAGACGGTAGTGCCACCTTTTTAGACAGACGTGTGAGCGCTTTATCCACCCTAGGGGATGTCTCCCAACGTGACCTGTCCTTTGGCGGGAAAGGGTACGCCATTAGTAACTTTTTTGAAATTACCAGTTTTTTATCGGGGGAAGCCCACGCTTCTTCACACACTTCATTTAATTCATCAGATGGGGGAAACACCACTGGTAGCTTTTTCTCCCCAAACATAATACCCTTTTTTGCGGTACCTGGGGTAATATCAGAAATGTGCAACACATTTTTCATTGCCGTAATCATATAACGAATGGCTCTATTGGAATGTACACTAGTCTCATCGTCGTCGACACTGGAGTCAGTATCCGTGTCGACATCTGTGTCTGCCATCTGAGGTAGTGGGCGTTTTAGAGCCCCTGATGGCTTTTGAGACGCCTGGGCAGGCACGGGCTGAGCAGCCGGCTGTCCCACATCTGCTATGTCGTCAAACCTTTTATGTAAGGAGTTGACACTGTCGCGTAATTCCTTCAGGTGTCGACCCCGCAGGGGGTGACATCACATTTATCGGCACCTGCTCCGCCTCCACATAAGCCTCCTCATCAAACATGTCGACACAGCCGTACCGACACACCGCACACACACAGGGAATGCTCTGACTGAGGACAGGACCCCACAAAGTCCTTTGGGGAGACAGAGAGAGAGTATGCCAGCACACACCAGAGCGCTATATAATGCAGGGATTCACACTACACACAGTGATTTTTCCCCTATAGCTGCTAATATTACACAGATTGCGCCTAAATTTAGTGCCCCCCCCTCTCTTTTTTACCCTATGGAGTCTGGAAACTGCAGGGGAGAGCCTGGGGAGCGTCCTTCCAGCGGAGCTGTGAGGGAAAATGGCGCCAGTGTGCTGAGGGAGATAGCTCCGCCCCTTTTTCGGCGGACTTCTCCCGCTTTTTTATGGAAAGTTATGGCAGGGGATTTTACACATATATAGTCTTAATGACTATATTATGTGGTAATTTGCCAAGTAAGGTACTCTTATTGCAGCCCAGGGCGCCCCCCCCCCCAGCGCCCTGCACCCATCAGTGACCGGAGTGTGTGGTGTGCATGGGGAGCAATGGCGCACAGCTGCAGTGCTGTGCGCTACCTTAATGAAGACCGAAGTTTTCTGCCGCCGATTTCCAGGAACGTCTTCTTGCTTCTGGCTCTGCAAGGGGGACGGCGGCGCGGCTCCGGACGGCCGAGGCTGGGCCTGTGTTCGATCCCTCTGGAGCGAATGGTGTCCAGTAGCCTAGAAGCCCAAGCTAGCTGCAAGCAGGTAGGTTCGCTTCTCTCCCCTCGGTCCCTCGTAGCAGTGAGTCTGTTGCCAGCAGATCTCACTGAAAATAAAAAACCTAATTTATACTTTCTTTTCTAGAAGCTCAGGAGAGCCCCTAGTGTGCATCCAGCTCGGCCGGGCACAAAATTCTAACTGAGGTCTGGAGGAGGGGCATAGAGGGAGGAGCCAGTGCACACCAGGTAGTCCTAAATCTTTCTTAGTTGTGCCCAGTCTCCTGCGGAGCCGCTATTCCCCATGGTCCTTACGGAGTTCCCAGCATCCACTAGGACGTCAGAGAAAAGTAGGATGAGACCAGGATAGGACAGTGTCCTGAGGACCTAGGGATGTAGTGTCTGTATGAGGAGAGGTCACAGTGTCACATGCAGCAGAGATACCAGAGAGGGGAACACAGAGAGAGCGATTAGATAAGTAGGATGAGACCAGGATAGGACAGTGACCTGAGGACCTAGGGGTGTAGTGTCTGTATGAGGAGAGGTCACAGTGTCACATGCAGCAGAGACACCAGAGAGGGGAACACTGAGAGTGATTAGATAAGTAGGATGAGACCAGGATAGGACAGTGTCCTGAGGACCTAGGGATGTAGTGTCTGTATGAGGAGAGGTCACAGTGTCACATGCAGCAGAGACACCAGAGAGGGGAACACTGAGAGAGCGATTAGATAAGTAGGATGAGACCAGGATAGGACAGTGTCCTGAGGATCTAGGGATGTAGTGTCTGTATGAGGAGAGGTCACAGTGTCACATGCAGCAGAGACACCAGAGAGGGGAACACAGAGCGATTAGATAAGTAGGATGAGACCAGGATAGGACAGTGTCCTGAGGACCTAGGGATGTAGTGTCTGTATGAGGAGAGGTCACAGTGTCACATGCAGCAGAGACACCAGAGAGGGGAACACTGAGAGCGATTAGATAAGTAGTATGAGACCAGGATAGGACAGTGTCCTGAGGATCTAGGGATGTAGTGTCTGTATGAGGAGAGGTCACAGTGTCACGTGCAGCAGAGACACCAGAGAGGGGAACACAGAGCGATTAGATAAGTAGGATGAGACCAGGATAGGACGGTGTCCTGAGGATCTAGGGATGTAGTGTCTGTATGAGGAGAGGTCACAGTGTCACATGCAGCAGAGACACCAGAGAGGGGAACACTGAGAGTGATTAGATAAGTAGGATGAGACCAGGATAGGACGGTGTCCTGAGGACCTAGGGATGTAGTGTCTGTAAGAGGAGAGGTCACAGTGTCACATGCAGCAGAGACACCAGAGAGGGGAACACAGAGCGATTAGATAAGTAGGATGAGACCAGGATAGGACAGTGTCCTGAGGATCTAGGGATGTAGTGTCTGTATGAGGAGAGGTCACAGTGTCACATGCAGCAGAGACACCAGAGAGGGGAACACAGAGCGATTAGATAAGTAGGATGAGACCAGGATAGGACAGTGTCCTGAGGATCTAGGGATGTAGTGTCTGTATGAGGAGAGGTCACAGTGTCACATGCAGCAGAGACACCAGAGAGGAGAACACAGAGAGAGCGATTAGATAAGTAGGATAAGACCAGGATAGGACAGTGTCCTGAGGATCTAGGGATGTAGTGTCTGTATGAGGAGAGGTCACAGTGTCACATGCAGCAGAGACACCAGAGAGGGGAACACAGAGCGATTAGATAAGTAGGATGAGACCAGGATAGGACGGTGTCCTGAGGATCTAGGGATGTAGTGTCTGTATGAGGAGAAGTCACAGTGTCACATGCAGAAGAGACACCAGAGAGGGGAACACAGAGCGATTAGATAAGTAGGATGAGACCAGGATAGGACAGTGTCCTGAGGACCTAGGGATGTAGTGTCTGTATGAGGAGAGGTCACAGTGTCACATGCAGCAGAGACACCAGAGAGGAGAACATAGAGAGAGCGATTAGATAAGTAGGATGAGACCAGGATAGGACAGTGACCTGAGGATCTAGGGGTGTAGTGTCTGTATGAGGAGAGGTCACAGTGTCACATGCAGCAGAGACACCAGAGAGGGGAACACTGAGAGTGATTAGATAAGTAGGATGAGACCAGGATAGGACAGTGTCCTGAGGACCTAGGGATGTAGTGTCTGTATGAGGAGAGGTCACAGTATCACATGCAGCAGAGACACCAGAGAGGGGAACACTGAGAGACCGATTAGATAAGTAGGATGAGACCAGGATAGGACAGTGTCCTGAGGACCTAGGGAAGTAGTGTCTGTATGAGGAGAGGTCACAGTGTCACATGCAGCAGTGACACCAGAGAGGGGAACACTGAGAGAGCGATTAGATAAGTAGGATGAGACCAGGATAGGACAGTGTCCTGAGGACCTAGGGATGTAGTGTCTATATGAGAGGTCACAGTGTCACATGCAGCAGAGACACCAGAGAGGGGAACACAGAGAGAGCGATTAGATAAGTAGGATGAGACCAGGATAGGACAGTGACCTGAGGACCTAGGGGTGTAGTGTCTGTATGAGGAGAGGTCACAGTGTCACATGCAGCAGAGACACCAGAGAGGGGAACACTGAGAGAGAGCGATTAGATAAGTAGGATGAGACCAGGATAGGACAGTGTCCTGAGGACCTAGGGATGTAGTGTCTGTATGAGGAGCGGTCACAGTGTCACATGCAGCAGAGACACCAGAGAGGGGAACACAGAGCGATTAGATAAGTAGGATGAGACCAGGATAGGACAGTGTCCTGAGGACCTAGGGATGTAGTGTCTGTATGAGGAGAGGTCACAGTGTCACATGCAGCAGAGACACCAGAGAGGAGAACACAGAGAGAGCGATTAGATAAGTAGGATGAGACCAGGATAGGACAGTGACCTGAGGATCTAGGGGTGTAGTGTCTGTATGAGGAGAGGTCACAGTGTCACATGCAGCAGAGACACCAGAGAGGGGAACACTGAGAGTGATTAGATAAGTAGGATGAGACCAGGATAGGACAGTGTCCTGAGGACCTAGGGATGTAGTGTCTGTATGAGGAGAGGTCACAGTATCACATGCAGCAGAGACACCAGAGAGGGGAACACTGAGAGACCGATTAGATAAGTAGGATGAGACCAGGATAGGACAGTGTCCTGAGGACCTAGGGAAGTAGTGTCTGTATGAGGAGAGGTCACAGTGTCACATGCAGCAGAGACACCAGAGAGGGGAACACTGAGAGAGCGATTAGATAAGTAGGATGAGACCAGGATAGGACAGTGTCCTGAGGACCTAGGGATATAGTGTCTGTATGAGGAGAGGTCACAGTGTCACATGCAGCAGAGACACAGAGAGGGGAACACTGAGCGATTAGATAAGTAGGATGAGACCAGGATAGGACAGTGTCCTGAGGACCTAGGGAGGTAGTGTCTGTATGAAGAGAGGTGTTTTGGGGGATATATCTCACCTCTACTCTCCCTCTTGATTAGTCACAAATACTTTTTGTATTATTGTAATTAGCTGTACAGTTACACGCTGGTGTGCTGTATAGGGGAGTATGAGAGGTAAGGCTCTGCCTGTACTGCGTGTATTACATCAGTGCTGTATCTCATATAATGCTACACACACACACACGCACAAACACACACACATTACCTTGTGTCCTTCAAATCGCCTCTTCTTATTCATTGTGTAAGGTCGCTGGGTAGAGAATATAGCAATGTAATTCCCATTGGTCTGAGCAGCAAATACATGGTCCCTTGGGTGCAGGGCGAGGCTCGGGCACGTGTATCGTTCCTAACATAGCATGTGACAAAAACAAATACAATTCTCATTATTCATTCTGGTGTGAGGATAACCGATGCCTGTGTCCTATCGGTGACACATGGGATGATTCAGAGGTGTCGGCATTCACAACCACGATATTGGACGCAGCTAACTTGCAAAAATATGCTAATGACTCAGCCACTGTTGTGTGCGGAGACGCCCCCGCTGGCAGTACTGAGTAAGGTCGTGTGCGATTTGGTCACTGAGGAGTCCAAAGGCCATTACTCTCTCGTTATTCTCTTATAGGCCCTACACACTGGCCGATTTTCTGAAAGATATGAACGATCTCGTTCATAAATGAACGAGAACTCGTTCATATCCTTCAGTGTGGAGACTCCAGCGATGAACGATGCGCGGTCCCGCGCTCGTTCATCGCTGGTCTCCCGCCGGCTGTGCATGCAGGCCAATATGGACGATCTCATCCATATTTGCCTGCACTTCAATGCAGCCGCGTGACGGGGGGAGTGAAGAAACTTCACTCCCCCCGTCACTGCCCCCCCGCCGCCGGGTCGCTCGTCGGCCACCTCGGCGGCGCATCGTCAAATGAGTAGGGCCCCTTAGATCTCTCCAGGACACGGCCCTTTCTTGGCTCAGTGTCCCTTTCTCTGATTCCACCTCCTCTTCGCTACCTCTCTCAGTTGGAGAACCACAAGGCTCAGTCTTAGGTCCTCTGCTTTTCTCTATCTATACCTCATCTCTTGGGAAACTAATCATATCTTTTGGATAATCTGTATGCGGATGATACTCAGATCTACCTATCCTCCCCTGATTTGGGCCGGGTCACTGAATTCCCCTCTGCCATTTCATATTGTTTCTCACCACCTCAAACTTAATATTTCCAGAACAGAATTACTTATATTTCCACCGGCCAATAGTAGTTACCAACCTGATATCTCTCTCTCTGTTGAGAAATCGTCATCAAGCTCGCTGCCTAGGTGTCACCCTGACTCTGAACTGTCCTTAGTGTCTCCCGCATTGATTATTGCAATAGTCTCCTGACTGGTCTTACTAAGAAGAGGCTCTCACCACTCCCATCCATTCTGAATGCAGCAGCGAGGATAATCTTCCTCGCTAGACGTTCATCGTCCGCATTCTATTTCTCCCAACCTGACTATCCGGTGACATAGATGACATGCAGGAGGCACAGAACCTCATAGGTAAAGTGTGGCCGGAGACCCTGGCGGCCATATGGTTAATGGCGGCCACGGCACGTAAGGGATTAGCCCTTAAGTGCCCAGCGCCATTTTAAGGACAACTGGTGCTAGGCACCATATTTGAAATGTACTTATGGCGCTTAAAAATAGGTTTAATGATGTGTAGAACATGTCATATGTAGTGCTCTGTCACAGTTGTAGGATTGCATGTTTACATGTATTTATATTTAAGATGTGCTCACATGTATTTTAAAGGGAAAATGCACTTACTATATAGGACTGATTAAGCATCCCCTATCTTCTGTGACTAGGAAATGTGATGCTAATGGCCCTCTGCTAGCAGATGTGTGAATGATAAAACCTTAGGATGTTGGACAGGGCACGGCAGGTAATGGCTGGGAGTGTGAGTTCCTCAGGGAAAGATGTTAATCACGGGGGATTTCCTTATTCCATATGTACAGTGGTATGGGGACTGGTATGGGTTTGGAAGCTGTGTTTATTTATGTAGCTGGTTTGATTGATCTATGAATCCTGAATGGTATATGCAGGAAAAGGATGAGGAACATTTGTTTGGGAAATCCAATACAAACCGTATTTTGAAGCTGTGTGATAAATGTATCAAAGGAGAAGTGTAAACTCCCAGGTGGTAGGAATTGGAGTTTAAATGACACCAAACGGTGTGTGTGACAGGAAGGAGGAAATTGCTTCATGCACTTATATCCTTTTAAAATGTAATTTATTTATATTTTGTAAGATATCCTGATTGGATGGAAAGGACTCAGGGGGGAACTACCCACTGAGATGCATTGTGGTTTCACGGTATAAAAAGAGGAGGCCTGTAAGCTTCACAGTGTATTATACCATTTTCATTCTGCTGTAACATCTTACTGGATTGCTGTTGCCCCTAGCAATAGGGAAGAGTATTTTTTAAGACTCCATCAGCCAATCAGAGGTGTGCAGGACAGGAAACAGCGGTTATCAGCCAATGATATTTGTGGGTACGAGGCCCAAGTGCATCACTATTAACCACCTCTGCAGCACGCCAGTAAGGTGCTGTGCATGGACTGATGCAACGGTGGCTGCGACCTCACCAATGACATCACTAGCACAATGCATTAGTTATGGGGAGAAATACGTACATGGAAAATCTGATTGGATATCTTGGCTGCGGAGGCAAAATCCCATGCGATAATGGTGCGGTCGGCAGAATCACGACTCACTGAATCCGTAGTGCTGAGAAACTCTTTGCCCCCGGGGAGGAAGAGGACATCAAAGTGCTGCTGCACCGCTGCTTTATACAGGTGTATCACCTACAGAACCATCAAATAGAAATTAGCACTATCTACTACTAGTAAGAGAGATGTGTGTACATGTTACTGCCCGGCCTCAGACCCACTACCCACCACACACATCACATAGGCTGCATGAATGCAACACATAATGCATTATCCCAGGTCACCCAGCAGGTGTACATGTGTACTCATTACTCACTGACACGTTTCCCAGGTCACCCAGCAGGTGCACAGGTGTACTCATTACTCACCGACACGTTTCCCAGGTCACCTAGCAGGTGCACAGGTGTACTCATTACTCACTGACACGTTTCCCAGGTCACCCAGCAGGTGCACAGGTGTACTCATTACTCACTGACACGTTTCCCAGGTCACCCAGCAGGTGCACAGGTGTACTCATTACTCACCGACACGTTTCCCAGGTCACCTAGCAGGTGCACAGGTGTACTCATTACTCACTGACACGTTTCCCAGGTCACCCAGCAGGTATACAAGTGTACTCATTACTCACTGACATGTTTTCCAGGTCACCCATATAAATTGCATTATACTGGAAACTACTGAGGAGGAAAGGGATCTAGGAGTCACTATGTCAGGTGAAATAAAGGATAAATACAGTATTAATGGCACTATACTGGAAACTACTGAGGAGGAAAGGGATCTAGGAGTCACTATGTCAGGTGACAAAGGATAAATATAGTATTAATGGCACTATACTGGAAACTACTGAGGAGGAAACGGATCTAGGAGTCACTATCTCAGGTGACATAAAGGATAAATATAGTATTAATGGCACTATACTGGAAACTACTGAGGAGGAAAGGGATCTAGGAGTCACTGTCTCAGGTGACATAAAGGATAAATATAGTATTAATGGCACTATACTGGGGACTACTGAGGAGGAAAGGGATCTAGGAGTCACTATCTCAGGTGACATAAAGGATAAATATAGTATTAATGGCACTATACTGGGGACTACTGAGGAGGAAAGGGATCTAGGAGTCACTATCTCAGGTGACATAAAGGATAAATATAGTATTAATGGCTCTATACTGGAAACTACTGAGGAGGAAAGGGAACTAGGAGTCACTATTTCAGGTGACATAAAGGCAGGTAAGCAATGTAACACAGCAATGAGGAAGGCTAGTCAGATGCTTGGTGCATTGGGAGAGGAATCAGCAGCAGAAAGAAGTAATAATTCCACTGTATTGGTCATTGGTACGGCCTCATCTAGAATACTGTGTCCAGTTCTGGAGGCCATATCTTCAGAAGGATATAAATACATTAGAGACTGTACAAAGAAGGGCAACTAACATGGTGCATGGCCGACATCACAAAACATACCAAGAAATACAAAAAAATCCCAATATGTATAGTGTGGGGCAGAGAAGGGAAAGGGGGGACATGATAGAGACTGTCACATATATCAAGGGTTTTAACAAAGTCCAGGAGGGAAACATTCTCCAAATGAAGAGAAGCAATAAGACACGAGGACATTCACTGAGACTGGAGGGGGGAGGTTCAGGGGAAATTTGAGGAAAAATGACATCACAGAAAGAGTAGTGGACAAGTGGAATAGCCTCCCATCAGAGGTGGTAGACTCTAAGACAGTAGAGCAATGTAAATATGCTTGGGATAGACATAAGGATCCTTACAAAAAAATAAGGATCAAATAAGGTTTGAGATAAAAATATGGTAAAAAAAGGGGCAGACTAGATGGGCCAAGTGGTTCTTATCTGCCGTCAAATTCTATGTTTCTATGTGTGCATTTTTGTTGCATGTTTAATTAACTACAATTAATACTCTCCTGTAATCCTTTCACGTGGAGCACAGACAGTATTATCCACTCGCCCATTATTTTGGTACATTAATTAGTATTTTCAATTAAACGCACAACATGACTGACTTGGCGCCCAAGTGTAATAAGGAATATTTGCATATTGCATATTTTGTTACTGTGTTTTCCTTGTAGTGGCAAATGTTATTCTATAGCAGTGATTTTCAACCTTTTTTTACTCGCGGCACATTGAACAATATTTTAAAATTGCCAAGGCACACCATCAGTTCCCCACAGAAAAAAACAAAGCACACACATTGGCCCTCACAGTAAAAAATAAATAAATCCACACATACATTGGCCTACACAGAAAAAACAATCACATTGCTCCCCACATAAATCATGTTGCTCCTTACATAAATCCTATTGCTCCACACATAAATCAATCACATTTCTCCCCACATAAATCCTATTGCTCCCCACATGAATTATTCACATTCTTCCCCCCATAAATCCATAAATTCTTATTCTCCCCACATAAATACTATTGAAATTATTTGGTTCCCCACAGGAGAAATAAAATAACAAATATTATTATCAGCTGTCCTCCTCCCTGTCCCTCAGTGGCGGGGGTTGTTCATAGTGGAGTTCTGCGAATACTGAGCAGCGGGCGGTCGGGCAGGTGTGGATGTGGGTGGGCAAGGAAAGCTGTGTATGCAGGCAAGAACTGGAAGCAGGAGGGTGGGCTGGCTGGGTGGTGAGACGCGGCGGCCGTGACCTATGATATCACACCATTTTCAAGGCATAGGTCACAGCCGGAGCATGACTGATCCTCTAAGAAGAGCCCAAACCAACAGTTCACTCTGAGGGTGCAGGAAGCTGCTCTGGCTCCGGGGCACACCCTGCAACTGGTCACGGCACACTAGTGTGCCATGGCACACTGGTTGAAAAAGCCTGTTCTATAGGGATACAGTCAGGATCCCCCGTCGGTTGGGTTTAGGCTGCGGAGGGAGTGTTAGGGTTATGGTACGGGGTGGGGTTAGGGTTAGACGACCCCCTCAGAGGTTTAGGCTGCGGCTCGGGAGGGTTAGGCTTAGGCAGCAGGGATGGGAGGTTAGGCTCAGGCACTGACGGGGGGGGAGGGGGGGGGGGGGAGTTAGGGTTAGGCAGCGGATAGGGAGGGTTAGGGGAGGTAAAGGAGAGGGTATAGCACCCCTTACTCACCCCTGTCGGCTTCTGCACAATCGGGATCCCGACATCTGTATTTCGAACGTCGAGATCCCAACTACTGGCTTCCCGTACTAATCCCCTATACAATTGCAATTTCTAAAACAAAAAACACTACATGGAAAAAAATAAAATAAAAAATATTCTCTTATTGGCCAAAGCTGTAAGGGGACTCGGGGGTGCGAGAGGTTCTGCCGAATTTCTTGGCTTCTTCCTGGAATGTCTGCAGAGAACCACAGGAATATATTTCTGGATCTGATGCAATTCAATGGTCCTCACTGTAAGTTGTGCAGAGTTTTATCCATGGCTGATGGAGGTCTACCTACCCGAGCAGTTCCTGCATCATGGCTACTTACACACAAGTCCGCACTGCTAACTGCAATCATCCCGGAACATTTCTCTATTCTAGTTTTCCTTCTCAGAAAAGAATTGTGTAAGGGATTTTTCTACACCTTTATAGCATTCCTTCCGGAGTCATCCAGATCACACGTTTCACCTCAAATTCAAAGTACCTAAGTGACCTGTACTATCAAATTAGGTAAGTGGTACCCCAACAGGGCCATGTTATCAGGACTGAGCAGCTGTGTGCTGGGCTGCCATCAGAAATCCTGGGGCCCGGGACTCACAATAAATGATATATATATATATATATATATATATATATATATATATATATATATATATATATATGCTGCTACAGTACAGATCCTGCCTGCCAGACAGCTCGATGGTGATAGACAGCCTGAATGGAGAGTGATAGGCCTTGATACAAGTCACTATCTGGTACACAAACTACTTGTGTATGTGTGTCGAAACGCACCTTGTAAAATCATCCTACACCATATGGCGCTTGTACTTCTCCCCCCTTTTTTCGCAACTACAGAAACATTGCTGAATTGAGCAGCCGTCTAGAACAGGCTTTCCCAACCACGGTCCTCAAGGCACACTAACAGTGCAGGTTTTAGTGATATCCAGGCTTCAGCACAGGTGACTTAATTAGTAGCTCAGTTACTTTGATTTAGCCATCTGTGCTGAAGCCTGGATATCACTAAAACCTGCACTGTTAGTGTGCCTTGAGGACCGTGGTTGTGAATGCCTGGTCTAGAAGATTAGAAGGTGTACACTAAGGACTAAACAGCCCGGAATCTTTGTGCTTCTACCCTGTGAATTGAACCAGGGCAGTACAGTCACTGTTTGTGACTTTCTACCTTTGATTTATTCCTGATTATTAATACCCTCTTAATTTGAATAAGTGATATAACAGTTGAACTAGAGACGAGCGCATAGATCTATACAGTTTATATATATATATATATATATATATATATATAAAAATAAATATAAAAGGAGATTTATGGTAAGACTGGCCACTGTTAAATCTCTTTTTGTGAGGTCCACTGGATTCCACAGGGAATAACATCGGGGTGTAGAGTGGATCTTGATCTGAGGCACCAACAGACTAAAGCTTTGACTGTTCCCAGGATGCACTGCACCGCCTCCTCTATAACCCCGCCTCCAGGCACTGGAGCTCAGTTTTGTTAACCAGTCCAATGCAGTAGCAGGTAAAAGAGACGACAACCGTTAGTAGCCACGTACACCACATTCTCACCACAGGAGAGGGTGTCAGCAGCCAATGCCATACAAACCCAAAGAAGCTAAGTGCGTCATGGTGGGCGCCCTGTGGAACTCAGTGTACCTCGCAGAAAGAGATTTAACAATGGTAAGATCTTAACATAAATCTCCTTTTCTCTTACGTCCTAGAGGATGCTGGGGACTCCGTAAGGACCATGGGGTATAGACGAGCTCCGCAGGAGACATGGGCACTCTAAAGACTTTAGAATGGGTGTGCACTGGCTCCTCCCTCTATGCCCCTCCTCCAGACCTCAGTTAGATCCTGTGCCCAGAGGAGACTGGGTGCATTACAGGGAGCTCTCCTGAGTTTCTCTGAAAAATACTTTTTGTTAGGTTTTTTATTTTCAGGGAGCACTGCTGGCAACAGGCTCCCTGCATCGTGGGACTGAGGGAGAGAAGCAGACCTACTTAAATGATAGGCTCTGCTTCTTAGGCTACTGGACACCATTAGCTCCAGAGGGTCGGAACGCAGGTCTCACCCTCGCCGTTCGTCCCGGAGCCGCGCCGCCGTCCTCCTCACAGAGCCGGAAGATAGAAGCCGGGTGAGTATTAAGAAGAAAAGAAGACTTCAAAGGCGGCAGAAGACTTCAGATCTTCACTGAGGTAACGCTGCGCGCCATTGCTCCCACACATACACACACAGCGGGCACTGTAAGGGTGCAGGGCGCAGGGGGGGCGCCCTGGGCAGCAATAATAACCTCAAGGGACACTGGCCAGCATAATAGATACTGCGGAGGTAGTATATTACAAAACCCCCGCCAGTATAAAGAATTTGAGCGGGACTGAAGCCCGACGGTGAGGGGGCGGAGCTTGATCCTCCAGCACTAACCAGTGCCATTTTCTCCACAGCACACTGCAGAGAAGCTGGCTCCCCGGACTCTCCCCTGCTGAACACGGTTACAGAGGGCAAAGAAGGAAGGGGGGGCACATTTAATTGGCGCAGTGAGTGTATATATATATTTATATAAAAGCGCTGTACTAACTGGGATTTTATTCCAGTGTCAGGTGGCGCTGGGTGTGTGCTGGCATACTCTCTCTCATAACAGGTTCGAGAGCCAACGCCATGGCGATTTCTGCTAGGCAAGCCCTGTGGACCCGCCAATGGACGGGTGATGCCGACTCAAAGAGGCATATGGAAGTTTTGCCTTACAAGGGGGAGGTTTTATTTGGGGAAGGTCTCGCGGATCTGGTTTCCACAGCTACTGCGGATAAATCTATTTTTTTACCTTATGTTCCCCCACAGCAAAAGAGAACACCACAATATCAGATGCAGTCCTTTCGGCCGCATAAGTCCAGAAGAGGTCGGGGCTCTTCCTTCCTCGCCAGAGGTAAGGGTAGAGGGAAAAAAATGCCTGCTACGGCTAGTTCCCAGGAGCAGAAGTCCTCCCCGGCTTCTACTAAATCCACCGCATGACGCTGGGGCTCCACTGAGGGAGTCCGCGCCGGTGGGGGCACGTCTTCAACTCTTCAGCCACGTCTGGGTTCAGTCAGACGTGGATCCTTGGGCAATGGAAATTGTATCCCAGGGATACAAGCTGGAATTCGAAGACGTGCCTCCTCGCTGGTTTTTCAAATCGGCCTTACCAGCTTCTTCCCCAGAGAGGGAGATAGTTTTAGCTGCAATTCAAAAACTGTGTCAACAACAAGTGGTTGTCGAGGTTCCCCTAGATCAACAGGGGAAGGGGTACTATTCAACCCTGTTTGTGGCCCCGAAACCGGATGGCTTGGTCAGGCCCATTCTAAATCTAAAATCCCTAAACCTGTACTTGAAAAAGTTCAAATTCAAGATGGAATCACTCCGGGCAGTTATCTCCAGCCTGGACGGGGGGGATTTTATGGTGTCACTAGACATAAAGGATGCATACCTTCATGTCCCCATATATCCCCCTCATCAGGTGTACCTGAGATTCGCTGTACAGGACTGTCATTACCAGTTTCAGACGTTGCCGTTTGGGCTTTCCACGGCCCGAGGATTTTCACCAAGATAATGGCGGAAATGATGGTGCTCCTGCACAGGCAGGGAGTCACAATTATCCCATACTTGGACGATCTCCTGATAAAAGCGAGATCGAGAGATCAGTTGCTGAAAAGCGTGTCGCTCTCCCTGAGAGTGCTGCAGCAACATGGCTGGATTCTAAATCTACCAAAGTCACAGTTGGTTCCAACGACTCGGCTATCTTTCTTAGGCATGATTCTGGACACGGAACAAAAAGGTGTTTTTCTCCCAATGGAAAAAACCCAGGAACTCCAGAACATGGTCAGAGACCTGTTAAAACCGACAAGAGTGTCAGTCCATCAATGCACTCGAGTACTGGGAAAAATAGTGGCGACCTACGAGGCCATCCCCTTTTGCAGGTTTCATGCGAGGACATTTCAGTGGGACCTTCTGGACAAGTGGTCCGGGTCCCATCTTCAAATTCATCAGAAAATAAGCCTGTCCCCCAGGGCCAGGGTGTCTCTCCTGTGGTGGCTGCAGAGTACTCACCTTCTAGAGCAGAGGTGGGGAACCTTTTTTCTACCGAGGGCCATTTGGATATTTATAAAATCCTTCGGGGGCCATACAAGTCTGCCCCCGCGCGCTCCAAAAAAATGGGTGTGGCCAGTTAAAATGGGACGTGATACACATATGCCCCCAATAGTGCAGTGCCAGATCCACAATTGCCCCCACAGTGCCAGGTATACAGATGCCCCCACAGTGCCAGGTATACAAATGCCCCTCACAGTGCCAGGTATACAGATGCCCCCACAGTGCCAGGTATACAAATGCCCCTCACAGTGCCAGGTATACAGATGTCCCCACAGTGCCAGGTATACAGATGCCCCTCACAGTGCCAGGTATACAGATGCCCCCACAGTGCCAGGTATACAAATGCCCCTCACAGTGCCAGGTATCCAGATGTCCCACAGTGCCAGGTATACAAATGCCCCTCACAGTGCCAGGTATACAGATGTCCCCACAGTGCCAGGTATACAGATGCCCCTCACAGTGCCAGGTATACAGATGCCCCTCACAGTGCCAGGTATACAGATGCCCCCACAGTGCCAGGTATACAGATGCCCCCCACAGTGCCGGTATACAGATGCCCCCACAGTGCCAGGCATACAGATGCCCCCACAGTGCCAGGTATACAGATGCCCCCGCTCCCCCCCCCCACCGTGCTGCTTACCGTTTCTTTCGGCGGGGACACGGAGGAGAGCGCAGCTATGTTGGGCGGCGGCGTGTAGGACTTGAAACCAGCTGCCGGTTCGAGAGCCAATCAGAGCTCGCAGACCGGCTGCCGGTCCGCGAGCTCTGACTCTGGCTCACAAACCGGCGGCTGGTTTCAAGTCCTACACGCCGCCGCAGCCGCCCGACAATAGCCGCGCTCTCCTGCGTGTGGTGACAGCTGAGACACGCTGCCGCCGGACTGAGCGGCAGCGTGTCTCACTGAGAGGAGCGGGTGGGCCGGACCAAACGGCTTTGCGGGCATTATACGGCCCGCGGGCCGGAAGTTCCCGACCCCTGTTCTAGAGGGTCGCAGGTTCGGCATTCAAGACTGGGTTCTGGTGACCACGGACGCGAGCCTCCGAGGATGGGGAGCAGTCACACAAGGAAGAAATTTTTAGGGACTATGGTCAAGCCAGGAGGCTTGTCTACATATCAACATACTGGAATTAGGGGCCATATACAACGGCCTACGACAAGCGGAGAATCTTCTTCGCAACCTACCGGTTCTGATTCAATCAGACAACGTCACAGCCGTGGCTCATGTAAACCGCCAAGGCGGGACAAGGAGCAGAGTGGCAATGGCTGAAGCCACCAGGATTCTTCGCTGGGCGGAAAATCACGTAAGCGCTCTGTCAGCAGTCTTCATTCCGGGAGTGGACAACTGGGAAGCAGACTTCCTCAGCAGACACGATCTCCATCCAGGAGAGTGGGGACTTCATCAAGAAGTCTTTGCAGAGATAACAAGTCTTTGGGGACTTCCTCAAATAGACATGATGGCGTCACGCCTCAACAAGAAGCTTCGGAGGTATTGTGCCAGGTCAAGGGACCCTCAGGCAGTAGCGGTAGACGCCCTGGTGACACCATGGGTGTTTCAGTCGGTCTATGTGTTCCCTCCTCTTCCTCTCATCTCAAAAATATTGAGAATCATAAGACGAAAAAGAGTGAGAACAATACTCATTGTTCCAGATTGGCCACGAAGGGCCTGGTATTCGGATCTTCGGGAGATGCTCACAGAAGATCCATGGCCTCTTCCTCTCAGGGAGGACCTGTTGCAGCAGGGGCCCTGCGTGTTCCAAGACTTACCGCGGTTACGTTTGACGGCATGGGGGTTGAACACCGAATCCTAGCGGGGAAAGGTATTCCGGAGGCAGTCATCCCTACTCTGATAGGGGCTAGGAAGGAGGTGACGGCGAAACATTATCACCGTATCTGGAAGAAGTATGTATCTTGGTGTGAAGCCAAGAATGCTCCTACGGAAGATTTCCACCTGGGCAGTTTTCTCCACTTTCTACAGACAGGAGTGGATATGGGCCTGAAGTTACGCTCCATTAAGGTACAGATTTTGGCCCTATCTATATTCTTTCAGGAGGAATTGGCTTCTCTCCCAGAAGTCCAGATTTTTGTAAAGGGAGTGCTGCACATCCAGCCTCCTTTTGTGCCCCCAGTGGCACCATGGGACCTTAACGTGGTGTTACGGTTCCCAAAATCTCACTGGTTTGAACCTCTTCAAACGGTTGAATTAAAATTTCTCACTTGGAAAGTGGCCATGTTGTTGGCCTTGGCATCTGCAAGGCGGGTGTCCGAATTGGCGGCTTTGTCTCACAAGAGCCCTTATCTGATTTTCCATGTGGATAGAGCAGAATTGAGGACTCGTCCTCAATTTTTGCCAAAGGTGGTTTCATCTTTTCATATGAACCAACCTATTGTGGTGCCTGTGGCTACGGGTGACTTGGAGGATTCCAAGTCCCTTGATGTGGTCAGGGCCTTAAAAATTTACGTAGCCAGGACGGCTCGGGTTAGGAAAACAGAGGCACTGTTTGTCCTGTATGCAGCCAACAAGGTTGGCGCTCCTGCTTCTAAGCAGACTATTGCTTGCTGGATCTGTAATACGATTCCGCAGGCTCATTCTACGGCGGGATTGCCGTTACCAAATTCGGTAAAGGCCCATTCCACTAGGAAGGTGGGCTCTTCTTGGGCGGCTGCCCGAGGCGTCTCGGCATTACAGCTGTGCCGAGCAGCTACTTGGTCGGGTTCAAATACTTTTGCAAAATTCTACAAGTTTACCCTGGCTGATGAGGACCTCATGTTTGCTCAATCGGTGCTGTAGAGTCATCCGCACTCTCCCGCCCGGTCTGGAGCTTTGGTATAATCCCCATGGTCCTTACGGAGTCCCCAGCATCCTCTAGGACGTAAGAGAAAAAAGGATTTTAAACCTACCGGTAAATATTTTTCTCCTAGTCCGTAGAGGATGCTGGGCGCCCGTCCCAGTGCGGACATATTTCTGCAAGACTTGTATATAGTTGTTGCTTACATAAGGGTATGTTACAGTTAAGATCAGTCGTTGGCTGATGCTGTTTTGTTCATACTGTTAACTGGTTGCGTATATTCCAGGTTATACGGTGTGGATGGTGTGGGCTGGTAAGAATCTTGCCCTTAGATTAACAAAAATCCTTTCCTCGTACTGTCCGTCTCCTCTGGGCACAGTTTCTCTAACTGAGGTCTGGAGGAGGGGCATAGAGGGAGGAGCCAGTGCACACCCATTCTAAAGTCTTTAGAGTGCCCGTGTCTCCTGCGGAGCCCGTCTATACCCCATGGTCCTTACAGAGTCCCCAGCATCCTCTACGGACTAGGAGAAAAAGATTTACCGGTAGGTTTAAAATCTTATTTTCTGCAGCGGGGTACACTGGTATTCCACAGGGAATAACATCGGGGATGTCCTAAAGCAGTTCCTCATGGGAAGGGACGCACTGTAGCGGGCACAAGAACCCGGCGTCCAAAGGAGGCATCCTGGAGGCAGAAGTATCAAAGGCATAGAACTTGATGAACGTGTTCACTGAGGACCACGTAGCCGCCTTGCACAATTGTTCTAGGGACGCGCCACGGCGGGCCGCCCAAGAAGTTCCAACAGACCGAGTAGAATGGGCCTTGATAGTAGCAGGAGCTGGAAGTCCAGCCTGTACATAAGCATGCGCAATCACCATTCTAATCCATCTGGCCAAGGTGTGCTTATTCGCAGGCCAGCCATGTGTGTGAAAACCAAAAAGGACAAAGGGAGTCATTCAGAGTTGATCGTAGCTGTGCTAAATTAAGCACAGCTACGATCAGGCACTCAGACATGTGCGGGGACGCCCAGCACAGGGCTAGTCCGCCCCGCATGTCAGCGTGCCCCCCCCCCCCCACCCCCCACAGCAGTGATGCTTTTGCATTTGAGGAGTAACTCCCGGCCGGCACAGCTCCTGCGGCTGGCCTGGAGAACCTCTTCGCTGCCCGGGTCGCAGCGGCAGAGTGTGTGACGTCACGCAGCTGCCGCGGCCCGCTTCCCTGCCAACGGTCTGGCCACGCCTGCGTTGGCCGAACCGCGCCCCCTAAATGGCGGCTTAACTCCACCGGCGCATGCACAGTACTGCCCCAATCGCACTGCTGCGATAAATTGCAGTGTGCGATCAGGTCAGAATGACCCCCAAAGAGAGAATCAGAGCTCCTAAGAGAGGCGGTTCTCTTCACATATATACGGACAGCCCGTACCACATCCAGAGACCGTTCTTTGGAGGACAAACCAGGAGAGATAAAGGCCGGAACCACAATCTTAGTTAAGGTTGAAAGACGACACGACCTTAGGTAGATAACCAGGTCGAGTTGGAAGAACCGCACGGTCACAGTGAAAAAATCAGAAAGGGTGACCGACAGGATAAGGCACCCAAGTCTGAAACCCTTCTAGCAGAGGCAAAAGCCAGCAAAAATAAGACCTTAAGTGTAAGCCATTTAAGGTCCACAGACTCAAGAGGTTCGAACGAAGACTCTTGTAGGGCATCCAGAACAACCGACAAATCCCAAGGAGCCACAGGAGGGATAAAGGGAGGTTGAATCCGTAAAACGCCCTGAGTGAAAGTATGAACGTCAGGCAGAGTCGCAATTTTTCTCTGAAACCATACCGACAAGGCTGAAATATGAACCTTGAGGGAGGTCAGACGAAGGCCTAATTCCAGTCCCTGTTGCAGAAAAGCAAAAAGTTTGGCAGTACTGAACTTGTACGCATCATAATTCTTAGCCGCACACCAGGTGACGTAAGAATTCCAGACCCTATAATAAATCCGAGCCGAAGCCGGTTTACGGGCCTTCAACATAGTTTGAATGACCACCTCAGAAAATCCCTTGGCCCTCAGGAGTGAAGCTTCAGAAGCCACGCCGTCAAAGCCAGTCGGGCCAGATCCTGGTAGACACAAGGGTCCTGAGCGAGGAGGTCTGGGCGTTGAGGAAGTAGAAGAGGACGCTCTATCGAGAGACACTGCAGGTCTGAGAACAAATGCCGTCTGGGCCACGCTTCTTGCTTGAACTTCCTTAGTACCCTGGACAGGAGTGACACTGGAGGGAACATGCATGGCAGCCGAAAGTTCCATGGAATAGCCAGGGCGTCCACGAATGCTGCTTGAGGATCCCTTGTCCTTGCTCCGAAGACCGGAACCTTGTGATTGTGTCGAGACACCATCAGGTCTACATCTGGTAGGGCCCACTTGTCCACTAGGAGTTGAAAGACTTACGGATGAAGGCTCCACTCTCCGGCGTGTACGTCCTGACGACTCAGGAAGTCCGCTTCCCAGTTGAGGACCCCCGGAATGAACACAGCCAATACGGCTGGCAGATGGCGTTTCGTCCATAGAAGAATTTTTGACACTTCCATCATTGCCATACGGCTTTGAGTGCCGCCTTGATGATGTATGTACGCCACCGTACAGTTGTCCGACTGTACTTGAACAGGCCTGTTCTGTACCAGAGGCAGGGCCAGTTTCAGAGCATTGAACACTGCCTGCAACTTCAGACTGTTTATCGGAAGGAGTGATTCCTCCCTGGTCCATCGACCCTGAAGAGAGTGTTGCTCCAACACTGCACCCCAACATTGCAGACTGGCATCCGTCGTTAGAAGGACCCAGTTGGAGATCCAGAAGGGATGAACCCTGCTCAATTGTTGGTCCTGGAACCACCATCTCAGAGACAGACGAACTTCCAGAGTCAAGGAAATAATCATGTGAGACCTGATCCGGTGAGGCAGGCCGTCCCACTTGGAAAGGATTAACTGCTGCAGAGGGTGAGAATGAAATTGAGCGTACTTTACCTTGTCGAAAGCCGACACCATGAGGCCTAGTACTTGCATCGCCGAGTGTATCGACACACGAGGGCAAGAGAGGAAGCATCGTATCCTGTCCTGACGTTTCAGGACCTTCACCGGAGACAAGAACAACCGCTGGTTGTGTGTGTCCAGTAACACCCCCAGGTGCACCATGCTCTGAGCAGGAACTAGCGAGGATTTCTTCCAGTTGATGAGCCACCCGTGGGCTTGCAGGAATTGGACCGTCAGTTCCAGATGGCGGAGAACCTCCGAGGAGTTCGCCAGGATCAACAAGTCGTCCAGATACGGCAGGATCCTGATACCCTGATTGCGGATAAAGGGCCGTCATGACTGCCATGACCTTGGTGAAGATTCGCGGAGCCGTGGTAAGTCCAAAAGGCAAGGCCTGGAATTGATCATGTAGGTTGCCAATAGCAAACCGCAGATATTGCTGATGCGACATGGCAATAGGTATATGTAGGTAAGCATTCTGTGTATCCAGGGATACCATATAGTCCTTGGGCTCCAAGGCCAGAACAATAGAGCGAAGAGTTTACATACGGAATTTGGATACCTTTACAAATTTGTTCAAAGACTTGAGGTTGAGAATGGGCCTTGGGGATCCATTCGGTTTCGGAACCAGTAACAGCGTTGAATAGTACCCCCTGCCTCTCTGAGCCAGAGGCACCGGCACTATCACTCCTGTGTCCAGGAGGGATTGTACCACCAATTGTAGAGTTTCTGCTTTCAACGGATCCGAAGGGATATTTGTCAAGCAAAACTGGCGAGGGGGACGTTTCTTGAAAGAGATGGCGTATCCTTGAGTGACGACTTCCATCACCCAGGCGTCTGAAGTGGTCTGTAACCATACCTGGGCGAACCGCAGATGTCGGCCTCCCACCCTGGGGTCCACCAGGGGGAGGCCCGCCCCGTCATGCAGCAGGCTTGTCTGGTTTGGAAGCAGGCTGACGGGCAGCCCAGGAACATTTAGGTTTGGGTTTGGAGGTTTTGGAAGTGTGAGCCTGCTTCGGGTATGCCTGACCCTTTGCTTAACTTGGAGGTCGAAAGGAATGAAAGGTGGTACTTTTAGCTTTCGGAGCCGAAGGATTAGTACTCGCAGACACGCAGTTTTAGCAGACGCTAAGTCAGCAACAATTTTGTTCAGATCTTCCCCAAAAAGGATGTTTCCCTTAAAAGGGATCACCTCCAAGGTCTTTTTAAAGTCCAGATTCACAGACCAGGGCCGCAACCACTGAATCCGGCGAGCCAGAATGGACGTAGTAGACGCTTTGGTTGCCAACGCACCGTCATCAGAGGCCGCCTCCTGAATGCAATGAGAGGCTGTGGTAATATATGAAAGACACTGTCTGGCATTTCCAGAAAAATTAGGAGGTAGCTCCGCTTCAACTTCTTGAACCCAGGCTTAAATAGCTTTTGCAGCCCAAGAAGCCACTATAGTAGGTCTATGTACAGCACCCGCAAGAATGTTTACAGACTTCAAGCAACCCTCCACACGCTTATCCATCTGTTCCTTCAGAGAGGTGGCGGTAGTGACAGGCAGAGCAGAGGACACCACCAGACATGCAACATGTGAGTCCACCGGCGGCGGTGTTTCCCAAGTTTTACTTAACTCTGCAGCGAGGGGATAACGAGCTAGCATCTTTTTAGACAGGGAATATTTCTTTCCTGGATACTCCCTATGGCACCTCAGTCCCTGTCACCCTTTAGCCTAACCAGTGGCACCTCAGCCCCTGTGACCCTTTAGCCTGCCCTATGGCACCTCAGTCCCTGTCACCCTTTAGCCTGCCCTATGGCACCTCAGTCCCTGTCACCCTTTAGCCTGCCCTATGGCACCTCAGTCCCTGTCACCCTTTAGCCTGCCCTATAGCACCTCAGTCCCTGTCACCCTTTAGCCTGTCCTATAGCACCTCAGTCCCGATCACCCTTTAGCCTGCCCTTTGGCACCTCAGTCCCTGTCACCCTTCAGCCTGCCCTATGTCACCTCAGCCCGTTACCCTTTAGCCTGTCCTAAGGCACCTCAGCCCCTGTCACCATTAAGCCTCTCCTATAGCACCTCAGTCCCTGTCACCCTTTAACCTGCCCTATGGCACCTCAGTCCCTGTCACCCTTTAACCTGCCCTATGGCACCTCAGCCCGTCACCCTTTAGCCTGTCCTTAGGCACCTCAGCCCCTGTCACCCTTTAGCCTGTCCTTAGGCACCTCAGTCCTTGTCACTCTTTAGCCTGCCCTATGGCACCTCAGTCCATGTCACCCTTTAGCCTGTCCTATAGCACCTCAGTCCCTGTCACCATTTAGCCTGCCCTATAGCACCTCAGTCCCTGTCACCCTTTAGCCTGTCCTATAGCACCTCAGTCCCTGTCGCCCTTTAGCCTGTCCTATAGCACCTCAGTCCCGATCACCCTTTAGCCTGCCCTATAGCACCTCATTCCAGGTCACCCTTTAGCCTGTCCTATAGCACCTCAGTCCCTGTCACCCTTTAGCCTGCGCTATGGCACCTCAGTCCCTGTCACCCTTTAGCCTGACCAGTGGCACCTCAGTCCCTGTCACCCTTTAGCCTGTCCTATAGCACCTCAGTCCCTGTCACCCTTTAGCCTGCGCTATGGCACCTCAGTCCCTGTCACCCTTTAGCCTGACCAGTGGCACCTCAGTCCCTGTCACCCTTTAGCCTGCCTTTTGGCACCTCAGTCCCTGTCACCCTTTAGCCTGCCCTATGTCACCTCAGCCCGTTACCCTTTAGCCTGTCCTAAGGCACCTCAGTCCCTGTCACCCTTTAGCCTGTCCTATAGCACCTCAGTCCCTGTCACCCTTTAGCCTGCCCTATGGCAACTCAGTGCATGTCACCCTTTAGCCTGCCCTATGGCAACTCAGTCCCTGTCACCCTTTAGCCTGCCCTATGGCACCTCAGTCCCTGTCACAAATTAGCCTGACCAGTGGCACCTCAGTCCCTGTCACCCTTAAGCCTGCCCTATGGCACCTCAGCCCCTGTCATCCTTTAGCCTGCCTTATGGCGCCTCAGTCCCTGTCACCCTTTAGCCTGTCCTATAGCACCTCAGTGCATGTCACCCTTTAGCCTGCCCTATGGCAACTCAGTCCCTGTCACCCTTTAGCCTGCCCTATGGCACCTCAGTCCCTGTCACCCTTTAGCCTGCCCTATGGCACCTCAGTCCCTGTCACAAATTAGCCTGACCAGTGGCACCTCAGCCCCTGTCACCCTTAAGCCTGCCCTATGGCACCTCAGCCCCTGTCACCCTTTAGCCTGTCCTATAGCACCTCAGTCCCCGTCACCCTTTAGCCTGCCCTAAGGCACCTCAGTCCCTGTCACCCTTTAGCCTGTCCTATAGCACCTCAGTCCCTGTCACCCTTTAGCCTGTCCTATAGCACCTCAGTCCCTGTCACCCTTTAGCCTGTCCTATAGCACCTCAGTCCCTGTCACCATTTAGCCTGTCCTATAGCACCTCAGTCCCTGTCACCCTTTAGCCTGTCCTATAGCACCTCAGTGCATGTCACCCTTTAGCCTGCCCTATGGCACCTCAGTCCCTGTCACCCATTAGCCTGACCAGTGGCACCTCAGTCCCGGTCACCCTTTAGCCTGCCCTATGGCACCTCAGCCCATCACCCTTTAGCCTGTCCTTAGGCACCTCAGCCCCTGTCACCCTTTAGCCTGTCCTATAGCATCTCAGTCCCTGTCACCCTTTAGCCTGCCCTATGGCACCTCATTCCATGTCACCCTTTAGCCTGTCCTATAGCATCTCAGTCCCTGTCACCCTTTAGCCTGCCCTATGGCACCTCATTCCATGTCACCCTTTAGCCTGCCCTATGGCACCTCAGCCCGTCACCCTTTAGCCTGTCCTATAGCACCTCAGTCCATGTCACCCTTTAGCCTGTCCTATAGCACCTCAGTCCCTGTCACCCTTTAGCCTGCCCTATGGCACCTCAGCCTGTGTCATCCTGTAGCCTGCCCTATAGCACCTAAGCCCGTTACCCTTTAGTCTGTCCTATAGCACCTCAGTCCCTGTCACCCTTTAGCCTGCTGTATGGCACCTCAGTCCCTGTCACCCTTTAGCCTGTCCTATGGCACCTCAGTCCCTGTCACCCTTTAGCCTGACCAATGGCACCTCAGTCCCTGTCACCTTTTAGCCTGCCCTATGGCACCTCAGTTCCGGTCACCATTTAGCCTGCCCTATAGCACCTCAGCCCCTGTCAACCTTTAGCCTGTCCTATAGCACCTCAGCCCCTGTCACCCTTTAGCCTGCCCTATGGCACCTCAGTTCCGGTCACCATTTAGCCTGCCCTATCGGACCTCAGCCCCTGTCACCCTTTAGCCTGTCCTATAGCACCTCAGCCCCTGTCACCCTTTAACCTGTCCCAAGGCACCTCAGTCCCTTTCACCCTTTAGCCTACCTTATGGCACCTCAGCCCCTATCACCCTTTAGCCTGTCCTAAGGCACCTCAGCCCCTGTCACCCTTTAGCCTGTCCTATAGCACCTCAGCCCCTGTCACTCTTTAGCCTGTCCTATGGCACCTCAGTCCATGTCACCCTTTAGCCTGTCCTATAGCACCTCAGCCCCGGTCATCCTTTAGCCTGCCCTATTACACCTCAGTCCCTGTCACCCTTTAGCCTGCCCTATGGCACCTCAGTCCCTGTCACCCTTTAGCCTGCCCTATTACACCTCAGTCCCTGTCACCCTTTAGCCTGCCCTATGGCACCTCAGTCCATGTCACCCTTTAGCCTGTCCTATAGCACCTCAGTCCCTGTCACCCTTTAGTCTGCCCTATAGCACCTCAGTCCCTGTCACCCTTTAGCCTGTCCTATGGCACCTCAGCCCCGGTCATCCTTTAGCCTGCCCTATAGCACCTCAGCCCCTGTCACCCTTTAGCCTGCCCTATAGCACCTCAGCCCCTGTCACCCTTTAGCCTGCCCTATTACACCTCAGTCCCTGTCACCCTTTAGCCTGCCCTATGGCACCTCAGCCCCTGTCATCCTTTAGCCTGCCCTATAGCACCTCAGTCCATGTCACCCTTTAGCCTGTCCTATAGCACTTCAGTCCATGTCACCCTTTAGCCTGCCCTATAGCACCTCATTCCATGTCACCCTTTAGCCTGCCCTATGGCAACTCAGTCCCTGTCACCCTTTAGCCTGCCCTATAGCACCTCATTCCATGTCACCCTTTAGCCTGCCCTATGGCACCTCAGTCCCTGTCACCCTTTAGCCTGCCCTATAGCACCTCAGCCCCTGTCACCCTTTAGTCTGTCCTATAGCACCTCAGCCCGTCATCCTTTAGCCTGTCCTAAGGCACCTCATCCCCTGTCACCCTTTAGCCTGTCCTATAGCACCTCATTCCGTCACCCTTTAGCCTGCCCTATGGCACCTCAGCCCCTGTCACCCTTTAGCCTGTCCTATAGCACCTCAGTCCATGTCACCCTTTAGCCTGTCCTATAGCACCTCAGTCCCTGTGACCCTTTAGTCTGCCCTATAGCACCTCAGTCCCTGTCACCCTTTAACCTGCCCTATGGCACCTCAGCCCCGGTCATCCTTTAGCCTGCCCTATAGCACCTCAGTCCCTGTCACCCTTTAGCCTGTCCTATGGCACCTCAGTCCCTGTCACCCTTTAGCCTGCCCTATAGCACCTCAGCCCCTGTCACCCTTTAGTCTGTCCTATAGCACCTCAGCCCGTCATCCTTTAGCCTGTCCTAAGGCACCTCATCCCCTGTCACCCTTTAGCCTGTCCTATAGCACCTCAGTCCCTGTCACCCTTTAGCCTGCCCTATGGCACCTCAGCCCCTGTCACCCTTTAGCCTGTCCTATAGCACCTCAGTCCCTGTCACCCTTTAGCCTGTCCTATAGCACCTCAGTCCCTGTCACCCTTTAGCCTGCCCTATAGCACCTCAGTCCCTGTCACCCTTTAGCCTTTGCTACGGCACCTCAGTCCCTGTCACCCTTTAGCCTGTCCTATAGCACCTCATTCCATGTCACCCTTTAGCCTGGATGCTGGCTCACTCCAGGTCAGGCGTTTGTCACATTCCTATTGGTCGCAAGATGAAGGCAGTTGTCTTGAGACAGGGTGTATATTAACTCAAAATAAGTCTTAAAAATAACCCGTCCCTGTTGCCAGGGGGATGCAGCATACAAAAGAGGTTTACAGCAGTTCAGTCCCTCTTGATGTCACACAGGGAACACACTCCATTTATCTCACTCCAATACACAATACCACACGGGGTAGTTCCACCCTGGTCTCTTTACCCAATCAATTTAGAGTGCATGAGTCATGTATGCCTTGGGAGAGTGGCGAGCGGTTACTCCTCTGTCCTATGGCCACCTGGGGGGGTTAGTCATGCCCTGGCTCCATCAAATGTTCCCTTCAAAACTACTTCCAAGAATCTGCCAGAGGACCAAGCCTGCTACCTCTGGCCTAAATCCAAGCTGCAGAGATGGGCAGCCAGAATCCCCTAGCAGGGGGTGGACGTCCCTTGGGGCTCCCTTTAGCTGGCTGGGTGGCCAGCTCTTTTCTCTGCCTTCCCATGCAACTCTATAGGCTGTAATTCCATTCCATTCGCCTTGGATTCCCCGTGGACCACAACCGATTCAAGTGTCATTTTACTTTAAATACATCTAAAATCTATAGTTTCATTTCAATGTTTCAATGTTATTTAAAAAGGTGTGTAGCACTGAGCTCAGGACCACTCTCCCGGCTCAGTGCTACTCACCTTTTATATAACATTTATACATGTTCTGTATACACTGTGCCCTTCCTCAGGACCGCTCTCCCGGCTCAGTGCTACTCACCTTTTATATAACATTTATACATGTTCTGTATACACTGTGCCCTTCCTCAGGACCACTCTACCGGCTCAGTGCTACTCACCTTTTATATAACATTTATACATGTTTTGTATACACTGTGCCCTTCCTCAGGACCGCTCTCCCGGCTCAGTGCTACTCACCTTTTATATAACATTTATACATGTTTTGTATACACTGTGCCCTTCCTCAGGACCGCTCTCCCGGCTCAGTGCTACTCACCTTTTATTTAACATTTATACATGTTCTGTATACACTGTGCCCTTCCTCAGGACCGCTCTCCCGGCTCAGTGCTACTCACCTTTTATATAACATTTATACATGTTCTGTATACACTGTGCCCTTCCTCAGGACCGCTCTCCCGGCTCAGTGCTACACACCTTTTATATAACATTTATACATGTTCTGTATACACTGTGCCCTTCCTCAGGACCGCTCTCCCGGCTCAGTGCTACACACCTTTTATATAACATTTATACATGTTCTGTATACACTGTGCCCCTCCTCAGGACCGCTCTCCCGGCTCAGTGCTACTCACCTTTTATATAACATTTATACATGTTCTGTATAGACTGTGCCCCTCCTCAGGACCGCTCTCCCGGCTCAGTGCTACTCACGTTTTATATAACATTTATACATGTTCTGTATAGACTGTGCCCCTCCTCAGGACCGCTCTCCCGGCTCAGTGCTACTCACCTTTTATATAACATTTATACATGTTCTGTATACACTGTGCCCCTCCTCAGGACCGCTCTCCCGGCTCAGTGCTACTCACCTTTTATATAACATTTATACATGTTCTGTATAGACTGTGCCCCTCCTCAGGACCGCTCTCCCGGCTCAGTGCTACTCACCTTTTATATAACATTTACACATGTTCTGTATACACTGTGCCCCTCCTCAGGACCGCTCTCCCGGCTCAGTGCTACTCACCTTTTATATAACATTTATACATGTTCTGTATACACTGTGCCCTTCCTCAGGACCGCTCTCCCGGCTCAGTGCTACACACCTTTTATATAACATTTATACATGTTCTGTATACACTGTGCCCTTCCTCAGGACCGCTCTCCCGGCTCAGTGCTACACACCTTTTATATATCATTTATACATGTTCTGTATACACTGTGCCCTTCCTCAGGACCGCTCTCCCGGCTCAGTGCTACACACCTTTTATATAACATTTATACATGTTCTGTATACACTGTGCCCCTCCTCAGGACCGCTCTTCTGGCTCAGTGCTACTCACCTTTTATATATCATTTATACATGTTCTGTATACACTGTGCCCCTCCTCAGGACCGCTCTCCCGGCTCAGTGCTACTCACCTTTTATATAACATTTATACATGTTCTGTATACACTGTGCCCTTCCTCAGGACCGCTCTCCCGGCTCAGTGCTACTCACCTTTTATATAACATTTATACATGTTCTGTATACACTGTGCCCTTCCTCAGGACCGCTCTCCCGGCTCAGTGCTACTCACCTTTTATATAACATTTATACATGTTTTGTATACACTGTGCCCTTCCTCAGGACCGCTCTCCCGGCTCAGTGCTACTCACCTTTTATATAACATTTATACATGTTCTGTATAGACTGTGCCCCTCCTCAGGACCGCTCTCCCGGCTCAGTGCTACTCACCTTTTATATAACATTTATACATGTTCTGTATAGACTGTGCCCCTCCTCAGGACCGCTCTCCCGGCTCAGTGCTACTCACCTTTTATATAACATTTATACATGTTCTGTATAGACTGTGCCCCTCCCTCCTCAGGACCGCTCTCCCGGCTCAGTGCTACTCACCTTTTATATAACATTTATACATGTTCTGTATAGACTGTGCCCCTCCTCAGGACCGCTCTCCCGGCTCAGTGCTACTCACCTTTTATATAACATTTATACATGTTCTGTATAGACTGTGCCCCTCCTCAGGACCGCTCTCCCGGCTCAGTGCTACTCACCTTTTATATAACATTTATACATGTTCTGTATAGACTGTGCCCCTCCTCAGGACCGCTCTCCCGGCTCAGTGCTACTCACCTTTTATATAACATTTATACATGTTCTGTATAGACTGTGCCCCTCCTCAGGACCGCTCTCCCGGCTCAGTGCTACTCACCTTTTATATAACATTTATACATGTTCTGTATAGACTGTGCCCCTCCTCAGGACCGCTCTCCCGGCTCAGTGCTACTCACCTTTTATATAACATTTATACATGTTCTGTATAGACTGTGCCCCTCCTCAGGACCGCTCTCCCGGCTCAGTGCTACTCACCTTTTATATAACATTTATACATGTTCTGTATAGACTGTGCCCCTCCTCAGGACCGCTCTCCCGGCTCAGTGCTACTCACCTTTTATATAACATTTATACATGTTCTGTATAGACTGTGCCCCTCCTCAGGACCGCTCTCCCGGCTCAGTGCTACTCACCTTTTATATAACATTTATACATGTTCTGTATAGACTGTGCCCCTCCTCAGGACCGCTCTCCCGGCTCAGTGCTACTCACCTTTTATATAATATTTATACATGTTCTGTATACACTGTGCCCTTCCTCAGGACCGCTCTCCCGGCTCAGTGCTACACACCTTTTATATAACATTTATACATGTTCTGTATACACTGTGCCCTTCCTCAGGACCGCTCTCCCGGCTCAGTGCTACACACCTTTTATATATCATTTATACATGTTCTGTATACACTGTGCCCTTCCTCAGGACCGCTCTCCCGGCTCAGTGCTACACACCTTTTATATAACATTTATACATGTTCTGTATACACTGTGCCCCTCCTCAGGACCGCTCTTCTGGCTCAGTGCTACTCACCTTTTATATATCATTTATACATGTTCTGTATACACTGTGCCCTTCCTCAGGACCGCTCTCCCGGCTCAGTGCTACACACCTTTTATATAACATTTATACATGTTCTGTATACACTGTGCCCCTCCTCAGGACCGCTCTTCTGGCTCAGTGCTACACACCTTTTATATAACATTTATACATGTTCTGTATACACTGTGCCCCTCCTCAGGACCGCTCTCCCGGCTCAGTGCTACACACCTTTTATATAACATTTATACATGTTCTGTATACACTGTGCCCCTCCTCAGGACCGCTCTCTCGGCTCAGTGCTACACACCTTTTATATAACATTTATACATGTTCTGTATACACTGTGCCCCTCCTCAGGACCGCTCTCTCGGCTCAGTGCTACACACCTTTTATATAACATTTATACATGTTCTGTATACACTGTGCCCCTCCTCAGGACCACTCTCCCGGCTCAGTGCTACACACCTTTTATATAACATTTATACATGTTCTGTATACACTGTGCCCCTCCTCAGGACCACTCTCCCGGCTCAGTGCTACACACCTTTTATATAACATTTATACATGTTCTGTATACACTGTGCCCCTCCTCAGGACCGCTCTCCCGGCTCAGTGCTACACACCTTTTATATAACATTTATACATGTTCTGTATACACTGTGCCCCTCCTCAGGACCGCTCTCCCGGCTCAGTGCTACACACCTTTTATATAACATTTATACATGTTCTGTATACACTGTGCCCTTCCTCAGGACCGCTCTCCCGGCTCAGTGCTACACACCTTTTATATAACATTTATACATGTTCTGTATACACTGTGCCCCTCCTCAGGACCGCTCTCCCGGCTCAGTGCTACTCACCTTTTATATATCATTTATACATGTTCTGTATACACTGTGCCCTTCCTCAGGACCGCTCTCCCGGCTCAGTGCTACACACCTTTTATATAACATTTATACATGTTCTGTATACACTGTGCCCCTCCTCAGGACCGCTCTCCCGGCTCAGTGCTACACACCTTTTATATAACATTTATACATGTTCTGTATACACTGTGCCCCTCCTCAGGACCGCTCTCCCGGCTCAGTGCTACACACCTTTTATATAACATTTATACATGTTCTGTATACACTGTGCCCTTCCTCAGGACCGCTCTCCCGGCTCAGTGCTACACACCTTTTATATAACATTTATACATGTTCTGTATACACTGTGCCCTTCCTCAGGACCGCTCTCCCGGCTCAGTGCTACACACCTTTTATATAACATTTATACATGTTCTGTATACACTGTGCCCTTCCTCAGGACCGCTCTCCCGGCTCAGTGCTACACACCTTTTATATAACATTTATACATGTTCTGTATACACTGTGCCCCTCCTCAGGACCGCTCTCCCGGCTCAGTGCTACACACCTTTTATATAACATTTATACATGTTCTGTATACACTGTGCCCTTCCTCAGGACCGCTCTCCCGGCTCAGTGCTACACACCTTTTATATAACATTTATACATGTTCTGTATACACTGTGCCCCTCCTCAGGACCGCTCTCCCGGCTCAGTGCTACACACCTTTTATATAACATTTATACATGTTCTGTATACACTGTGCCCCTCCTCAGGACCGCTCTCCCGGCTCAGTGCTACACACCTTTTATATAACATTTATACATGTTCTGTATACACTGTGCCCTTCCTCAGGACCGCTCTCCCGGCTCAGTGCTACACACCTTTTATATAACATTTATACATGTTCTGTATACACTGTGCCCCTCCTCAGGACCGCTCTCCCGGCTCAGTGCTACACACCTTTTATATAACATTTATACATGTTCTGTATACACTGTGCCCTTCCTCAGGACCACTCTCCCGGCTCAGTGCTACACACCTTTTATATAACATTTATACATGTTCTGTATACACTGTGCCCTTCCTCAGGACCGCTCTCCCGACTCAGTGCTACACACCTTTTATATAACATTTATACATGTTCTGTATACACTGTGTCCCTCCTCAGGACCGCTCTCCCGGCTCAGTGCTACTCACCTTTTATATAACAACATTTATACATGTTCTGTATATACTGTGCCCCTCCTCAGGACCGCTCTCCTGGCTCAGTGCTACACACCTTTTATATAACATTTATACATGTTCTGTATACACTGTGCCCTTCCTCAGGACCGCTCTCCCGGCTCAGTGCTACACACCTTTTATATAACATTTATACATGTTCTGTATACACTGTGCCCTTCCTCAGGACCGCTCTCCCGGCTCAGTGCTACACACCTTTTATATAACATTTATACATGTTCTGTATACACTGTGCCCCTCCTCAGGACCGCTCTCCCGGCTCAGTGCTACACACCTTTTATATAACATTTATACATGTTCTGTATACACTGTGCCCTTCCTCAGGACCGCTCTTCCGGCTCAGTGCTACACACCTTTTATATAACATTTATACATGTTCTGTATACACTGTGCCCTTCCTCAGGACCGCTCTCCCGGCTCAGTGCAACACACCTTTTATATAACATTTATACATGTTCTGTATACACTGTGCCCCTCCTCAGGACCGCTCTCCCGGCTCAGTGCTACTCACCTTTTATATATCATTTATACATGTTCTGTATACACTGTGCCCTTCCTCAGGACCGCTCTCCCGGCTCAGTGCTACTCACCTTTTATATATCATTTATACATGTTCTGTATACACTGTGCCCCTCCTCAGGACCGCTCTCCTGGCTCAGTGCTACACACCTTTTATATAACATTTATACATGTTCTGTATACACTGTGCCCCTCCTCAGGACCGCTCTCCCGGCTCAGTGCTACACACCTTTTATATAACATTTATACATGTTCTGTATACACTGTGCCCCTCCTCAGGACCGCTCTCCCGGCTCAGTGCTACACACCTTTTATATATCATTTATACATGTTCTGTATACACTGTGCCCTTCCTCAGGACCGCTCTCCCGGCTCAGTGCTACACACCTTTTAAAATAGGATTTTAATACCTACCGGTAAATCCTTTCCTCTTAGTCCGTAGAGGATTCTGGGGATGCTTCAAGAACCATGGGGTATAGACGGGATCCGCAGGAGACATGGGCACACTATAAGACTTTGAATGGGTGTGAACTGGCTCCTCCCTCTATGCCCCTCCTCCAGACCCCAGTTATAGGAACTGTGCCCAGGGAGACGGACATTTTGAGGAAAAGGATTTATTTAATTATTTTAAAACTAAGGTGAGATACAGACCAGCTCACACCACTAACACGCCGTACAACATGGTATTCAACAACAACGCATGTAACGGCATGACCAACAACAGTCACAGACTGACTGAACTCAACACAACATGAGCGTAACTATAACCAAACTGCAGACACAGCCCGCACTGGGACGGGCGCCCAGCATCCTCTACGGACTAAGAGAAAAGGATTTACCGGTAGGTATTAAAAGCCTATTTTCTCATACATCCTAGAGGATGCTGGGGATGCTTCAAGAACCATGGGTTTTATACCAAAGCTCTGGAACGGGCGGAAGAGTGCGGACGACTCTGCAGCACCGATTGACCAAACAAGAGGTCCTCCTCAGCCAGGGTATCAAACTTGTAAAACTTCGCAAAGGTATTTGATCCCGACCAAGTAGCAGCTCGGCAAAGTTGTAACGCCGAGACTCCCCGGGCAGCCGCCCAGGATGAGCCCACCTTTCTGGTAGAATGGGCTTTCACCGACTTCGGTAACGGCAATCCTGCCGTAGAATGAGCCTGCTGAATCGTATTACAGATCCGGCGCGCAATAGTCTGCTTAGAAGCAGGAGCCCCAATCTTGTTGGGAGCATACAGGACAAACAGAGCCTCTGTTTTCCTAATCTGCGCCGTTCTGGCGACATAGATCTCCAAAGCTCTGACCACATCGAGAGACTTTGACTCCGCCAAGGCGTCAGTAGCCACTTGCACCACAATTGGCTGGTTAACATGAAATGATGAAACCACTTTTGGCAGAAATTGCTGACGAGTTCTCAACTCCGCTCTATCAGCATGGAAAATCAAATAGGGGCTTTTGTGAGACAAAGCCGCCAACTCAGACACTCGCCTTGCAGACGCCAAGACCAACAACATGACCACTTTCCAAGTAAGGAATTTTAACTCGACCTTGCGCAAAGGTTCAAACCAAAGTATAAGCCATACATATACACAAACAAAAATAGAGTAGTACACAAGCGCTACTAAATATGGAGTGATCCAGATGTACGATCTTCCCAAGCTTAAAACTCTAGGTTTAAGGATTCCACAGATCATCAGGATTCCTCCTTCGTATATGGCAGGGCTGGCCAAACCGGTCCTCGAGATCTACCAACAGTTCATGTTTTCAAGGCCTCCTGGAGATCTGTAGAATTGCCAGTTAGGAATGAATGCAGCACATCTTCATTAGTAGTGATTACACCTGTGCACCAGCTAGGTGGTCTGGAAAATGTGAACTGTTGGTAGATCTCGAGGACTGGTTTGGCCAGCCCTGGTATATGGGTGCGCACCTCAAAACTGACCTCCACACCATGCGGGATGTACATCAAAAGGTTTCTTTATATCATCAATTGCCTCACTTCTTGTCATCTCAACTGATCATCATCCTATCTCATATAGGAGACACTCACCTCCAATCAGGGCCCTATGTTCCTTGAAAGGTTTCTTTTATTCTGCGTCACCACCTCAAGCTTTGTCGTGAGTTCTTATATTATCCACCACCGACACTGGGCAGGATGGGGGCAGATAATCCAACACCGAATATATGGCGTAAAAAAGGAATTATACGTGTATCCAAAAAAACAGGTACCTGCTTTTTTGAGTTAGACCCAGGTCTGTAAGTTGTTGTACTTGCTGTATTTATCCCCATTTGGAGATTTATGAAGTGATATTTTTCCATTTAACTCTCTGGGGATACATGCTGGAATCAACTCCAGACCAGAGGATCTATTCACCTTCTTATTTCTATTTTTACTGTTTTAATCTGTTTTACCTTGTTGTTTGGAATAAATTCCTGTTTTTTTGGATACAGGAGGGAGTACACAGTGCAGTCTGTACAGGAGGGAGTACACAGTGCAGTCTGTACAGGAGGGAGCACACAGTGCAGTCTGTACAGGAGGGAGTACACAGTGCAGTCTGTACAGGAGGGAGCACACAGTGCAGTCTGTACAGGAGGGAGTACACAGTGCAGTCTGTACAGGAGGGAGTACACACGGGAGTACACGGTGCAGTCTGCACAGGAGGGAGTACACGGTGCAGTCTGCACAGGAGGGAGTACACGGTGCAGTCTGCACAGGAGGGAGCACACGGTGCAGTCTGTACAGGAGGGAGTACACACAGGAGTACACAGTGCAGTCTGCACAGGAGGGAGTACACGGTGCAGTCTGCACAGGAGGGAGTACACAGTGCAGTCTGCACAGGAGGGAGTACACAGTGCAGTCTGCACAGGAGGGAGTACACAGTGCAGTCTGCACAGGAGGGAGTACACAGTGCAGTCTGCACAGGAGGGAGCACACAGTGCAGTCTGTACAGGAGGGAGCACACAGTGCAGTCTGTACCGGAGGGAGCACACAGTGCAGTCTGTACAGGAGGGAGCACACAGTGCAGTCTGTACAGGAGGGAGCACACAGTGCAGTCTGTACAGGAGGGAGTACACAGTGCAGTCTGTACAGGAGGGAGTACACAGTGCAGTCTGTACAGGAGGGAGTACACAGTGCAGTCTGTACAGGAGGGAGTACACAGTGCAGTCTGTACAGGAGGGAGTACACAGTGCAGTCTGCACAGGAGGGAGTACACAGTGCAGTCTGCACAGGAGGGAGTACACAGTGCAGTCTGCACAGGAGGGAGTACACAGTGCAGTCTGCACAGGAGGGAGTACACAGTGCAGTCTGTACAGGAGGGACAGTGCAGTCTGTACAGGAGGGAGTACACGGTGCAGTCTGTACAGGAGGGAGTACACGGTGCAGTCTGTACAGGAGTGAGTACACAGTGCAGTCTGTACAGGAGTGAGTACACAGTGCAGTCTGCACAGGAGGGAGTACACAGTGCAGTCTGTACAGGAGGGAGTACACAGTGCAGTCAGTACAGGAGGGAGTACACAGTGCAGTCAGTACAGCTCGTCTATAGCCCAGACACGCGGATCACCACTTCAGCTGACTAGATATACCGCTGTATTAGGGTCACCCCCAGCAGAGACACAGAGAACATCAAAGCTGAGAATTCCGCCATCTAACAATGTGATGATAAAACTGCTGTATATTCCTGAGCGTGTAACAAATTGCGCAGCCAACACTGACTCCTTCTCCACACACATCTGCAGATCGTGAGGCACGGGCGCGGTGGATTAAATTTTTGTACCTTATCCGGTAGATTTTAATGGCAAATTTAATTACGGTGACAGATAGGAGTACTGTGGATTATAAGGTCAAAAACTGATGCTCAATGGGTTTATGGCAGGCTCATAACGGGAGACAATTACCTCAAGTGATTTACCAAGGCACAATGTTAGTTGCTAACAGACCCTAATGTGCACAAATGGTTCCTATGGAAACCAAAGATTCTGCGCTGGCTTTAGTAAGCGGTGATCACATTCAGAAACAAGTGATACAATGTTATTACACACGTGGGGCAACCAGACAAAGGGTCATCACGGAACGCAGCTGCCACGTAAGCCACAACAATATAGTCATTAGCCCCACCTCATGGACCTACAATGCTGCTTATAACACGGTGAGGGGTGAGGGGTGGGGGGGGGGGGGGGCTTTTCTCCATGCCCTGGGGCAACTGGTTATCTCGTGGGCACAGCAGCATCTAAATGGGGTATAACTGGAGGAGAAATGTAAACAGGTGACAACAAAGACACAATGTCTGGGGCATTAAAAGAAACAAACATCAGGAGGAAATGGCTGGAATCGCTGACACTGCAACAAGGATATCGCAATAGAAAAGACTTACAGTATGCCCTGCGTTACAGTATGCCCTGTGTGCCCCGCGTTACAGTATGCCCTGCGTTACAGTATGCCCTGCGTTACAGTATGCCCTGTGTGCCCTGCGTTACAGTATGCCCTGTGTGCCCTACGTTACAGTATGCCCTGTGTGCCCTGCGTTACAGTATGCCCTGTGTGCCCTGCGTTACAGTATGCCCTGTGTGCCCTGCGTTACAGTATGCCCTGTGTGCCCTGCATTACAGTATGCCCTGCGTTACAGTGTGTCCTGTGTGCCCTGCGTTACAGTATGCCCTGTGTCCCCTGCGTTACAGTATGCCCTGTGTCCCCTGCGTTACAGTATGCCCTGTGTGCCCTACGTTACAGTATGCCCTGTGTGCCCTGCGTTACAGTATGCCCTGTGTTACAGTATGCCCTGTGTGCCCTGCGTTACAGTATGCCCTGTGTGCCCTGCGTTACAGTGTGCCCTGCGTTACAGTATGCCCTGTGTGCCCTGCGTTACAGTATGCCCTGTGTTACAGTATGCCTTGTGGGACCCTTTCGAGGGTTAGTAGTATATGAAAACACATGTTAAACAAAGTCTAGTTAAGATCTGTGCACCAGTTCTAGCCACCTACCTGCCTCTTCTATGCCACCACATGCCACCTACCTGCCTCTTCTGTGCTACCACACCCCTCCACCTGCCTTTTATGCCATCGAACCCCTCCACCTGCCTCTTCTATGCCATCAAACCCCTCCACCCGCCTCTTCTATGCCATCAAATCCCTCTTTCCGCCTTGTCTATGCCATCACACCCATCCACATGCCTCGTCTATGCAGTCACACCCCATCCACATGCCTCATCTATGCCGTCACACCCCATCCACATGCCTCGTCTATGCCGTCACACCCCATCCACATGCCTCATCTATGCCAATACATGTAGTGTGCCTGGTGAGATGTTACTGGAAAGCGGCTCTTACAGTATCTGTCCACCTGGCGCACACAGAAGAGCACATGCACTGCAAGCTCCAGTCTAGAAGCAATTTACACTAGTGATGTGCAGTTCGGTTCTCCAGAAATCTGAAACTACCTGAATTTTCTGGATCCGGACCAAACCAAATCCCGATCTCCCAAGGAGAACCAATCCGAACAGATTCACAGTATAGATCTTCACGCAGTTCGGAATTTAAATCCAAATTTTGGGTTTTGGATTGCAAAAATTACATGATTTTGGCTGTTTTTATTGATTTTTTTTATCAATGGTAGTTTTGTTTTTTTTTAAACAGTTTTCAACCAAACCAAAATCCAAATCAAAACACGAGGATGAAATTAGAACCAAAACACGACGCTCTGCGCACATCTCTAATTTAAACACATCCATTAATTTTTTTTTATTTTTTAAGCTAATCACCTAAAATATGGCATTGGTAAGGCTAATTTATGTCTTACAATAAGGAGATTTATGGTAAGAACTTACCTTTGTTAAATCTCTTTCTGCGAGGTACACTGGGTTCCCCAAGGATAACACTGGGGTGTAGAGTAGGATCTTGATCCGAGGTACCAACAGGCTAAAAGCTTTGACTGTTCCCAGGATGCACTGCACTGCCTCCTCTATATCCCCACCTCCGTGCACAGGAGCTCAGTTTTGTTAACCAGTCCAATGCAGTAGCAGGTAAAAGAGATGACAACCGTTAGTAGCCACATACACCACTTTCTTACCATAGGAGAAGGTGTCAGCGGCTAATGCCATACCAACCCAAAGACGCTAAGTGCGACAGGGTGGGCGCCCTGTGGAACCCAGTGTACCTCGCAGAAAGAGATTTAACAAGGGTAAGTCTTACCATAAATCTCCTTTGCTGCAGCGGGGTACACTGGGTTCCACAGGGAATAACATTGGGGATGTCCTAAAGAAGTTCCTCATGGGAGGGGGGACACTGTAGCGGGCACAAGAACCCGGCGTCCAAAAGGAGGCATCCTGTGAGGCGGTAGTATCGAAGGCATAGAACCTTATGAATGTGTTCACTGAGGACCACATAGCCGCCTTGCACATCTGTTCAAGGGTCGCATCACGGTAGGCCGCCCAAGAAGGTCCAACAGACCGAGTAGAATGGGCTTTGATGGTATCAGGAGCTGGAAGGCCAGCCTGTATATAAGCATGTGTAATCACCATTCTAATCCATTTGGCCAAGGTCTGCTTGTTAGCAGGCCTGCCACGTTTGTGAAAACCAAAGAGGACAAAGAGAACCAGATCTCCTAAGCGAAGCCGTTCTCTTCACATAAATACGGAGAGCCCGTACCACATCCAAATGCCGCTCTTTGGTGGATAAACCTGGGGATGTAAAGGCTGGAACCACAATCTCTGGGTTAAGGTGGAAAGCCGACACCACCTGATACCCTGAAGGCGGAGCAGGGCCGTCATCACCGCCATGACCTTGGTGAAGATTCGCAGAGCGTGGTCAGTCCAAAAGGTAAGGCCCGGATTTGATAATGGAGGTTGCCAATAGCAAACCGCAGGTATTGCTGATGCAACATGTCAATAGGAATATGTAGGTAAGCATCCTGTATATCCAGGGATACCATATAGTCCCCTGGCTCCAAATCCAGGACAATAGAGTGAAGAGTTTCCATATGAAACCTGGATACCCTCACAAACTTGTTCATAGACTTGAGGTTGAGAATGGGCCAGGAGGAACCATTCGGTTTCGGGACTAGGATTATCGTTGAATAGTATCCCTTGCCTCTCTGAGCCAGAGGCACCGGCACTACTACTCCTGAGTCCAGGAGCGATTGTACCACCAGACGGAGAGTTTTTGCCTTTACCTGATCCGAAGGGATGTTTGTCAGGCACAACTGACGAGGGGGACGTTTCTTGAAGGATATGGCGTATCCGTGAGTGCAGACTTCCCTTATCCAGGTGTCCGAAGTGGTCCTCAACCATACCTGGGTAACCCGTAGAAGTCGGCCTCCCACCCTGGGATCCCCAAAGGGAAGGTCCACCCCATCATGAAGCAGGCTTGTCTGTTTTGGAAGCAGGCTGATGGGCAGCCCAGGCACCTTTGCTTTACCTGGAGGTTGAAAGGAACAAAAGGAGATACTCTTAACCTTCGGAGCCGAAGGAGCAGTACTAGGTAGACATGCAGTCTTAGCGGAAGCTAAATCAGAAACAATCTTGTTGAGATTCTTTCCAAAAAGGATGTTCCCCTTAAAAGGGAGCACCTCCAAGGTTTTCTTAGAGTCCAGATCTACAGACCAGGACTGCAACCAGAGAATCCGGCGAGCCAGAATGGACGTAGTAGACGCTTTGGACGCCAGAACACCGGCATCAGAAGTCGCCTCCTGAATGTAATGAGAGGCTGTAACAATATATGAAAGACATTGTCTAGCATTATCAGGAAAATTAGATGGCAACTCCGCTTCCACCTCCTGAACCCAGTCTGCAATAGCTTCTGCAGCCCAAGAAGCCTCAATAGTGGGCCTTTGCACAGCTCCTGCAAGTGTGTAAATAGACGTTAAGCAACCCTCCACACGCTTATCCGTCGGTTCCTTCAGAGAGGTGACGTAGTGACAGGCAGAGCAGATGACACCATTAGCCGAATGAATTGCGAGTCCACCGGCGGTGGCGTTACCCAATTTTTACTTCACTCCGCAGCGAGGGGATAGCGAGACAGCATCTTCTTATGAGGTGTGAATTTCTTTCCTGGATTCTCCGAGGATTCCTGACGTATATCAACCAAGTGGTCAGAATGAGGCAAAACTAAATTAGTAACCTTCTGACGTTTGAACCTATCAGGTTTCTTAGAGGTATCTGCAGGTTCTGTTTCATCATCAATTTGAAGAATCAGCCTGATAGCCTCCAGGAGGTCAGGAATATCCACCTGTGAAATAGATTCCCCATCAGAAGCATTTGCATCAGTGTCTAAGGGGTCAGTATATACGCCATCTTCGTCCGAAGAAATATCCGAAACATGAGTGGATTGTGAGGAACTAATGGCCCGCTTAGAGGACCCCTTGGTCTAAGGCGGGCGAGGGTTAGGTTTCTGTTTAGCCAATGCGTGATTCAATTGCTGTAACTGAGTGGACAGGAGATCTGCCCATGGGGGATTAACCGCAGTGACGATATGTGGCTGTAAAGGCACGGGAGGTCCCATAGGGGGTGCGAGTCTAGTTACCAGCGTAGTCAGTAAAGTAGAGAAAGCAGCCCAAGGCGGGTCTTGATGTACCCCCATTGCCGCAACCTCACTGGGGGTAGAGAACCCCCAGAACCTGAACCCTCAGCTGCTAAGTTATCCTCCAATAATACTGCGCCATCATCACCGCGTATTGTGGGATCAGCCACGGAACTCTCGCCCCTTGCAGTTGACATGATATGAAAGTGTAAACCATGGGCGACACAGTACAATATCATCAGATAAAATACCTGACCAAGAACCCCCTGTGCAGTGTGACAGCACAAACAGCGGATTCAGGAGGTATATGGTGACTGAAGATCACAGAGAAAAATACAAAATAAGTATATCCTGTGAACTACCTATATCAAACAAAAACCCTGACGCCCTTATCCCCCCTCAGGGTACAGAATATAGGGATAGCAGTATGAGTGAGATACACGGAGTAGATATCACACAGCAGCTATATGCACACACACACACACACACACACACACACACACACACACACATGTACAATGCAGAAATTATGACAAAACAATGAAACTGCACTGGACTAGCAATACTAAGTAACACCAAGCTATATAGGTATATAAATATATCAATGCACAGTAAAGACTGGATGTATATCACAGGGTACTTGTACTAAATATCCCTGTAGTAGTGCACTTGTTCTTAACTAACACTGTCTAAACGACATGTAGAATACTTAAGTGTCTTGTAAATGCACAGCGCTGATGAGACAGAGGAGACATTGCCCAGCAGTCCCAGAATCAGCGCAGCTGTGTGTAATGGCGCCCAAACGCTGACAGGGAGAGAGGGAGATATGCAGCTCCAGGGCGGGAACATTTCAGTAAATGGCGCCTGGGGCCAGGGTAGGGGTTACAGACCAGAGCTAGATCCCCTTGCTGGACTTCACCACTGGCAACTGCGGGCCTTGTAAAATGGATTAATAAGGCAATCCGACCTGTGCCCTTGCTCTGGTGGTCTAGTGGGGTCCCTGTATTACCACAGTGTCCACGCCAGCGCGCGCGGCCCGTCTCCCAAAGGCCGCGCCGGATTGCGGTTTGCAGCGGGTCCCGTCTGGGGGACCCTCTTACCTCCTCCCTTGGTGCGGCCATGCGATCCCGGAGAGCAGCGGCAGGTGTGTGTGTGCTAGGCAGTTCCGGAGCCCTCCGCTGTAAGTACCCGGCAAACAGGGCGCGGAAGTATACAGCGCCGCCGGGGGAGGTGATGGAGCTGCAGCAGGAGATATCAGAATCTAGCACCTTGAAGTCTTCTATTTCTTCTTATAAAAGCTCTTTTCAGGGCTGTTGGAGCAGCCCCCCTGTTAGTGACTTGCCTGTAGGCACCAACTTACAAACTGAGCTCCTGTGCACGAAGGCGGGGTTATAGAGGAGGCGGTGCAGTGCATCCTGGGAACAGTCAAAGCTTTTAGCCTGTTGGTGCCTCGGATCAAGATCCTACTCTACATCCCGATGTAATTCCCTGTGGAACCCCAGTGTACCCCGCTGCAGAAAATAAGAGTATGGGGACAGACTATAGCACCTCTACACGGAGGTGACACAGACATACAAATGACACAAACTACAAATCAGAAGAGGATATTTGCCAGCTTGTAGCTAATTTCCATTTTACTGATGGACAGAAGCGACACTAAACCGAACTACAATAACAATCGTAACATTTCTGCCAGTGAATATTAATGTATGTAAACACTGAAACCTGCATTCAGGGATCTATACTGTGTGGTGTCACCGACAGGGCCAGTGCGAGCCTGGAGCGCCCAGGTGGTGCCTCCATACCCCACCAACTAAGCAGAGTCTCCACCCCATGGCTCCCTGGTGTAACCCTGACATGGGAGGAGCTCTGGCTGCACCTCCTGCAGTATCCGTGGCTTCGTGGGGCAGCTACATCACTGGACGAGTAACAATATGCCCCTAACCATGGACGCCTTCCTGCAGGCTCAGTCCGTGAATATTTGGGACAATTAGTTGGTAACAATGCAATTTGGAAAATGATGACAGATTGCCCTAACGACTCCAGTATAAATATGCTGTAGTTAACAAAATAATAGCGGAAACAATAAAGATGAAATGTCACAAACAGCAATGATTAGCAAAGTGGTTACCACGGGAACGCTTCTGAGGATAAAGCCTGGTAGCTGAGGATTCTGACGGGGGGGGGGGGGGGGGGGTGTTACTCCTCAGCCAACCCATCTCCTTGCGTGCGGAGCAAATCTAATAAATCTAACAAATTATATTATACACGTATCCAGAAGCCTGACACTGTGTTCACGTATAATTGGAGGCACTCACAGAATAAGCAGCAACGGAATCAAAACCTGGGGACCGGACTGCTAAACCCCAGGCTTTTCCTATTGTTTATTCGGAGTGCCAACCATATGTGGCTATAGAGGTGTATATATATATATATATATATATATATATATATATATATATATATATATATATATATAAAAAAGCACATCAGGCGGCACTTTGCATAATTTAACAATGTAACGCAGGTTTCACATCATCATTTTGAATCTTTATTCGTCATTGGGATAAAAAGTAGGAAATTACCTTAACTACTCTCCCCCGCCACGTGCAGCCACTCCTGTGCATACCTTACATACTCTCCCCCACCACGTGCAGCCACTCCTGTGCATACCTTACATACTCTCCCCCCACCACGTGCAGCCACTCCTGTGCATACCTTACATACTCTCCCCCACCACGTGCAGCCACTCCTGTGCATACCTTACATACTCTCCCCCACCACGTGCAGCCACTCCTGTGCATACCTTACATACTCTCCCCCACCACGTGCAGCCACTCCTGTGCATACCTTACATACTCTCCCCCACCACGTGCAGCCACTCCTGTGCATACCTTACATACTCTCCCCCCACCACGTGCAGCCACTCCTGTGCATACCTTACATACTCTCCCCCACCACGTGCAGCCACTCCTGTGCATACCTTACATACTCTCCCCCACCACGTGCAGCCACTCCTGTGCATACCTTACATACTCTCCCCCACCACGTGCAGCCACTCCTGTGCATACCTTACATACTCTCCCCCACCACGTGCAGCCACTCCTGTGCATACCTTACATACTCTCCCCCACCACGTGCAGCCACTCCTGTGCATACCTTGGTCTCAGGCAATGTATATTAGAGAACATGTGGTAGTTATACTCAGGCAATGTATATTAGAGAACATGTGGTAGTTATACTCAGGCAGGGGCGGATCCAGAAGAAAATGATAGGGGGGGCACGATGGAAGGGGCAAGTACATTTGCGTGCGGCTTCGGTGCATGTGAGGTGGCGCTTCTTATACAATGCCCACAGTTGTAGCGCTCATTATGCAATGTCCACTGTACTGGTAGTGCCCCTTATATAGACCCCATAGTAGTGGTGCCCCTTATGCAATGCCCGTATTGCCCCCAGTAGTAATGTTGCCTGTAGTAATGCCCCCAGTGGTAATGCCCCTGCAGTTATGACCCCAGTAGTTTACCCCCCCTTTAGTTTTGCCTCCCAGTGGTAATGCCCCCACTAGTTTAGCCACCAGTAGTAATGCCCCCCTGTAGTTTGCCCCATTGTAGTTTAGCCCCTGTAGTTATGCCCCCCTTATAGTTTAGCCTCCAGTAGTAATGCCCCCAGTAGTTTGGCCCCTGTAGTTATCCCCCAGTAGTTTGGCCCCTGTAGTTATGCCCCCAGTAGTCTGGCCCCCCTGTAGTTTAGCCCCCAAGTAGTAATGTCCCTGTAGTTAAGCCGCCAGTAGTAATGCCCTCCTGTAGTATGCCCCCAGTAGTTAGCACCTTTGTAGTTGGCCCCCAGTAATAATGTCCCCCAGTAGTTTGCCCCCAGTAGATGCCCCCCAGTAATGATGTCCTCCAGTAGTTTGCCCCCAGGAGTAATGCCCCCTAGGACTTTGCCCAAATAGATGACCCCCCAGTAGTAATTCCCCCAGTAGCTGCCCCCCAGTAATAATGCCCCCAGTAGCTGCCCCCAATAGATGATCCCCCAGTAGTAATGCCCCCAGTAGATGCCCCCCAGTAATAATGCCCCCAGTAGATGGCCCCCAGTAAAAATGTCCCCCAGTAGCTGCCCCCAATAGTTGACCCCCCCAGTAGATGCCCCCAGATAAAATGCCATCAGTAGTAATGCCCCTTGTTGATGCCCCCCAGTAGTAATGTCCCCCCGTAGATGCCCCCGCTGCATTAAGAAAAAAAACATACTTACCGAGCCCCGTTCCCGCGCCGCTGCAGTCCTCCTCCTCCCTGGGCGTCCGCTCCTCAGTAAGCACTATGAGAGAGACGTCATGACTGACGTCTCTCCCATAGCGCACGCTGCACTGTGACAGCGCCGGAAGCCGGAGCTCAGTACTGAGCTCCTGCCTCCGGCTGCCGCTGTGCAGGGAGACGGGCGCCCGCTGGTAACACAATCTCAGCGGGCGCCCGTCATCTCCCTGCGCGCGGGGGGGGGGGGGGGATGGGACACACGGAGGCCGCAAATGACAGGGGGGGCACGGGCCCGAGTGCCCCCCCCCTGGATCCGCCACTGTACTCAGGCAATGTATATTAGAGAACATGTGGTAGTTATACTCAGGCAATGTATATTAGAGAACATGTGGTAGTTATACTCAGGCAATGTATATTAGAGAACATGTGGTAGTTATACTCAGGCAATGTATATTAGAGAACATGTGGTAGTTATACTCAGGCAATGTATATTAGAGAACATGTGGTAGTTATACTCAGGCAATGTATATTAGAGAACATGTGGTAGTTATACTCAGGCAATGTATATTAGAGAACATGTGGTAGTTATACTCAGGCAATGTATATTAGAGAACATGTGGTAGTTACACTCAGGCAATGTATATTAGAGAACATGTGGTAGTTACACTCAGGCAATGTATATTAGAGAACATGTGGTAGTTACACTCAGGCAATGTATATTAGAGAACATGTGGTAGGTATACTCAGGCAATGTATATTAGAGAACATGTGGTAGTTATACTCAGGCAATGTATATTACAGAACATGTGGTAGTTATACTCAGGCAATGTATATTACAGAACATGTGGTAGTTATACTCAGGCAATGTATATTACAGAACATGTGGTAGTTATACTCAGGCAATGTATATTAGAGAACATGTGGTAGTTATACTCAGGCAATGTATATTAGAGAACATGTGGTAGTTATACTCAGGCAATGTATATTAGAGAACATGTGGTAGTTATACTCAGGCAATGTATATTAGAGAACATGTGGTAGTTACACTCAGGCAATGTATATTAGAGAACATGTGGTAGTTATACTCAGGCAATGTATATTAGAGAACGTAGTATTTATACTCAGGCAATGTATATTAGAGAACATGTGGTAGTTATACTCAGGCAATGTATATTAGAGAACATGTGGTAGTTATACTCAGACAATGTATATTAGAGAACATGTGGTAGTTATACTCAGACAATGTATATTAGAGAACATGTGGTAGTTATACTCAGGCAATGTATATTAGAGAACATGTGGTAGTAATACTCAGACAATGTATATTAGAGAACATGTGGTAATTATACTAAGGAAATGTATATTAGAGAACATGTGGTAGTTATACTCAGGCAATGTATATTAGAGAACGTAGTATTTATACTCAGGCAATGTATATTACAGAACATGTGGTAGTTATACTCAGGCAATGTATATTAGAGAACATGTGGTAGTTATACTCAGGCAATGTATATTAGAGAACATGTGGTAGTTATACTCAGGCAATGTATATTAGAGAACATGTGGTAGTTATACTCAGGCAATGTATATTACAGAACATGTGGTAGTTATACTCAGGCAATGTATATTAGAAAACATGTGGTAGTTATACTCAGGCAATGTATATTAGAGAACATGTGGTAGTTATACTCAGGCAATGTATATTAGAGAACATGTGGTAGTTATACTCAGGCAATGTATATTAGAGAACATGTGGTAGTTATACTCAGGCAATGTATATTAGAGAACATGCGGTAGTTATACTCAGGCAATGTATATTACAGAACATGTGGTAGTTACACTCAGGCAATGTATATTACAGAACATGTGGTAGTTACACTCAGGCAATGTATATTACAGAACATGTGGTAGTTACACTCAGGCAATGTATATTAGAGAACATGTGGTAGTTATACTCAGGCAATGTATATTACAGAACATGTGGTAGTTATACTCAGGCAATGTATATTACAGAACATGTGGTAGTTATACTCAGGCAATGTATATTAGAGAACATGTGGTAGTTATACTCAGGCAATGTATATTAGAGAACATGTGGTAGTTATACTCAGGCAATGTATATTAGAGAACATGTGGTAGTTATACTCAGGCAATGTATATTAGAGAACATGTGGTAGTTACACTCAGGCAATGTATATTAGAGAACATGTGGTAGTTATACTCAGGCAATGTACATTAGAGAACATGTGGTAGTTATACTCAGGCAATGTACAGTATATTAGAGAACATGTGGTAGTTATACTAAGGCAATGTATATTAGAGAACATGTGGTAGTTATACTCAGGCAATGTATATTGGAGAACATGTGGTAGTTATACTCAGGCAATGTATATTAGAGAACATGTGGTAGTTATTCTAAGGAAATGTATATTAGAGAACATGTGGTAGTTATACTCAGGCAATGTATATTAGAGAACATGTGGTAGTTATACTCAGGCAATGTACATTAGAGAACATGTGGTAGTTATACTCAGGCAATGTACAGTATATTAGAGAACATTTGGTAGTTATACTCAGGCAATGTATATTGGAGAACATGTGGTAGTTATACTCAGGCAATGTATATTAGAGAACATGTGGTAGTTATTCTAAGGAAATGTATATTAGAGAACATGTGGTAGTTACACTCAGGCAATGTATATTAGAGAACATGTGGTAGTTATACTCAGGCAATGTATATTAGAGAACATGTGGTAGTTATACTCAGGCAATGTATATTAGAGAACATGTGGTAGTTATACTCAGGCAATGTATATTAGAGAACATGTGGTAGTTACACTCAGGCAATGTATATTAGAGAACATGTGGTAGTTATACTCAGGCAATGTATATTAGAGAACATGTGGTAGTTATACTCAGGCAATGTATATTAGAGAACATGTGGTAGTTATTCTAAGGAAATGTATATTAGAGAACATGTGGTAGTTATACTCAGGCAATGTATATTAGAGAACATGTGGTAGTTATACTCCGGCAATGTATATTAGAGAACATGTGGTAGTTATACTCAGGCAATGTATATTAGAGAACATGTGGTAGTTATTCTAAGGAAATGTATATTAGAGAACATGTGGTAGTTATACTCAGGCAATGTATATTAGAGAACATGTGGTAGTTATACTCCGGCAATGTACAGTATATTAGAGAACATGTGGTAGTTATACTCCTACACTTTACCAAATACACGTTTCCTCTATTCACTTCTGGTTACAAACTCTCTGAACATGTCGTACAGGTCCAGCGCGACTGTGTGTTCTTGATGACCTCAGATACGTTCCCAAGAGGCGGAGTGCGCTAAAGGTGCGCTCCGATGTCACATCTGACGTTGGCACAGCCATAACGAGGACCAAGAGCAACACCCCCCATCCACAGCCGGTTCCTACACCCCTGCCCCGGGTATTACACATACATACCCAGTTAAACTATTACATGGGGTTAGTGCCAGGGCTTTTTCCGGACCAGTGTGCTCCCTGACAACCCCAAAGCACCCCCAGCCCGGCTGTATGAGACAACTATAGGTAGTTCCTCTCCAGCTCACAGAATAATTTCTATTAGCGAGAAGTCGGCCATATTTGTGCTCCCAAGTGAAGCCATTTACACTACACCTCCTGCAGGCAGCTACTTGACAAGTGTAACATTATGAAATTCCCTATTTTTAATATGGGATACATTTTAACAAATAAAAAAATAACTTTCTAAAAAAAATTAACCCCAAAAGGTCCAAAAGTGAAACAAAATAACCCCCCTGTATTAGCTCTCATTCCCTAAAATAGCTAAAAATTCCTGAAATTTGTCACTTGGGATGCGTGCAAAAGCACGACAGTCGGAATCCCAATAGATTCCTGACGGCTCCTGGAGGTAAGTACTGGGGTTGGGGTTAGCGTAAGGCTGCGGGAGAGAATGTTAGGAGAGGATAAGGGAATGGGTGGTTAGGGTTAGGCTGAGGGAGGGGGTGAATACTCTTAGGTGGTGGGAGGAGGTGGTTAGGGTTAGGCTGAGGGAGGAGGAGATTAGGCTTAGGCGGTGGAAGGGTGTGGTTAGGGTTAGGTTGTGGTAGTGAGTGTTAGGGTTAGGCTGTGGTAGTGACTGTTAGGGTTAGGCTGAGGGAGGTTAGGGTTAGGCTGAGGGAGTGGGTGAATACGCTTAGGCTGCGGGAGGGGGTGGTTAGGGTTAAGCGGAGGAAGAGGGAGGTTAGGGTTAGGCTGCAGGAGGGAATGGTTAGGGTTAGGCTGCGGGAGGAAGTGGTTAGGGTTAGGCTGCGGGAGGGAGTGGTAAGGCTGCGGGAGGGAGTGGTTAGGGTTAGGCTGAGGGAGGGGGTGGTTAGGGTCAGGCTGCGGGAGGGAATGGTTAGGGTTAGGCTGCGGGAGGGAGTGGTTAGGGTTAGGCTGCGGGAGGGAGTGGATAAGGTTAGGCGGCGGGAGTGGTTAGGGTTAGGCGGCGGGAGGGGGTGGTTAGGGTTGGGCTGCGGAGGGGGTGGTTAGGGTTAGGCTGCGAGAGGGAGTGATTAGGGTTAAGCTGAGGGAGGGAGAGATTAGGGTTAGGCGGCGAAAGGGGGTGGTTAGGGTTAGGCTGCGGGAGGGAGTGGTTAGGCTGAGGGAGGTGGAGGTTAGAGTTAGGTTGAGGGAGTGGGTGAATACGCTTAGGCTGCGGGAGGGGGAGGTTAGGGTTAGGCTGCGGGAGGGGGAGGTTAGGGTTAGGCGGCGGGAGGGGGTGGTTAAGGTTAGGCGGCGGGAGGGGGTGGTTAAGGTTAGGCGGCGGGAAGGGGTGGATAAGGTTAGGCGGCGGGAAGGGGTGGATAAGGTTAGGCGGCGGGAGGGGTGGTTAGGGTTAGGTGGCGGGAGGGAGTGGTTAGGCGGCAGGAGGGAGTGGTTAGGGTTAGGTGGCGGGAGGGAGTGGTTAGGCGGCAGGAGGGAGTGGTTAGGGTTAGACGGCGGAAGGGAGTGGTTAGGGTTAGGCGGTGGGAGGGAGTGGTTGAGGTTAGGCGGCGGGAGAGGGTGGTTAGGGTTAGGCAGCGGGAGGGAGTAGTTAGGGTTAGGCGGCGGGAGGGGGTGGTTAGAGTTAGGTGGCAGGTGGGGAGGGTCAGTATTCGGGGTAGGGTGAAAATACTGTTCGGCCAACTGCTGACGGTCCCTGACTATTTGGATCCTGATTGCCGGTATTTCGTACCAAACCTGCCCCGTCCGTCAGAAGGGAAGTGCAGGAAAAAATAAGAATTTACTCACCGGTAATTCTATTTCTCGTAGTCCGTAGTGGATGCTGGGAACTCCGTAAGGACCATGGGGAATAGACGGGCTCCGCAGGAGACTGGGCACTCTAAGAAAGATTTAGGACTACCTGGTGTGCACTGGCTCCTCCCCCTATGACCCTCCTCCAAGCCTCAGTTAGGACACTGTGCCCGGAAGAGCTGACACAATAAGGAAGGATTTTGAATCCCGGGTAAGACTCATACCAGCCACACCATATAACTCGTGATAGGAACCCCGGTTAACAGTATGATAACAATGGAGCCTCTGAACAGATGGCTCGCCATAACAACCCGATTTTTGTAACAATAACTATGTACAAGTATTGCAGACAATCCGTACTTGGGATGGGCGCCCAGCATCCACTACGGACTACGAGAAATAGAATTACCGGTGAGTAAATTCTTATTTTCTCTAACGTCCTAGTGGATGCTGGGAACTCCGTAAGGACCATGGGGATTATACCAAAGCTCCCAAACGGGCGGGAGAGTGCGGATGACTCTGCAGCACCGAATGAGAGAACTCCAGGTCCTCCTCAGCCAGGGTATCAAATTTATAGAATTTTGCAAACGTGTTTGCCCCTGGCCAAGTAGCAGCTCGGCAAAGTTGTAAAGCCGAGACCCCTCGGGCAGCCGCCCAAGATGAGCCCACCTTCCTTGTGGAATGGGCTTTCACATTTTTAGGCTGCGGTAGTCCCACCGTAGAATGCGCCAGCTGAATAGTGCTACAAATCCAGCGCGCGATAGACTGCTTAGAAGCAGGTGCACCCAGTTTGTTGGGTGCATATAGAACAAACAGCGAGTCAGTTTTCCTGACTCCAGCCGTCCTGGAAACATAAATTTTCAGGGCCCTGACTACGTCCAGAAACTTGGAATCCTCCAAGTCCCTAGTAGCCGCAGGCACCACAATAGGTTGGTTCAAGTGAAAAGCTGACACCACCTTCGGGAGAAACTGAGGACGAGTCCTCAACTCTGCCCTATCCATATGGAAAATCAGATAGGGGCTTTTACAGGACAAAGCCGCCAATTCGGACACCCGTCTGGCTGAATCCAGAGCCAACAACATAACCACTTTCCACGTGAGATATTTTAAATCCAGAGTCTTAAGTGGCTCAAACCAATGTGATTTTAGAAATTCCAAGACCACATTGAGATCCCAAGGTGCCACTGGGGGCACAAAAGGAGGCTGAATATGCAGGACTCCCTTGACAAAAGTCTGAACTTCAGGCAGTGAAGCCAGTTCTTTCTGGAAGAAAATCGACAGGGCCGAGATCTGGACCTTAATGGACCCCAATTTGAGGCCCAAAGTCACACCTGCTTGCAGGAAGTGTAAGAAACGACCCAGTTGAAATTCCTCCGTTGGGGCCTTCTTGGCCTCACACCAAGCAACATATTTCCGCCAAATGCGGGGATAATGCTTCGCGGTGACATCCTTCCTGGCTTTGATCAGGGTAGGGATGACTTCCTCCGGAATACCTTTTTCCTTCAGGATCCGGCGTTCAACCGCCATGCCGTCAAACGCAGCCGCGGTAAGTCTTGGAACAGACAGGGTCCCTGCTGCAGCAGGTCTTGTCTGAGCGGCAGAGGCCAAGGGTCCTCTGCAAGCATCTCTCGAAGTTCCGGGTACCAAGTCCTTCTTGGCCAATCCGGAGCCACGAGAATAGTTCTCACTCCTCGCTTTCTTATTATTCTCAGTACCTTGGGTATGAGGGGCAGAGGAGGAAACACATAAAGCGACTGGTACACCCACGGTGTCACTAGAGCGTCCACAGCGATTGCCTGAGGGTACCTTGACCTGGCGCAATACCTTTTCAGCTTTTTGTTTAGGCGGGACGCCATCATGTCCACCTGTGGTTTTTCCCAACGGTTGACCAGCATTCGGAAAACTTCTGGATGAAGTCCCCATTCTCCCGGGTGGAGGTCGTGCCTGCTGAGGAAGTCTGCTTCCCAGTTGTCCACTCCCGGAATGAATACTGCTGTCAGTGCTAACACATGATTCTCTGCCCATCGGAGAACCCTTGTGGCTTCTGCCATTGCCCTCCTGCTTCTTGTGCCGCCCTGTCTGTTTACATGGCGACCGCCGTGATGTTGTCTGACTGGATCAGCACCGGCCGGTTCTGAAGCAGGGGTCTTGCTTGACTTAGGGCATTGTAAATGGCCCTTAGCTCCAGAATATTTATGTGAAGTGAAATCTCCTGATTTGACCATAGTCCTTGGAAATTTCTTCCCTGTGTGACTGCTCCCCAGCCCCGAAGGCTGGCGTCCGTGGTCACCAGGACCCAGTCCTGTATTCCGAATCTGCGGCCCTCTAGTAGATGAGCCGTCTGCAGCCACCACAGCAGCGACACCCTGGTTCTTGCCGATAGGGTTATCCGCTGTTTCATCTGGAGATGGGACCCGGACCATTTGTCCAACAGGTCCCACTGGAAAGTCCTTGCGTGGAACCTTCCGAATGGAATTGCCTCGTACGAAGCTACCATCTTTCCCAGGACTCGTGTGCATTGATGTACCGACACCTGTCCCGGTTTTAGGATGTCTCTGACTAGAGATGACAACTCCTCGGCTTTTTCCACTGGAAGAAACACTCTTTTCTGGTCTGTGTCCAGAATCATTCCCAGGAACAGAAGACGTGTCGTCGGGACCAGCTGTGACTTTGGAATATTGAGAATCCAGCCGTGCTGTTGTAGCACTTCCCGAGTAAGTGCTACCCCTACTATCAACTGTTCCTTGGACCTCGCCTTTATCAGGAGATCGTCCAAGTACGGGATAATTGAAACTCCTTTCTTGCGAAGGAGTATCATCATTTCGGCCATTACCTTGGTAAAGACCCTCGGTGCCGTGGATAACCCAAACGGCAGCGTCTGGAACTGATAGTGACAGTCCTGTACCACAAATCTGAGGTACTCCTGGTGAGGAGGGTAAATGGGGACATGTAGGTACGCATCCTTGATGTCCAGGGAGACCACGTAGTCCCCGTCCTCCAGGCTCGCAATAACCGCCCTGAGCGATTCCATCTTGAACTTGAACCTTTTGATATAAGTGTTCAAGGATTTTAAATTTAAGATGGGTCTCACCGAACCGTCCGGTTTCGGAACCACAAACATTGTGGAATAGTAACCCTTTCCTTGCTGAAGGAGGGGTACCTTGACAATCACTTGCTGTGAATACAGTTTTTGAATAGCCACCAACACTGCCTCCCTGGCAGAGGGAGTTGCCGGTAAGGCAGATTTTAGGAAACGGCGGGGGGGAGACGTCTCGAATTCCAGTCTGTACCCCTGAAGTACTACTTGAAGGACCCAGGGATCCACCTGTGAGAGAGCCCACTGTGTGCTGAAATTTTTGAGACGGGCCCCCACCGTACCCGGCTCTGCCTGAGCAGCCCCAGCGTCATGCTGTGGACTTACCGGACGCAGGGGAGGACTTCAGCTCTTGGGAACTAGCTGTGTGTTGCAGCTTTTTCCTCTACCTTTGCCTCTCGGCAGAAAGGATGAGCCTCTAGCCCTCTTGCTTTTCTGGGGCCGAAAGGACTGTACCTGATAATACGGTGCTTTCTTTTGCTGTGGGGCAGCCTGTGGCAAAAAGGTCGATTTCCCAGCAGTAGCTGTGGACACGAGGTCCGAAAGACCATCCCCAAACAGTTCAACCCCCTTATAGGGCAAAACCTCCATGTGCCGCTTTGAGTCGGCATCGCCAGCCCATTGCCGAGTCCATAACCCCCTTCTGGCGGCAATGGACATAGCGCTTATTCTTGATGCCAGCCGGCAAATATCCCTCTGTGCATCACGCATGTATAAGACTGCATCTTTTATATGCTCAATCGTCAGCAAAATATTGTCCCTATCCAGGGTATCAATATTATCTGACAGGGAATCTGACCACGCAGCAGCAGCACTGCACATCCAAGCTGATGCAATCGCTGGTCGTAATATAATGCCTGTGTGTGTGTAAATAGCTTTTAGGGTAGCCTCCTGCTTTCTATCAGCAGGTTCCTTCAGGGTGGCCGTATCCGGAGATGGTAGTGCCACCTTCTTTGATAAGCGTGTCAGCGCCTTATCAACCCTTGGGGGTGTTTCCCAACGTGACCTATCCTCTAACGGGAAAGGGTACGCTGCCAATAATCGTTTTGAAATTATCAATTTCTTATCAGGGGAAGTCCACGCTTCCTCACACACCTCATTCAATTCCTCAGATGCAGGAAAAACTACTGGTAGTTTTTTCTCACCAAACATAATACCCTTTTCTGTGGTACCTGGGGTATTATCAGAAATGCGTAAAACATTTTTCATTGCCTCAATCATGTAACGGGTGGACCTATTGGAGGGTACACTTGTCTCACCATCGTCGACACTGGAGTCGGTATCCGTGTCGACGTCTGTATCTGTCACCTGAGTTAGCGGGCGTTTTAAAGCCCCTGATGACATTTGAGACGCTGGAACAGGCACAAGCTGTGTAGCCGGCTGTCCTATGTCGTCAAACCTTTTTTGTAAGGAGTTGACACTTTCACGCAATTCCTTCCATAAGTCCAGCCACACAGGTGTCGACCCCGCAGGGGGTGACATCACATTCACAGGCATTTGCTCCGCCTCCACATCATTTTCCTCCTCATACATGTCGACACAGCAGTACCGACACACAGCAGACACACAGGGAATGCTCTTACAGAGGACAGGACCCCACAAAGCCCTTTGGGGAGACAGAGGGAGAGTATGCCAGCACACACCAGAGCGCTATATATCACAGGGATATCACCTATAGAAGTGTGTTTTCCCCTATAGCTGCATAAATATAGTTATACTGCGCCTAATTTGTGCCCCCCCTCTCTTTTTTTACCCTTTTCTGTAGTGCAGGACTGCAGGGGAGAGCCAGGGAGCTTCCTTCCAGCGAAGCTGTGAGGGAAAAATGGCGCCAGTGTGCTGAGGGAGATGGCTCCGCCCCTTTTTCGGCGGGCTTTCTCCCGCTAATGTAAAAGTTCTGGCAGGGGTTAAAAAGCACCTATATAGCCCCTGGGGCTATATATGGTGCCAGTTTGCCAGCCAAGGCGTTAGTATTGCTGCTCAGGGCGCCCCCCCCAGCGCCCTGCACCCATCAGTGACCGCAGTGTGTGGTGTGCATGAGGAGCAATGGCGCACAGCTGCAGTGCTGTGCGCTACCTTGGAGAAGACAGAAGTCTTCAGCCGCCGATTTTCTGGACCACCTTCTTGCTTTTGGCTCTGTAAGGGGGACGGCGGCGCGGCTCCAGGAACGGACGACGAGGTCGGGTCCTGTGTTCGATCCCTCTGGAGCTAATGGTGTCCAGTAGCCTAAGAAGCCCAAGCTACCACCACTTAGGTAGGTTCGCTTCTTCTCCCCTTAGTCCCTCGATGCAGTGAGCCTGTTGCCAGCAGGTCTCACTGAAAATAAAAAACCTAAACTATACTTTCTTTCTAGGAGCTCAGGAGAGCCCCTAGTGTGCATCCAGCTCGGCCGGGCACAGAAATCTAACTGAGGCTTGGAGGAGGGTCATAGGGGGGAGGAGCCAGTGCACACCAGGTAGTCCTAAATCTTTCTTAGAGTGCCCAGTCTCCTGCGGAGCCAGTCTATTCCCCATGGTCCTTACGGAGTTCCCAGCATCCACTAGGACGTTAGAGAAACACAGACATTTTCAACTTCAGATTATTCAAAATTTTTGATTTTTTCCCCTGAAAGATGGCATCAGCACAGAGCAATGGTCTACATGCCCCTGGCACAGGATTACAGTGGCAGAACGCATCAGCACAGAGCAATGGTCTACATGCCCCTGGCACAGGATTACAGTGGCAGAACGCATCAGCACAGAGCAATGGTCTACATGCCCCTGGCACAAGATTACAGTGGCAGAACGCATCAGCACAGAGCAATGGTCTACATGCCCCTGGCACAGGATTACAGTGGCAGAACGCATCAGCACAGAGCAATGGTCTACATGCCCCTGGCACAGGATTACAGTGGCAGAACGCATCAGCACAGAGCAATGGTCTACATGCCCCTGGCACAAGATTACAGTGGCAGAACGCATCAGCACAGAGCAATGGTCTACATGCCCCTGGCACAGGATTACAGTGGCAGAACGCATCAGCACAGAGCAATGGTCTACATGCCCCTGGCACAGGATTACAGTGGCAGAACGCATAAGCACAGAGCAATGGTCTACATGCCCCTGGCACAGGATTACAGTGGCAGAACGCATCAGCACAGAGCAATGGTCTACATGCCCCTGGCACAGGATTACAGTGGCAGAACGCATCAGCACAGAGCAATGGTCTACATGCCCCTGGCACAGGATTACAGTGGCAGAACGCATCAGCACAGAGCAATGGTCTACATGCCCCTGGCACAGGATTACAGTGGCAGAACGCATCAGCACAGAGCAATGGTCTACATGCCCCTGGCACAGGATTACAGTGGCAGAACGCATCAGCACAGAGCAATGGTCTACATGCCCCTGGCACAGGATTACAGTGGCAGAACGCATCAGCACAGAGCAATGGTCTACATGCCCCTGGCACAAGATTACAGTGGCAGAACGCATCAGCACAGAGCAATGGTCTACATGCCCCTGGCACAGGATTACAGTGGCAGAACGCATCAGCACAGAGCAATGGTCTACATGCCCCTGGCACAAGATTACAGTGGCAGAACGCATAAGCACAGAGCAATGGTCTACATGCCCCTGGCACAGGATTACAGTGGCAGAACGCATCAGCACAGAGCAATGGTCTACATGCCCCTGGCACAGGATTACAGTGGCAGAACGCATCAGCACAGAGCAATGGTCTACATGCCCCTGGCACAGGATTACAGTGGCAGAACGCATCAGCACAGAGCAATGGTCTACATGCCCCTGGCACAGGATTACAGTGGCAGAACGCAGCCTGTATTCTATACCACACTGATATTCACACCCTAAACTTCATATAATGGGGCAGATGTATTAACCTGGAGAAGGCATAAGGAAGTGATAAGTGCAAGGTGACAAACGCACCAGCCAATCAGCTCCAATATGTAAATTAACAGTTAGGAGCTGATTGGCTGGTGCGTTTATCACCTTGCACTTATCACTGCTTTATCACTTTCTCATGCCTTCTCCAGGTTAATACATCTGCCCCATTGTGAGAAGTGACGGCCTACCGGTGACTCCATGCAATGTGGGAGGAATCTGTAGCAAGCACAGAGAGAACATACAAAGTCCACACAGATATGATCCTGGTTGAAATCTAACCCATGACCCCAGGCCTGTGAGGCAGCGATGGTAACCACTGTTCCAACATATTAAAACTAGTAGTCGGGGGAAACAGTGCTGCACTTAAATAAGCTAGATAGGCTACATTTACCTCAGGGACACAAGCAAACATTTCACACATACTGCAGAGTATTTGTAGGTCCAATAAGATATTAGCAAATTAGTGATATCACTGAGGCATTTCCTGTAATATTACTGAGGCATTATCACTGAGGCATTTCCTGTAATATTACTGAGGCATTATCACTGAGGCATTTCATGTAATATCACGGAGGCATTTCATGCAATATCACTGAGGCATTTCCTGTAATATCACTGAGGCATTTCATGTAAAATCACTGAGGCATTTCATGTAAAATCACTGAGGCATTTCATGTAAAATCACTGAGGCATTTCATGCAAAATCACTGAGGCATGATCACTGAGGCATTTCATGCAATATCACGGAGGCATTTCCTGTAATATCATCGAGGCATTTCATGTAAAATCACTGAGGCATTTCATGTAAAATCACTGAGGCATGATCACTGAGGCATTTCATGCAATATCACGGAGGCATTTCATTTAATATCACGGAGGAATTATCACTGAGGCATTTCATGTAATATCAGAGGTACAATTAGTGTTCACTCTAGAAATTTTAGTGGGCAGGGTGGGGGCGTGCCCATGCAAAACAGGGGGCGTGGCTATGAAACGTCATTGACGTGTGCGGTGCGGCCTCACAGATGCAACTACAGGGGGTGTGGGCGCCGGCGGCGTCATTGTTGGGGGTGTGCCCAGCAGCTACGGAGGTGCTGGGCTTCCCCCAAGCTTTCTCCCATCGCATAAATGGATGCCGTGCGCATGGAGGGCAGGAAGCAGCCGACCGTTTTAGCAGGGCGCCGCAGAATGGGCAGGGCGGATTTTGTCCTTAAAAAGAAAAAAACGGGCAGAGCGAGGCGCCCCTGCTAAAACAGCCTAGCGTGAACACTAGCAATATCACGGATGCATTATCACTGAGGCATTATCATTGACGCATTATCACTGAGGCATTTCATGCAATATCAGGGAGGCATTTCATGCAATATCACTGCAATCACATGCAATAACGGAGGCATTTCATGCAATATCACTGCAACCACATGCAATAACGGAGGCATTTCATGCAATATCACTGCAACCACATGCAATAACGGAGGCATTTCATGCAATATCACTGCAACCACATGCAATAACGGAGGCATTTCATGCAATATCACTGCAACCACATGCAATAACGGAGGCATTTCATGCAATAACAGGGAGGCATTTCATGCAATATCACTGCAACCACATGCAATAACGGAGGCATTTCATGCAATAACGGAGGCATTTCATGCAATATCAGGGAGGCATTTCATGCATTATCAGGGAGGCATTTCATGCATTATTAGGGAGGCATGTCATGCATTATCAGGGAGGCATTTCATGCAATATCAGGGAGGCATTTCATGTAATCAGCCATATTATGAGCTACTGTAATATTCAGGATTCTATGGGCCAGATGTACTAAGACTTGAAAGTGGAGAGTGATAAACTACAAAGCATTCAGCCTGTAATATGACACTTAGGAGCTGATTGGCTGGTACTTTATCTCTCTCCACGGCTTAGTACATCTGCCCCTATATCCGTTGATGGAGGTACGGTACCTTATCTGTCCGTATATCCCAAGCTGTAATCACCGGAGAAAACCCCCCACATATAAAAAGATTGGGGTCACTTGGATTGAAGCGGACGTGGCTGATCCTGCATTCATTCTTCACACTGAACAGGTGATTTCCTTCAAATAAAGGCAGAAATGACCGATTACCTCACAGACCCTCCCGTGTAATCATGTCAGTGTAACAGTAGGACATGTGTGAATGTGGCTTCTGTCACAGGACCTCTGTCAGTGTTACAGTAGGACATGTGTGAATGTGGCTTCTGTCACAGACCCTCCCGTGTAATCATGTCAGTGTTACAGTAGGACATGTGTGAATGTGGCTTCTGTCACAGACCCTCCCGTGTAATCATGTCAGTGTTACAGTAGGACATGTGTGAATGTGGCTTCTGTCACAGACCCTCCCGTGTAATCATGTCAGTGTTACAGTAGGACATGTGTGAATGTGGCTTCTGTCACAGACCCTCCCGTGTAATCATGTCAGTGTTACAGTAGGACATGTGTGAATGTGGCTTCTGTCACAGACCCTCCCGTGTAATCATGTCAGTGTTACAGTAGGACATGTGTGAATGTGGCTTCTGTCACAGGACCTCCTGTGTAATCATGTCAGTGTTACAGTAGGACATGTGTGAATGTGGCTTCTGTCACAGGACCTCCCGTGTAATCATGTCAGTGTTACAGTAGGACATGTGTGAATGTGGCTTCTGTCACAGACCCTCCCGTGTAATCATGTCAGTGTTACAGTAGGACATGTGTGAATGTGGCTTCTGTCACAGACCCTCCCGTGTAATCATGTCAGTGTTACAGTAGGACATGTGTGAATGTGGCTTCTGTCACAGGACCTCCCGTGTAATCATGTCAGTGTTACAGTAGGACATGTGTGAATGTGGCTTCTGTCACAGACCCTCCCGTGTAATCATGTCAGTGTTACAGTAGGACATGTGTGAATGTGGCTTCTGTCACAGACCCTCCCGTGTAATCATGTCAGTGTTACAGTAGGACATGTGTGAATGTGGCTTCTGTCACAGACCCTCCCGTGTAATCATGTCAGTGTTACAGTAGGACATGTGTGAATGTGGCTTCTGTCACAGGACCTCCCGTGTAATCATGTCAGTATTACAGTAGGACATGTGTGAATGTGGCTTCTGTCACAGACCCTCCCGTGTAATCATGTCAGTGTTACAGTAGGACATGTGTGAATGTGGATTCTGTCACAGACCCTCCCGTGTAATCATGTCAGTATTACAGTAGGACATGTGTGAATGTGGCTTCTGTCACAGACCCTCCCGTGTAATCATGTCAGTGTTACAGTAGGACATGTGTGAATGTGGCTTCTGTCACAGACCCTCCCATGTAATCATGTCAGTGTTACAGTAGGACATGTGTGAATGTGGCTTCTGTCACAGACCCTCCCGTGTAATCATGTCAGTATACAGTAGGACATGTGTGAATGTGGCTTCTGTCACAGACCCTCCCGTGTAATCATGTCAGTGTTACAGTAGGACATGTGTGAATGTGGCTTCTGTCACAGGACCTCCCGTGTAATCATGTCAGTGTTACAGTAGGACATATGTGAATGTGGCTTCTGTCACAAACCCTCCCGTGTAATCATGTCAGTGTTACAGTAGGACATGTGTGAATGTGGCTTCTGTCACAGGACCTCCCGTGTAATCATGTCAGTGTTACAGTAGGACATGTGTGAATGTGGCTTCTGTCACAGGACCTCCCGTGTAATCATGTCAGTGTTACAGTAGGACATGTGTGAATGTGGCTTCTGTCACAGGACCTCCCGTGTAATCATGTCAGTGTTACAGTAGGACATGTGTGAATGTGGCTTCTGTCACAGGACCTCCCGTGTAATCATGTCAGTGTTACAGTAGGACATGTGTGAATGTGGATTCTGTCACAGACCCTCCCGTGTAATCATGTCAGTGTTACAGTAGGACATGTGTGAATGTGGCTTCTGTCACAGGACCTCCCGTGTATTCATGTCAGTGTTACAGTAGGACATGTGTGAATGTGGCTTCTGTCACAGACCCTCCCGTGTAATCATATCAGTGTTACAGTAGGACATGTGTGAATGTGGATTCTGTCACAGGACCTCCCGTGTAATCGTGTCAGTGTTACAGTAGGACATGTGTGAATGTGGCTTCTGTCACAGGACCTCCCGTGTAATCATGTCAGTGTTACAGTAGGACATGTGTGAATGTGGCTTCTGTCACAGGACCTCCCGTGTAATCATGTCAGTGTTACAGTAGGACATGTGTGAATGTGGCTACTGTCACAGACCCTCCCGAGTAATCATGTCAGTGTTACAGTAGGACATGTGTGAACGTGGCTTCTGTCACAGGACCTCCCGTGTAATCATGTCAGTGTTACAGTAGGACATGTGTGAATGTGGCTTCTGTCACAGACCCTCCCGTGTAATCATGTCAGTGTTACAGTAGGACATGTGTGAATGTGGCTTCTGTCACAGGCCCTCCCGTGTAATCATGTCATTGTTACAGTAGGACATGTGTGAATGTGGCTTCTGTCACAGACCCTCCCGTGTAATCATGTCAGTGTTACAGTAGGACATGTGTTAATGTGGCTTCTGTCACAGGACCTCCCGTGTAATCATGTCAGTGTTACAGTAGGACATGTGTGAATGTGGATTCTGTCACAGATCCTCCCGTGTAATGTCAGTGTTACAGTAGGACATGTGTGAATGTGGCTTCTGTCACAGACCCTCCCGTGTAATCATGTCAGTGCTACAGTAGGACATGTGTGAATGTGGCTTCTGTCACAGACCCTCCCGTGTAATCATGTCAGTGTTACAGTAGGACGTGTGTGAATGTGGTTTTTGTCACAGACCCTCCCGTGTAATCGTGTCAGTGTTACAGTAGGACATGTGTGAATGTGGCCTCTGTCACAGGACCTCCCGTGTAATCATGTCAGTGTTACAGTAGGACATGTGTGAATGTGGTTTTTGTCACAGGACCTCCCGTGTAATCATGTCAGTGTTACAGTAGGACATGTGTGAATGTGGATTCTGTCACAGGACCTCCCGTGTAATCATGTCAATGTTACAGTAGGACATGTGTGAATGTGGATTCTGTCACAGGACCTCCCGTGTAATCATGTCAGTGTTACAGTAGGACATGTGTGAATGTGGCTTCTGTCACAGGACCTCCCGTGTAATCATGTCAGTGTTACAGTAGGACATGTGTGAATGTGGCTTCTGTCACAGACCCTCCCGTGTAATCATGTCAGTGTTACAGTAGGACATGTGTGAATGTGGCTTCTGTCACAGACCCTCCCGTGTAATCATATCAGTGTTACAGTAGGACATGTGTGAATGTGGATTCTGTCACAGGACCTCCCGTGTAATCGTGTCAGTGTTACAGTAGGACATGTGTGAATGTGGCTTCTGTCACAGGACCTCCCGTGTAATCATGTCAGTGTTACAGTAGGACATGTGTGAATGTGGCTTCTGTCACAGGACCTCCCGTGTAATCATGTCAGTGTTACAGTAGGACATGTGTGAATGTGGCCTCTGTCACAGGACCTCCCGTGTAATCATGTCAGTGTTACAGTAGGACATGTGTGAATGTGGCTTCTGTCACAGACCCTCCCGTGTAATCATGTCCGTGTTACAGTAGGACATGTGTGAATGTGGCTTCTGTCACAGGACCTCCCGTGTAATCATGTGAGTGTTACAGTAGGACATGTGTGAATGTGGCTTCTGTCACAGGACCTCCCGTGTAATCATGTCAGTGTTACAGTAGGACATGTGTGAATGTGGCTTCTGTCACAGGACCTCCCGTGTAATCATGTCAGTGTTACAGTAGGACATGTGTGAATGTGGATTCTGTCACAGGACCTCCCGTGTAATCATGTCAGTGTTACGGTAGAACATGTGTGAATGTGGCTTCTGTCACAGGACCTCCCGTATAATCATGTCAGTGTTACAGTAGGACATGTGTGAATGTGGCTTCTGTCACAGACCCTCCTGTGTAATCATATCAGTGTTACAGGAGGACATGTGTGAATGTGGATTTTGTCACAGGACCTCCCGTGTAATCATGTCAGTGTTACAGTAGAACATGTGTGAATGTGGCTTCTGTCACAGGACCTCTTGTGTAATCATGTCAGTGTTACAGTAGGACATGTGTGAATGTGGATTCTGTCACAGGACCTCCCGTGTAATCATGTCAGTGTTACGGTAGAACATGTGTGAATGTGGATTCTGTCACAGACCCTCCCGTGTAATCATGTCAGTGTTACAGTAGGACATGTGTGAATGTGGCCTCTGTCACAGGACCTCCCGTGTAATCATGTCAGTGTTACAGTAGGACATGTGTGAATGTGGCTTCTGTCACAGACCCTCCCGTGTAATCATGTCAGTGTTACAGTAGGACATGTGTTAATGTGGCTTCTGTCACAGGACCTCCCGTGTAATCATGTCAGTGTTACAGTAGGACCTGTGTGAATGTGGCCTCTGTCACAGGACCTCCCGTGTAATCATGTCAGTGTTACAGTAGGACATGTGTGAATGTGGCTTCTGTCACAGGACCTCCCGTGTAATCATGTCAGTGTTACAGTAGGACATGTGTGAATGTGGCTACTGTCACAGACCCTCCCGTGTAATCATGTCAGTGTTACAGTAGGACATGTGTGAACGTGGCTTCTGTCACAGGACCTCCCGTGTAATCATGTCAGTGTTACAGTAGGACATGTGTGAATGTGGCCTCTGTCACAGGACCTCCCGTGTAATCATGTCAGTGTTACAGTAGGACATGTGTGAATGTGGCTTCTGTCACAGACCCTCCCGTGTAATCATGTCAGTGTTACAGTAGGACATGTGTGAATGTGGCTTCTGTCACAGGCCCTCCCGTGTAATCATGTCATTGTTACAGTAGGACATGTGTGAATGTGGCTTCTGTCACAGACCCTCCCGTGTAATCATGTCAGTGTTACAGTAGGACATGTGTTAATGTGGCTTCTGTCACAGGACCTCCCGTGTAATCATGTCAGTGTTACAGTAGGACATGTGTGAATGTGGATTCTGTCACAGATCCTCCCGTGTAATGTCAGTGTTACAGTAAGACATGTGTGAATGTGGCTTCTGTCACAGACCCTCCCGTGTAATCATGTCAGTGTTACAGTAGGACATGTGTGAATGAGGCTTCTGTCACAGACCCTCCCGTGTAATCATGTCAGTGTTACAGTAGGACGTGTGTGAATGTGGTTTTTGTCACAGACCCTCCCGTGTAATCGTGTCAGTGTTACAGTAGGACATGTGTGAATGTGGCCTCTGTCACAGGACCTCCCGTGTAATCATGTCAGTGTTACAGTAGGACATGTGTGAATGTGGTTTTTGTCACAGACCCTCCCGTGTAATCGTGTCAGTGTTACAGTAGGACATGTGTGAATGTGGCCTCTGTCACAGGACCTCCCGTGTAATCATGTCAGTGTTACAGTAGGACATGTGTGAATGTGGCCTCTGTCACAGGACCTCCCGTGTAATCATGTCAGTGTTACAGTAGGACATGTGTGAATGTGGATTTTGTCACAGGACCTCCCGTGTAATCATGTCAGTGTTACAGTAGAACATGTGTGAATGTGGCTTCTGTCACAGGACCTCTTGTGTAATCATGTCAGTGTTACAGTAGGACATGTGTGAATGTGGCTTCTGTCACAGGACCTCCCGTGTAATCATGTCAGTGTTACAGTAGGACATGTGTGAATGTGGCTTCTGTCACAGGACCTCCCGTGTAATCATGTCAGTGTTACAGTAGGACATGTGTGAATGTGGATTCTGTCACAGGACCTCCCGTGTAATCATGTCAGTGTTACGGTAGAACATGTGTGAATGTGGATTCTGTCACAGACCCTCCCGTGTAATCATGTCAGTGTTACAGTAGGACATGTGTGAATGTGGCCTCTGTCACAGGACCTCCCGTGTAATCATGTCAGTGTTACAGTAGGACATGTGCGAATGTGGCTTCTGTCACAGACCCTCCCGTGTAATCATGTCAGTGTTACAGTAGGACATGTGTGAATGTGGATTCTGTCACAGGACCTCCCGTGTAATCATGTCAGTGTTACAGTAGGACATATGTGAATGTGGCTTCTGTCACAGACCCTCCCGTGTAATCATGTCATTGTTACAGTAGGACATGTGTGAATGTGGCTTCTCTCACAGACCCTCCCGTGTAATCATGTCAGTGTTACAGTAGGACATGTGTGAATGTGGCTTCTGTCACAGGACCTCCCGTGTAATCATGTCAGTGTTACAGTAGGACATGTGTGAATGTGGCTTCTGTCACAGGACCTCCCGTGTAATCATGTCAGTGTTACAGTAGGACATGTGTGAATGTGGATTCTGTCACAGGACCTCCCGTGTAATCATGTCAGTGTTACAGTAGGACATGTGTGAATGTGGATTCTGTCACAGGACCTCCCGTGTAATCATGTCAGTGTTACAGTAGGACATGTGTAAATGTGGCTTCTCTCACAGACCCTCCCGTGTAATCATGTCAGTGTTACAGTAGGACATGTGTGAATGTGGCTTCTGTCACAGACCCTCCCGTGTAATCATGTCAGTGTTACAGTAGGACATGTGTGAATGTGGCTTCTGTCACAGGACCTCCCGTGTAATCATGTCAGTGTTACAGTAGGACATGTGTGAATGTGGATTCTGTCACAGGACCTCCCGTGTAATCGTGTCAGTGTTACAGTAGGACATGTGTGAATGTGGATTCTGTCACAGGACCTCCCGTGTAATCATGTCAGTGTTACAGTAGGACATGTGTGAATGTGGATTCTGTCACAGGACCTCCCGTGTAATCATGTCAGTGTTACAGTAGGACATGTGTGAATGTGGCTTCTGTCACAGGACCTCCCGTGTAATCATGTCAGTGTTACAGTAGGACATGTGTGAATGTGGCTTCTCTCACAGACCCTCCCGTGTAATCATGTCAGTGTTACAGTAGGACATTATTATTATTTATTTATTAGCAGTTTCTTATATAGCGCAGCATATTCCGTTGCGCTTTACAATTAAAACAACAATTATAGAACAAAACTGGGCAAAGACAGATAGAGGTAGGAAGGCCCTGCTCGCAAGCTTACAATCTATAGGGAAATAGGCATTGATACACAAGGATAGATGCTACCTGTCACATAATGGTTCCCCAGGTTGCTAGGTTCTTAATGGGTTGTATATGATATGATCACCCAGCAATGTTGGAAGACAAAATGTGAGTTTATGTGGACTGTACAGAGGGGATGTAACTTGATAGGGAAGCTGTGAAGGTTATGTGTGTGGGTCTGAAATTTGGTAGGCTTGTCTGAAGAGATGAGTTTTCAGAGAACGTTTAAAGGTTTGGAGACTAGAGTAGAGTCTTATTGTGCGTGGGAGTGCATTCCACAGAGTGGGTGAAGCCCGGGTAAAGTCCTGTAATTTTGAGTGGGAACAGGTAATACATGTGGATGAGAGACGCAGATCTTGTGCAGAGCGGAGAGGTCTGGTAGGGAGATATTTTGAGATGAGTGAGGAGATGTATGATGGTGCAGTTTGGTTAATAGCCTTGTATGTAAGTAAAAGTATTTTATATTTGACACGGTAGAATACCGGTAACCAATGGAGGGACTGACAGAGCGGATCAGCAGATGAAGAACGTCTGGCGAGGAAGATTAGCCTCGCAGCTGCATTTAAAATGGATTGAAGTGGTGATAGCCTATGTTTGGGAAGACCAGTAAGGAGACTATTACAATAATCAATGCGGGAGATGATGAGTGCATGGATTAGAGTTTCTGCAGTGTCTTGTGTAAGATAAGGGCGTATTTTGGATATGTTTTTAAGGTGCATGTAACATGATTTAGAGACAGATTGAATGTGTGGAACAAAGGACAGTTCAGAGTCAAGGGTGACACCTAGGCAACGAGCTTGTGGGGTGGGGTGGATAGTTGCATTGTCAACAGTTATAGAGATATCAGGTTGGTAACTACTCTTAGCTGGTGGGAAAATAATTAATTCGGTTTTGGAAATGTTGAGTTTGAGGTGGCGAGATGACATCCAGGATGAAATGGCAGACAGGCATCCAGTGACACGAGCCAATACTGGTGGTGATAAATCTGGGGAGGATAGGTAGATTTGAGTATCATCAGCGTACAAATGATACTGAAATCCGAAGGAGCTGATTAGTTTACCAAGAGAGGAGGTATAGATTGAGAAAAGCAGAGGACCTAAGACTGAGCCTTGCGGTACTCCAACTGATAGAGGTAGAGAAGAGGAGGTAGAATCAGAGAAGTGAACACTGAAAGAGCGATTAGATAGGTAGGATGAGAACCAAGTAAGGGCTGTGTCCTGAAGACCTAGGGACTCTAGTGTTTGTATGAGAAGAGAGTGGTCAACAGTGTCAAAAGCAGCAGAGAGATCTAGAAGAATAAGTAGTGTGTAATGGCCTTTTGATCTAGCAGTGACCAGATCATTCACTACTTTGGTCAGTGCCGTCTCCGTGGAGTGTTGGGCACGAAAGCCTGACTGAAGTGGGTCCAGTAAGTTGTGGGAGTTAAGAAAGTGTGTAAGGCGAGTGTAGGCAAGTCTCTCAAGTAGCTTGGAGGGACTGGGTAGCTGGGAAATGGGACGGTAGTTAGAGAGTGTGTTTGGGTCAGAGTTGTGTTTTTTTAGAATGGGAGTAATGACTGCATGTTTAAACAGAGATGGAAAGATGCCAGTAGAGAGAGAGAGATTACAGATTTTAGTTAAGGTTGGGATAAGCACAGGAGACAAAGTTTTACTGACCTGTGAGGGTATAGGATCAAGAGGAGAGGTAGTGGAGTAGGAGGAGGAAAAGAGTGTTGATACTTCATCTTCACTTGTGGGATCAAATGAAGAGAAAGTGCCAGAGGGTTCAGATAGGGATTTGAGCAGGTCACTGGCTGAGTTAGAGCATACCATTTCATCTCGGATTTTATCAATCTTATCCTTGAAGTAGGAAGCAAGTTCTTGTGCACGGATAGTAGCTAGTGGGGGAGGTGAGGGAGGGTAAAGAAGTGATTTAAATGTATTAAAAAGTCGCTTGGGGTTGTTGGCATGATAAGAGATGAGAGATTGGAAATATGTTTGTTTGGCAGTGTCCAGGGCCTGACGATAGGAGTGGTAGGTAGTCTTATATGTGAGAAAGTCACTTGGATTCTGAGATTTCCGCCACTGACGTTCTACTTTACGTGACAGTTTTTGTAGGTGTCTTGTTGATTTAGAGTGCCATGGTTGGCATCTAAGCCTACGTGGAGTGTGATGGGTAGCTGGAGCCACTTCATCAAGGGCACTCTCTAGGGTCTGGTGCAGGTGTGATACAGCAGTGTCAGGTGTAGTAAATGTAGAGATTGGTGAGACGTTGTTGCAGAGAAGTGGAAAGTTGTTGAAAATGTATATTGTTAGTATTTCTGCGGGTTAGAGGAGGCTTGCTTGGTTTTAGTGTCCTAGAATTTAAAGTAATAGAAGAGATTGTGAAGGTGATCAGGTTGTGATCAGAGAGAGGGAAAGGAGTGTTAGTGAATTCGGAAACTGAGCAGAGCCTGGTGAACACAAGATCAAGGCAGTGGCCCTCATGGTGAGTAGAGGAGTCGGACCATTGGGTTAGGCCAAGAGAGGAGGTTAGAGAGAGGAGTTTGGATGCATGAACAGATTGTGGACTGTCAAGAGCTATATTGAAATCACCCATAATGATGGTGGAGATGTCAGAGGATAAGAAGTGTGGGAGCCAGGCAGAGAAATCTTCTAGAAATTGTTGTTTAGGTTGCCCAGGAGGGCGATAGATAGCTGCAACACGCAGAGAGAAGGGGGTGAAAATCCTGATAGAGTGAACTTCAAATGAGGTGAATGCGAGTGATGGAACCTGAGGTAGAACAGTGTATGTGAAAAACTGTGACCGTAAGATTCCGACCCCACCACCTTTACTATTATTAGGCCTAGATGTGTGTGAGAAGTGGAAACCACCATGTGACAGTGATGCAGGGGAGGCAGTGTCTGATTGTGTGAGCCATGTTTCTGTTATAGCCAGCAGATTAAAGTTGTGAGATATGAAGAGGTCATGGATGGATGTTAATTTGTTACAAACAGAGCGTGCATTCAATAAGGCACATTTTAGTGATTTGGAGGGGGATGGGAGACACGTGATATTTATGAGGTTAGATGGATTTCTATGTTGTTTTGAGACAGCAGAGTGTGAGAGGGAAAGGTGGCTGGGGCCTGGATTTGGTGATATGTGTGAATGTGGCTTCTCTCACAGGACCTCCCGTGTAATCATGTCAGTGTTACAGTAGGACATGTGAGAATGTGGATTCTGTCACAGACCCTCCCATGTAATCATATCAGTGTAACAGTAGGACATGTGTGAATGTGGCTTCTGTCACAGACCTTCCCCTGTAATCATGTCAGTGTTACAGTAGGACATGTGTGAATGTGGATTCTGTCACAGACCCTCCCGTGTAATCATGTCAGTGTAACAGTAGGACATGTGTGAATGTGGCTTCTGTCACAGGACCTCCTGTGTAATCATGTCAGTGTTACAGTAGGACATGTGTGAATGTGGCTTCTGTCACAGGACCTCCCGTGTAATCATGTCAGTGTTACAGTAGGACATGTGTGAATGTGGCTTCTGTCACAGACCCTCCCGTGTAATCATGTCAGTGTTACAGTAGGACATGTGTGAATGTGGATTCTGTCACAGACCCTCCCGTGTAATCATGTCAGTGTTACAGTAGGACATGTGTGAATGTGGCTTCTGTCACAGGACCTCCCGTGTAATCATGTCAGTGTTACAGTAGGACATGTGTGAATGTGGCTTCTGTCACAGGACCTCCTGTGTAATCATGTCAGTGTTACAGTAGGACATGTGTGAATGTGGCTTCTGTCACAGGACCTCCCGTGTAATCATGTCAGTGTTACAGTAGGACATGTGTGAATGTGGATTCTGTCACAGACCCTCCCGTGTAATCATGTCAGTGTAACAGTAGGACATGTGTGAATGTGGCTTCTGTCACAGGACCTCCCGTGTAATCATGTCAGTGTTACAGTAGGACATGTGTGAATGTGGCTTCTCTCACAGACCCTCCCGTGTAATCATGTCAGTGTTACAGTAGGACATGTGTGAATGTGGCTTCTGTCACAGGACCTCCCGTGTAATCATGTCAGTGTTACAGTAGGACATGTGTGAATGTGGATTCTGTCACAGGACCTCCCGTGTAATCATGTCAGTGTTACAGTAGGACATGTGTGAATGTGGATTCTGTCACAGACCCTCCCGTGTAATCATATCAGTGTAACAGTAGGACATGTGTGAATGTGGCTTCTCTCACAGACCTTCCCGTGTAATCGTGTCAGTGTTACAGTAGGACATGTGTGAATGTGGCTTCTGTCACAGACCCTCCCGTGTAATCATGTCAGTGTTACAGTAGGACATGTGTGAATGTGGCTTCTGTCACAGACCCTCCCGTGTAATCATGTCAGTGTTACAGTAGGACATGTGTGAATGTGGCTTCTGTCACAGACCCTCCCGTGTAATCATGTCAGTGTTACAGTAGGACATGTGTGAATGTGGCTTCTGTCACAGGACCTCCCGTGTAATCATGTCAGTGTTACAGTAGGACATGTGTGAATGTGGCTTCTGTCACAGGACCTCCTGTGTAATCATGTCAGTGTTACAGTAGGACATGTGTGAATGTGGCTTCTGTCACAGGACCTCCCGTGTAATCATGTCAGTGTTACAGTAGGACATGTGTGAATGTGGCTTCTGTCACAGACCCTCCCGTGTAATCATGTCAGTGTTACAGTAGGACATGTGTGAATGTGGATTCTGTCACAGACCCTCCCGTGTAATCATGTCAGTGTTACAGTAGGACATGTGTGAATGTGGCTTCTGTCACAGGACCTCCCGTGTAATCATGTCAGTGTTACAGTAGGACATGTGTGAATGTGGCTTCTCTCACAGACCCTCCCGTGTAATCATGTCAGTGTTACAGTAGGACATGTGTGAATGTGGCTTCTGTCACAGACCCTCCCGTGTAATCATGTCAGTGTTACAGTAGGACATGTGTGAATGTGGCTTCTGTCACAGGACCTCCCGTGTAATCAAGTCAGTGTTACAGTAGGACATGTGTGAATGTGGATTATGTCACAGACCCTCCCGTGTAATCATGTCAGTGTAACAGTAGGACACGTGTGAATGTGGCTTCTGTCACAGGACCTCCCGTGTAATCATGTCAGTGTTACAGTAGGACATGTGTGAATGTGGATTTTGTCACAGGACCTCCCGTGTAATCATGTCAGTGTTACAGTAGGACATGTGTGAATGTGGATTCTGTCACAGGACCTCCCGTGTAATCATGTCAGTGTTACAGTAGGACATGTGTGAATGTGGCTTCTCTCACAGACCCTCCCGTGTAATCATATCAGTGTTACAGTAGGACATGTGTGAATGTGGTTTCTGTCACAGGACCTCCCGTGTAATCATGTCAGTGTTACAGTAGGACATGTGTGAATGTGGCTTCTGTCACAGACCCTCCCGTGTAATCATGTCAGTGTTACAGTAGGACATGTGTGAATGTGGATTCTGTCACAGGACCTCCCGTGTAATCATGTCACTGTTACAGTAGGACAAGTGTGAATGTGGTTTCTGTCACAGGACCTCCCGTGTAATCATGTCAGTGTTACAGTAGGACATGTGTGAATGTGGCATCTCTCACAGACCCTCCCGTGTAATCATGTCAGTGTTACAGTAGGACATGTGTGAATGTGGATTCTGTCACAGGACCTCCCGTGTAATCATATCAGTGTTACAGTAGGACATGTGTGAATGTGGCTTCTGTCACAGACCCTCCCGTGTAATCATGTCAGTGTTACAGTAGGACATGTGTGAATGTGGCTTCTGTCACAGGACCTCCCGTGTAATCATGTCAGTGTTACAGTAGGACATGTGTGAATGTGGCTTCTCTCACAGACCCTCCCGTGAAATCATGTCAGTGTTACAGTAGGACATGTGTGAATGTGGTTTCTGTCACAGGACCTCCCGTGTAATCATGTCAGTGTTACAGTAGGACATGTGTGAATGTGGTTTCTGTCACAGACCCTCCCGTGTAATCATGTCAGTGTTACAGTAGGACATGTGTGAATGTGGCTTCTGTCACAGGACCTCCCGTGTAATCATGTGAGTGTTACAGTAGGACATGTGTGAATGTGGCTTCTGTCACAGGACCTCCCGTGTAATCATGTCAGTGTTACAGTAGGACATGTGTGAATGTGGCTTCTCTCACAGACCCTCCCGTGAAATCATGTCAGTGTTACAGTAGGACATGTGTGAATGTGGCTTCTCTCACAGACCCTCCCGTGTAATCATATCAGTGTTACAGTAGGACATGTGTGAATGTGGTTTCTGTCACAGGACCTCCCGTGTAATCATGTCAGTGTTACAGTAGGACATGTGTAAATGTGGTTTCTGTCACAGGACCTCCCGTGTAATCATGTCAGTGTTACAGTAGGACATGTGTGAATGTGGCTTCTGTCACGGACCCTCCCGTGAAATCATCTCAGTGTTACAGTAGGACATGTGTGAATGTGGTTTTTGTCACAGGACCTCCCGTGTAATCATGTCAGTGTTACAGTAGGACATGTGTGAATGTGGTTACTGTCACAGGACCTCCCGTGTAATCATGTCAGTGTTACAGTAGGACATGTGTGAATGTGGTTTCTGTCACAGACCCTCCCGTGTAATCATATTAGTGTTACAGTAGGACATGTGTGAATGTGGTTTTTGTCACAGGACCTCCCGTGTAATCATGTCAGTGTTACAGTAGGACATGTGTGAATGTGGATTCTGTCACAGGACCTCCCGTGTAATCATATTAGTGTTACAGTAGGACATGTGTGAATGTGGATTCTGTCACAGGACCTCCCGTGTAATCATATCAGTGTAACAGTAGGACATGTGTGAATGTGGCTTCTGTCACAGACCTTCCTGTGTAATCATGTCAGTGTAACAGTAGGACAGGTGTGAATGTGGCTTCTGTCACAGGACCTCCCGTGTAATCATATCAGTGTTACAGTAGGACATGTGTGAATGTGGCTTCTGTCACAGGACCTCCCGTGTAATCATGTCAGTGTAACAGTAGGACATGTGTGAATGTGGCTTCTGTCACAGACCTTCCTGTGTAATCATGTCAGTGTTACAGTAGGACATGTGTGAATGTGGCTTCTCTCACAGACCCTCCCGTGTAATTATGTCAGTGTTACAGTAGGACATGTGTGAATGTGGCTTCTGTCACATGACCTCCCGTGTAATCATGTCAGTGTTACAGTAGGACAGGTGTGAATGTGGATTCTGTCACAGGACCTCCCGTGTAATCATATCAGTGTTACAGTAGGACATGTGTGAATGTGGCTTCTGTCACAGGACCTCCCGTGTAATCATGTCAGTGTTACAGTAGGACATGTGTGAATGTGGATTCTGTCACAGGACCTCTCGTGTAATCATGTCAGTGTTACAGTAGGACAGGTGTGAATGTGGATTCTGTCACAGGACCTCCCGTGTAATCACGTCAGTGTTACAGTAGGACATGTGTGAATGTGGCTTCTGTCACAGACCCTCCATGTAATCACGTCAGTGTTACAGTAGGACATGTGTGAATGTGGATTCTGTCACAGGACCTCCCATGTAATCATGTCAGTGTTACAGTAGGACATGTGTGAATGTGGCTTCTGTCACAGACCCTCCCGTGTAATCATGTCAGTGTTACAGTAGGACATGTGTGAATGTGGATTCTGTCACAGGACCTCCCGTGTAATCATATCAGTGTTACAGTAGGACATGTGTGAATGTGGCTTCTGTCACAGGACGTCCCGTGTAATCATGTCAGTGTTACAGTAGGACATATGTGAATGTGGCTTCTCTTACAGGACCTCCCGTGTAATCATGTCAGTGTTACAGTAGGACATGTGTGAATGTGGTTTCTGTCACAGGACCTCCCGTGTAATCATGTCAGTGGTAGAACATGTGTGAATGTGGCTTCTGTCACAGGACCTCCCGTGTAATCATGTCAGTGGTAGAACATGTGTGAATGTGGCTTCTGTCACAGGACCTCCCGTGTAATCATGTCAGTGTTACAGTAGGACATGTGTGAATGTGGATTCTGTCACAGGACCTCTCGTGTAATCATGTCAGTGTTACAGTAGGACATGTGTGAATGTGGCTTCTGTCACAGACCCTCCCGTGTAATCATGTCAGTGTTACAGTAGGACATGTGTGAATGTGGATTCGGTCACAGACCCTCCCGTGTAATCATGTCAGTGTTACAGTAGGACATGTGTGAATGTGGCTTCTGTCACAGACCCTCCCGTGTAATCATGTCAGTGTTACAGTAGGACATGTGTGAATGTGGCTTCTGTACAGGACCTCCCGTGTAATCATGTCAGTGTTACAGTAGGACATGTGTGAATGTGGCTTCTGTCACAGGACCTCCCGTGTAATCATGTCAGTGTTACAGTAGGACATGTGTGAATGTGGCTTCTGTCACAGACCCTCCCGTGTAATCATGTCAGTGTTACAGTAGGACATGTGTGAATGTGGATTCGGTCACAGACCCTCCCGTGTAATAATGTCAGTGTTACAGTAGGACATGTGTGAATGTGGCTTCCGTCACAGACCCTCCCGTGTAATCATGTCAGTGTTACAGTAGGACATGTGTGAATGTGGCTTCTGTCACAGGACCTCCCGTGTAATCATGTCAGTGTTACAGTAGGACATATGTGAATGTGGTTTTTGTCACAGACCCTCCCGTGTAATCATGTCAGTGTTACAGTAGGACATGTGTGAATGTGGCTTCTCTCACAGACCCTCCCGTGAAATCATGTCAGTGTTACAGTAGGACATATGTGAATGTGGCTTCTGTCACAGGACCTCCCGTGTAATCATGTCAGTGTTACAGTAGGACATGTGTGAATGTGGATTCTGTCACAGGACCTCCCGTGTAATCATGTCAGTGTTACAGTAGGACATGTGTGAATGTGGCCTCTGCCACAGGACCTCCCGTGTAATCATATTAGTGTTACAGTACGACATGTGTGAATGTGGATTCTGTCACAGGACCTCCCGTGTAATCATATTAGTGTTACAGTAGGACATGTGTGAATGTGGCTTCTCTCACAGACCCTCCCGTGTAATTATGTCAGTGTTACAGTAGGACATGTGTGAATGTGGATTTTGTCACAGGACCTCCCGTGTAATCATGTCAGTGTTACAGTAGGACATGTGTGAATGTGGATTTTGTCACAGGACCTCCCGTGTAATCATGTCAGTGTTACAGTAGGACATGTGTGAATGAGGCTTCTGTCACAGACCTTCCTGTGTAATCATGTCAGTGTTACAGTAGGACATGTGTGAATGTGGCTTCTCTCACAGACCCTCCCGTGTAATTATGTCAGTGTTACAGTAGGACATGTGTGAATGTGGCTTCTGTCACATGACCTCCCGTGTAATCATGTCAGTGTTACAGTAGGACAGGTGTGAATGTGGATTCTGTCACAGGACCTCTCGTGTATTCATGTCAGTGTTACAGTAGGACATGTGTGAATGTGGATTCTGTCACAGGACCTCCCGTGTAATCATATCAGTGTTACAGTAGGACATGTGTGAATGTGGCTTCTGTCACAGACCCTCCATGTAATCACGTCAGTGTTACAGTAGGACATGTGTGAATGTGGATTCTGTCACAGGACCTCCCATGTAATCATGTCAGTGTTACAGTAGGACATGTGTGAATGTGGCTTCTGTCACAGACCCTCCCGTGTAATCATGTCAGTGTTACAGTAGGACATGTGTGAATGTGGATTCTGTCACAGGACCTCCCGTGTAATCATGTCAGTGTTACAGTAGGACATGTGTGAATGTGGCTTCTGTCACAGACCCTCCCGTGTAATCATGTCAGTGTTACAGTAGGACATGTGTGAATGTGGCTTCTGTCACAGGACGTCCCGTGTAATCATGTCAGTGTTACAGTAGGACATATGTGAATGTGGCTTCTCTTACAGGACCTCCCGTGTAATCATGTCAGTGTTACAGTAGGACATGTGTGAATGTGGTTTCTGTCACAGGACCTCCCGTGTAATCATGTCACTGGTAGAACATGTGTGAATGTGGATTCTGTCACAGGACCTCTCGTGTAATCATGTCAGTGTTACAGTAGGACATGTGTGAATGTGGATTCTGTCACAGACCCTCCCGTGTAATCATGTCAGTTTTACAGTAGGACATGTGTGAATGTGGCTTCACTCACAGAAACTCCAGTGTAATCATGTCAGTGTTACAGTACGACATGTGTGAATGTGGCTTCTGTCACAGGACCTCCCGTGTAATCATGTCAGTGTTACAGTAGGACATGTGTGAATGTGGATTCTGTCACAGACCCTCCCGTGTAATCATATCAGTGTAACAGTAGGACATGTGTGAATGTGGCTTCTGTCACAGACCTTCCCGTGTAATCATGTCAGTGTTACAGTAGGACATGTGTGAATGTGGATTCTGTCACAGGACCTCCCGTGTAATCATGTCAGTGTTACAGTAGGACATGTGTGAATGTGGATTCTGTCACAGGACCTCCCGTGTAATCATGTCAGTGTTACAGTAGGACATGTGTGAATGTGGCTTCTGTCACAGGACCTCCCGTGTAATCATGTCAGTGTTACAGTAGGACATGTGTGAATGTGGATTCTGTCACAGGACCTCCCGTGTAATCATGTCAGTGTTACAGTAGGACATGTGTGAATGTGGCTTCTGTCACAGGACCTCCCGTGTAATCATGTCAGTGTTACAGTAGGACATGTGTGAATGTGGCTTCTGTCACAGGACCTCCCGTGTAATCATGTCAGTGTTACAGTAGGACATGTGTGAATGTGGCTTCTGTCACAGGACCTCCCGTGTAATCATGTCAGTGTTACAGTAGGACATGTGTGAATGTGGCTTCTGTCACAGGACCTCCCGTGTAATCATGTCAGTGTTACAGTAGGACATGTGTGAATGTGGCTTCTGTCACAGACGTTCCCGTGTAATCATGTCAGTGTTACAGTAGGACATGTGTGAATGTGGCTTCTGTCACAGGACCTCCCGTGTAATCATGTCAGTGTTACAGTAGGACATGTGTGAATGTGGCTTTTGTCACAGGACCTCCCGTGTAATCATGTCAGTGTTACAGTAGGACAGGTGTGAATGTGGATTCTGTCACAGGACCTCCCGTGTAATCATGTCAGTGTTACAGTAGGACATGTGTGAATGTGGCTTCTGTCACAGGACCTCCCGTGTAATCATGTCCGTGTTACAGTAGGACATGTGTGAATGTGGATTATGTCACAGACCCTCCCGTGTAATCATGTCAGTGTTACAGTAGGACATGTGTGAATGTGTCTTCTCTCACAGACCCTCCCGTGTAATCATGTCAGTGTTACAGTAGGACATGTGTGAATGTGGCTTCTGTCACAGGACCTCCCGTGTAATCATGTCAGTGTTACAGTAGGACATGTGTGAATGTGGCTTCTGTCACAGGACCTCCCGTGTAATCATGTCAGTGTTACAGTAGGACATGTGTGAATGTGGCTTCTGTCACAGACGTTCCCGTGTAATCATGTCAGTGTTACAGTAGGACATGTGTGAATGTGGCTTTTGTCACAGGACCTCCCGTGTAATCATGTCAGTGTTACAGTAGGACAGGTGTGAATGTGGATTCTGTCACAGGACCTCCCGTGTAATCATATCAGTGTTACAGTAGGACATGTGTGAATGTGGCTTCTGTCACAGGACCTCCCGTGTAATCGTGTCAGTGTTACAGTAGGACGTGTGAATGTGGCTTCTTCTTTTGCATCCAAACACCTAATTAAGAGTAAAGTGCAAACAATCTCAATTTTAATACAACAAAGAACGTTCTTCCCCATGGAAAATAACATTGTGATATAGAGTGGAGAAAGCGCGGTTACCATGACGACAGTGATGTAATTATGTATGGAAATATGAGCGCTAGTCACTAGTTATGCACAAAAGTTTATTAACAAAACCTTTGTGAAACGGTCTGACAGCTGAGGATTGCTACATGTAAGCGTCTAATCATCAGGTGTACTGACAGGTGACAGTGCGACGTCACATCCCCCTCATCACACTTATTAACCATTTCCACCATCTACTGTAATGTAACGGACTATATACTGTATATATACCCAGAGTCAGATTTGCACACGTACTTTATATATAAACGTTTAATTTCTTATTATTCATGGCAGTCTTGTTGCGATTAAAATGCACAATCGTGTAGAAAGTTAGGCGCAAGCAGAGTTCCACGGCACCTGGAGCGATACAAAGTAATGTATTGCGTCACTGCAGTAATCGTATAAGAGGACACATCTGTAACACATCCAGGAGCTGCAACATACCATATATATCCCAGTGACACCACCAGATATGGAGGAGGAAGCGCAATGGGCAGGGCTCTATTCCTGGATCCTGACTCAGAAACATGCGCAGCATGGCTGGCACCCGGCACCAAAAGGGCGACCACAGCACTATGCAGCAGCACGCAGCACCCTCTGGTGTACTCCTGGTTGGGCAGCGGCAAGTAGCACCCTCTGGTGTACTCCTGGTTGGGCAGCGGCACGTAGCACCCTCTGGTGTACTCCTGGTTGGGCAGCAGCAGGAAGTATCCTCTGGTGTACACCTAGTTAGGCGGCAGCAGACAGTACCCTCTGGTGTACTCCTGGTTGGGCAGCGGCACGTAGCACCCTCTGGTGTACTCCTGGTTGGGCAGCAGCAGGAAGTATCCTCTGGTGTACACCTAGTTAGGCGGCAGCAGACAGTACCCTCTGGTGTACGCCTAGTTAGGCGGCAGCAGACAGTACCCTCTGGTGTACTCCTAGTTGGGCAGCAGCACGCAGTACCCTCAGCTGTACTCCTAGTTGGGCAGTGGCACGCAGCACCCTCTGGTGTACTCCTAGTTGGGCAGTTGCACGCAGCACCCTCTGGTGTACTCCCAGTTGGGCAGCAGCACGCAGCACCCTCTGGTGTACTCCTAGTTGGGCAGCAGCAGGAAGTACCCTCTGGTGTACTCCTAGTTGGGCAGCAGCAGGAAGTATCCTCTGGTGTACTCCTAGTTGGGCAGCAGCAGGCAGTACCGTCTGGTGTACACCATGTTGGGCAGGTGGCAGGAGTTTTGGGAGTGAATCATTTGAGGTCAACCTGTTCCAGAGGTTCAAAAAGGACTGTGTTGAAAGGCTCAAAGAAGCAAGGAGATGTCCCAAGGCGCTATCGGAGGGACGAATGGAGGATATATCCGGAGGACCCCCTGAAGGAAGGTACACACATCCGGTAAAAGAGCCAGGCTCTTCTGGAACCAGATGGACAAAAGCTGAGACCTGGACCTTGTGAGAAGCCAGGCGAAGATCCATGCCCAGGCCTGCCTGCAAAAAGGTTAACAACCTAGGGATCCGAAGAACCTTATGGTCGTAGTTCTGATGAGTACACCACTGGAAATAGTAGTGCCAAATCCGGTGATAAATGCAAGCCAAGGTTTGTTTCCAAGCCTGGAGCATAATCAGAATCACCGCACTGGATAAACCTTTTTTTCTTAGGATGGATGTCTCAAGAGCCACATCGGCAAAGACAGACGAGGGAGGTCTGGATGCAGGCAGGGCCCTTGGGAGAGTAGGTCCAGACGAAGAGGCAGAGGGAAGGGCTCATCTAGGGAGAGATCTATTAGATTTGTGAACCAATGGCATCTGGGCCATGATGGGGCACCAGTATGATTGTGTTGCAGTTCTCTTTGAATTTTTGCAGTACTCTGGGAAGGAGAGACACTGGAGTGAAGAGAGGCCAGATGGAAGGCCCTGGAGACTGTGAGAGAGTCCACGAAGCTCACTCCTGGATCCGTACACTGGAACCTTGTGATTGTGTCTGGAGGCCATGAGATCGACTCCTGGAGGTCCTCATCTGCGCACCAGTATCCGGAAGACCTCTGGGTGTAGTGACCATTCCCCGGCATGAATGCCATGTCGACTGAGGAAGTCTGCTTCCCAGTTGAGGACTCCTGGAATGAAGATTGTGGATATGGCCGGGAGGTGGAGTTCTGCCCGGGCGAGAATCTGTGTTACCTCCTGCATCGCTGCCACACTGTAAGTGACGCCCTGTCGATTTATATATGCCATGGCATTGTCTGACTGGATTTGTACCGGAGAACCCTGGAGCAGGGCCTGGGTCATCAGAAGGGCCCTCTAGACAGCTCGAAGTTCCAGGATGTTGATCTGGAGATCCTTTTCTGTCAGACCAGCAACCCTGAAAGGAGTGACTGCCCGTGACAGTCCCCCATCCCCTGAGACTGGCACCTGTGGTGAGGAGTGTCCAGTGTGGGATCCAGAATGATTGGCCTTTGTTTAAATTGGCCGTGTGTAACCACCACGACAGAGTTTCCCGAAAATATTGGGGCAGAATCAAGATCTGGTATTTGATTTGAGAAGGTGACCCCGCCTTCGAGTGAAATCGGGCATATTCCACCATGTCCAATACTGAGGTCATGGACCCTAGGGTCTGCATTGCTGAATGAACAGAGACCCTTGGACTGCAGAGCAGGTTGTGGATGTGCAACTGTAACATTGCAATTTTGTCCTGAGGGTCAGTGGCCGCCATCACCGCCATGAGTTTAGTCACACTGAGGGCTGAAGACAGTTTACAGGGAAGGGCCTGGAACTGGAAATGCTGTTGCAGAACAGCAAAGCAAAGATATCATTGATGACAGGGTGCATAGAGGTACACATCCTGAATATCTAGGGAGACCATACAGTCTCCAGGTCGCATAGCCAGGACAATGCACTGTAGAGAATCCATACGGAACCTAGGGACCTTAAGGTACTTGTTCAGCAATTTTAGATTCAGAATTAGACTGTATTATCCATTTATCCAAAAAGAGGGTAGAAAAGAACCACTGACCCTGCTGAGACTGTGAAACTGGGACAGGGTTGTAGGACTGTAGGAGGGATCATATGATTCCAGACAGCGCATGTGCTTTGCCGGGGTCTGGTGATGGAGTAGTAGGGAAATATTGTCTGGGACCCAGGCGACGGTGGTGACTTGACGCCGTGTGTGGGCGAATTGAAGTCGGCCGGCCTCCCACCCTGGGGTCCCCCAGAGGGAGGCCCGTCCCGTAAGGCAGAGGGTTTGTCATCTAGCTTGGTAGTTGGATATCTGGCAGCCCAAGCCTGTTTGGTCTTGGGTTTAGAAGTCTTGACTGTGCGAGACCCTCTCGTTAAACAGCGGAAGCCTTAGGAAGCCTTAGGCTGCAGTGGTTGTGGTATATCCATAATAGGAGCCACGGGCTGCAGTGGTTGTGGTATATCCATAATGGGAGCCACGGGCTGCAGTGGTTGTGGTATCCCAATAGGAGAAGCCACAGGTGGGGTAGCAATATGGTCAGCAATCTTAGTCAGCAATGTAGTGAAAGATGTCCATGGGGGTTCTTGGACAAGTGCTGGAGGCCTGAGGTGCTGGGAGGGCTGAGGTGCTGGAGGCACTATACTGGTTGTGCACTGATCATCCTGTGACAAATCCTGAGGTAAAACCTCTATGTTACAGATCTTACTTGCTACCATTGTAGAAGGCTGACTGCTTGGTCTTAGCTTTGTTAGACATAGCAGAATTACTGTGTACACACACAAAAGGGAAAGCAGTATCAGAGAGAGATTGAAAGCACGCAGCAGTACAAGTCACATACAATGCAGAACAAACACTAACTGCAATGGGCACTGATATCACTACCCTGTAGAAGAGACTGGCAGGATGCAGCACTGTGTAGAACCTGCTATGTGGTAGAGGTATACAGGGAGGTTCTACCCACCGCTCCTGGAGACCTGCAGAGCTCAGAGAATGGCTGCCCAGCGTCTCTCTGTGGAGGAGGATGAGTGAGGAGCTGCTCAGGGCGGGAAGACCGCTGTGGAATGGCACCCTGGGCTGGGGGAGGGGCTGCTGGGGAAGCGCTGACCTCCCCTACACTGAACGTCACTACCGGTTCTCCTGGCCTGTAGTAGTCCCCAGCGTCATGGTCCCGCGAGCAGGTTACCCGCCTCACCTGTTCCCTGGTGATCCGGTTGCAGTCCCGAACGCCCCTGCGCATCTGCTAGTGAAGGGGTTGTGCCAGGGGTCCCGCTGAAATCACATCCCCAGTTGTGGCGTCGCGGCGGAGGTGTTGGAGCCTCAGCGCTGGCTTTCAGTTGGACTGCCAGACACTGACAGCTCAGTAAAAAAGTGAAAAAAAAAAATGTTAAAGAAAGAAGTAAAAGCTTGGACTGCAGTGTACAGCCCGCGTTCAGTGTGACCAGCTCCATGCTGGCACCGAATAAACTGAAGTGCATGGGCACGGGCACGGAAATGAAGGGAGAGGACACCATTGCATCCTGGGAGGCCCACAAAGCTTTATTGTTCAGTACCAGTCTTGGTCTCCACCAGATCATACACAAGGTTAACCCTGTGGATACCGTGGACCCCGAAGGAGAAATTGTAATTTGGTTCTGCTTTTACTCTGTCTTTTTGGAGTCAAAATATGTAGTTTGCCCAAATATGATGAAACATAGACCGGTTTCCCTGTAAAAGTTTCAATTTTTTGCGTGTTGGGTGAAAAGCATAATTTGACCATTCAATAATACACAGAAAAACATTTAAGCCAAACCTGATTCAACATCCGTTAAGTGCAGAATGGAGTCAAAGCCACCAGTGAGAATCTTCTGGCCACAGACAGACCACTGTGCATCGCGTACTGCTGCTTCATGGCAAGAGAAAGTGCGCAGACATTTCCCAGAATCCACTGCATCCCAAATCTGAAAAACAGGAAGCATGGATACAGAAGTGACAAGCAGCACGCAGAGTAGTGACATATGATGCTGGTCATTCATTAATACCACTCGCACCTGCAATCCCCCCGCCAGACACACAGTAGATTGTACAGCTCTTCTATCGTACCACCCAGACCCCTACAACTGATCATACGTGCAGCACATATGATCATATGAGGTGATGTACGACCCACGGGGCCGCGTATCGCAGGGGTCCGTTAAAAGTATACGATATGCACACGATGCGTCATATGACGCATCAAAATTGTGTATTCGTAAACTATATCGCACAAGGGCACACTATCAGGCCAAGGGGTATATGTATTAAAATAAAATGTTGTAATCAATTTTAAGTTCGATTTAAATTGAATGAAATTGAGATTACTTTTCACTCATCAAATTCCACATTTGTAGTCTGATTTTGTGTTTAGGTATTGGTGTATGTAAAAGTACTGATGTTTTACAGATAGTCAATGGAGCGGGATTTGGTTTTAATATCGATTTTACATTCAATTTTGTTTTTAGTAAATCTCCAAATGCAAAATCACCTAAAAAAAATCAAATCAAATTAGTAAATCTACCCCCAGGTCATCCTGATACAGGTTGAGTATCCCATATCCAAATATTCCGAAATACGGAATTTTTTGAGTGAGAGTGAGATAGTGAAACATTTGTTTTTTGATGGCTCAATGTACACAAACTTTGTTTAATACACAAAGTTATTAAAAATATTGTATTAAATGACCCTCAGGCTGTGTGTATAAGGTGTATATATAACATAAATGCATTCTGTGCTTAGATTTAGGTCCCATCACCATGATATCTCATTATGGTATGCAATTATTCCAAAATACGGAAAAATTCGATATCCAAAATACCTCTGGTCCCAAGCATTTTGGATAAGGGATACTCAACCTGTACCCATGCTTCAGCTCCAGTACCCCGGTATGGCCAGTCTGGATTGTCAGTATCCTATGGAAGGAACCCCTGGAAGAACGCACACTGGTGTCCTACTAATCAGCGCTGATGTGACCAATGGCCCCACGTAGTCTCCTTATCACACACTCACTGACAGTGACCCGATAACCACGGAAATAACTCCACAGAGGACGCGGCACACGTGAATGGAGGAATCCTACTACAAAGTACATTGCTCAGACACAATACACCTCTCTGCCATACCATGCTCTCTGGCCCCCGATACAGCGCTTACCGCTGTGTTACACAGCGTGCTACAAAGCGGATCCTTGAGATGTCAGTGAGCAGGAAACAAGCAGCATGTCGGAGATGTCGTCCTCTTTTCTCTAGGATACTAATCATTTCACACTGGTACAATATTTGTGTCATTTCTCTTTGTACTGCTACCCCCAACAAGTTCTGAGTCTCCTCTTCTGCAGCCTCAAAACAGAACTTCCTCTGTCAAGCCAACGTCTGAGCCGTGTACGGGATTTCTCCCACATCACTGACACAGCGGGAGGTCATTATTAAGGAACTGTGCCGGCAACAACGCAACAAACAAAATCCATAGAAATTAATAAATATGAAGTGCTGTATGATTACGCCGCGGCTCTTAATATCGCTCGTGTTCATATAGTCAGGAAATTATTATTCTCTCATTCAGTGTGAAAGGGATCCGGGCGCTGGGAAGGCTGTACGTGTATGCACTCTGTAATAGGTACTTCACCCGGCACGCTGAGAGGGAAAGGGCAGCGGGAGAGTCCAAAATAAGGGAAACTCCTAGACGCTTTACACGGATTTCCAGCACACTGTCAGATACGAGCGCATACATGTAATCCGGAGCATACAGCCTATTGCTGCGCGATATATAGAGGTGTGATATGGTATATACAGGGCCGTCATCGGGAGGGTGCTGGGGGCCCAGCCTCTCTGACAGAGAGAGGAGGGCCCGGGATGCTCATGCAGCCATCCCGCTGTTCTGCCGCTGTCCTCCGACCCTCCAGCAGCTCTGTATAGAAAATTTCCCTCCCAAAATGGCCGCTGCCACAGAGGAGACAGTTATTCAAGATACTACAGGAGCCCTCTAGTATCTTGAATAACTGTCTCCTCTAAGGCGGCGGCCATTTTGGGAGGGATGTTTTCAATACAGCTGCAGGAGGATGGAGGAGAGCAGCAGAACAGCGGGGATGGAGGAGGGCAAGCAGCGGCATCAGCATCCCGGGCCCTCCTGACAGCGGCACATGTATGTATGTATGTATGTATGTATGTATGCATGTATGTATATATGTATGTATGTATGTGTATATAATACACACACACACACACACACACACACACACACACACACACACACACACACACACACACACACACACACACACACACACACGTTAACTGGTGCAATTCTAAAGCTGACTCCTCCACAGTGGGCGCAGTGCGCAGTTGGAGAATGATGAACTGCATGGACAGGGCACTTATGAGAAAAGTACAAGGTATTTTGTTTGTTCTTGAGACACTTTTGCATAGGAAGTCATATGGTAATTGTTCTAGCTCCAGACTTGCTATGTATAAGTAAGTGTCAATTAGCCGGCCTCTTGGTGGCCAAACATCTTCTTTGAAATACAAACGAAGGTGGAAGGAAGACTGTTTGTGCTGCAGCCTTTCCTGTTGTAATCCCAAACACTGGGTTTGCATGGAGATGTGAATGAGACAGAAACATTTGTATTTTGAAGCTTTGTGTTAAATGTATCAATGGCGAAATGCAAACTCCCAGGTGGTAGGAATTGGAGTTTAAATTATACCAAACTTTGTGTGTGACAGGAAGGAGGAAATTTCTTCATGCACTTATATCCTTTTAAAATGTCATTTATTTATATTTTGTAAGATATCCTGATTGGATGGAAAGGACTGTGGTTTGTGATTTTACTGTATAAAAAGAGGAGGCCTGTGAGCTCCAGAGTGTATTATACCAGTTTCATTCTGCTGTAACATCTTGCTGTATTCCCGAGTTCTTTTCAGAACTATTTATTGGGCAAATAAACATCATCCGCCTCAGGACGACTGCTTCATCTTGTGACCTGCCAGGGCTATGGCAAACATAGCCCCGTTCTCCGGCTGTCCAGGGAGCACCCAACGTCTCCAAGTTCCGCCTTCCGCCAGCTACTGGTAGAGGCCTAGGCAAGAGACTAGTGGGGATTTGTCAACACCACACAGGTGTGGTAAGGCGGCGTGTCGACGCATACAGAGCAGAACTGTGGTTCCAAACGCCACGGCAGGGTAGGAGTTTGGTGGTGGCAGCATAAACCCGCCCACAGCGCAGTGGGTGGAGTCAGTAACAGGCGGTTACTGACGGTAAGCGGGAATCCCCTATGAGGCCAGGTCCCGTGTGACCTAAACATCCATTCTGTGTACTGGGGACGGGACGCGAAAGCGGTGAGGGCTTTCGTACGGGACTGTCAGGTCACAGCAACCCATTCCATTTGGCAAGAATCAGACGCTGCAGATGCCTCGAGTGGAATTGTGCATACTCCACCATGTCGAATGTTGACACCATCAAACCCATCACGCGCATTGCTGCGTGAATGGATACCTTTTGACTGTGTAACACGTCCTGAATCCTTGACTGGATGGATCTTGGATATCTTATTCAGAGGTAAAATTACTCTCTGAAGGCTTGAATCCAGTACTGCTCCCAAGTGAGTCATCCGTTGTGACGGAACCAGAGACGATTTTGCCCAATTTATGAGCCACCCGTGGTTCTGCAGACACATATGTAGTATGTAGGAGAACATATTACTGCATCATGTTTAAACAGATCTAACGTATTCAGACGCAATGCGAAAGAAACAGTAAATGTATACAGACTCATATGCAATAGGCACTTATTTAATTATTCGTACTCAAAAGGTAGATAGAGACTTAGTGCTGTATAACCCATACTCAGTAGAGTGGGATACAGGGAGACTCACCTCGCTTCCAGGACCGATCAATAAGTTAGCGAACGCTGAGTGGATCCAGACGCTACTGTAAGGGCATGCGGGAAGGACGAGCGGCACTGGAGGGACATGCGGGGAGGATTGAGAGGAACTGGAGGGGCATGCGGGGAGGATTGAGAGGCACTGGAGGGGCATGCGGGGAGGATTGAGAGGCACTGTAGGGACATGCGGGAAGGATTGAGAGGCACTGTAGGGACATGCGGGAAGGATTGAGAGGCACTGTAGGGGCATGCCGGAAGGATTGAGAGGCACTGTAGGGGCATGCCGGAAGGATTGAGAGGCACTGTAGGGGCATGCGGGTAGGACGTGGGACACTGAAGGAGCATGTTTTGTGGTCTGGTTGCATCTGGGGATGACTGAGGGGCACTGAAGGGCCATGCGGGAAGGACTAGGGGCACTGAAGTGGCATGTCTTGTGGGCTGGTGGTATCTGAGGACTACTGGGGGGCTTTAACCAATGTTGATGGAAGCTTTAATAAATAAATAAAAGTGCCATAAGTTTGTGTCGGCAGAGTGCACACAGTGGTTAGTGTATACAGCCCTCAGTTATACCCCTTTCATATTCCTTTAACAAATAAACTTAAAATATGAAATAAATGGTAACACCCACAACATAAACAAGTTTCCATTCTGTGGCAGAAACTATAAAATATAATCACGCACCCTACTACAAAGTATATTACAAGCAATTAAAATGGACATTTCAGGATGAATGTGTGACTTCTGCCAAAAAATGGGTTAAATTGCCTTCAAACAGAAAAGTGAAGGAGCTGAGCGGCTCCCTAGAGATGAAAGTCACAGCAGACATCTAAACTTCAAGCTCTGAGATTAAAAATAAATTCCCCTCAGTGTTGTGGTTTCTTTTCTTCCAAGCCAAAAATATAAGCCACCCTTGTAAGTATCTGACTATAACTCCAGTATCCGTGCTGATGGCATTAGTTACAGTGTGTATGTAATTAGTCTTCCAACACACACATGAGGTGGCGGTCTAGCGTTACCAGTAGCCCTGAGGATCTCCCGGGACCCCAATTCCTTAGTATCTTCTGTGATCCAGTACCACTCTGTAAAATTTTCTTCCAAACCCATCCAGTGGAAGGCCCTGAACAGGCTTCCCGGGTTAAAGTTCTGGCCAGCGTACACCAACGGGAGGTCCGACTGGGACCCCAACCTCATAATATGTCTTCTAGGATCCAATGTTATCACTCAATTCCCTACCTGAACCCTCTCTGGCACTTTCTCTTCATTTGATCCCACAAATGAAGATGAAGTATCAACACTATCTTCTCATCCTGCTACTCTACTTCCTCTACTCCTGATCCTATACCCTCACAAATAAGTAAATCTCTGTCTTCTGTGATCAGCCCAACCTTAACTAAAGTTGAAAGACTTGCCTACACTCGTCTCACACACTTTCTTAACTCAAACAACTTATTGGACCCACATCAGTCAGGACTTCATTCCCAAGACTCCACAGAAACAGCACCAGCTAAGGTAGTGAATGATCTGGTCACTGCTAAATCTAAAGACCATTACTCACTTTATCAGTTGGAGTACCACAAGGCTCAGACTTAGGTCCTCCGATACTCAAATCTACCTATCCTCTAAAGATTTGTCACCATCTGTATTGGTCCATGTCACTGAATGCCTCTCTGATTCATCTTAGATGTCATCTCGCCACCTCAAACGTAATATTTCCAAAACAGAATTAATTATATTTCCACCGGCCAATAGTATTTACCAACCTGATATCTCTATCACAGTTGATAACTCAGCAATCATCCCTACCCCTAGATCGCTGCCTAGGTGTCATCCTTGACTCTGATCTGTCCTTTGTTCCCCACATTCAATTGGTCTCAAAATCATGTTACATACATCTAAGAAACATATCCAAGATACGCCCTTATCTTACACAAGACACTGCTAACACTCTAATCCATGCTCTCATTATCTCCCCCATTGATTATTGCAATAGTCTCCTGACCGGTCTTCCCAAACATAGGCTCTCACCACTACAATCCATTCTGACTGCAGCTGCGAGGCTAATCTTCCTCGCTAGATGTTCATCGTCTGCAGATCCGCTCTGTCAGTCCCTCCATTGGTCACCTGTATTCTACCGCATTCAATATAAAATACTTTTACTCACACACAAGGCCATTACCAAACTACACCAACGTACATCACTTCACTCATCTCATAATATCTCCCTACCCGACCTCTCCGCTCTGCACAAGACCTGCGTCTCTCATTCACACTAATTACTAGCTGCCACGCACGATTACAGGACTTTGTTTGGGCTGCACCCACTCTGTCGAATGCCCTACCACGCACAATAAGACTCTCCTCTAGTCTCCAAACCTTCAAGGATTCCCTGAAAACTCCCCTCTTCAGGCAGCATATCAAATTCCAGACCCAACCACATAGCCTTCATAAACTTTCCTATCTGATTATATCCCCACTGTACAGTGCAGCCCACCAAGAACCTGTGCAATCTGGTGGACAACTATGCAACAGATTGCACCTATCCTTGTGTATCAATGTCTATTTCCCTATAGAGTGTAAGCTTGCGAGCAGGGCCCTCCTACCTCTATGTCTGTTTATTATTACCCAGTTTTGGCTCTGTATATATGTATGTGTGTGTGTGTGTGTATACACACACACACACACACACACACACACACACACACACACACACACACACACACACACATTCTGTTAATAAATAAATAATCCCAGTGTAAGAAGCACAATTTCAATTACAACATGGTGTTGATTAGGCATTGACTGGTATAATTACACCACAAAACAATAATAATGTACCCTACAAAACCACAGGCGGTATCCATCAGGGCCGGATCACCCACAGGCGGTATCCGTCAGGGCCGGATCACCCACAGGCGGTATCCGTCAGGGCCGGATCACCCACAGGCGGTATCCGTCAGGGCCGGATCACCCACAGGCGGTATCCGTCAGGGCCGGATCACCCACAGGCGGTATCCGTCAGGGCCGGATCACCCACAGGCGGTATCCGTCAGGGCCGGATCACCCACAGGCGGTATCCGTCAGGGCCGGATCACCCACAGGCGGTATCCGTCAGGGCCGGATCACCCACAGGCGGTATCCATCAGGGCCGGATCACCCCCAGGCGGCAACCATCACCCACAGGCGGCATCAGGGCCGGATCACTCACAGGCGGCATCAGGGCGGATCACCCACAGGCGGCATCAGGGCTGATAATGTCGATATTATCTTAAACCATAAAGCTATACCTTTAAAACACACTTTACCGTTGAGCCGCTACGGCCGCTAAACTTAATATGCACTCTATGCACCGTTTACGCTATTTGCGTAATGAGTCCCGTACCGTGTACGGACTCTGCGTACAACCGCCGCGCTGGGGGTACCAAGTACACGCAGCGCGTACACACTCAATTAATACACTTTAAAACCTTATACAGTTTGGCAATGTAATACACTTTAAACCCTAGCAGGGAAAAGAGGACACAACACCGATTTGTAGTTAATCACTGGGTTCCGACACCACAGAATAATATATCTGAAAGGGGGTTAACAATACAAATTATGCACTACAATACAACAGAGTAAATGGCTACAGTCAATGTACATACGTGAGAATATCCGCATGCGCTTCCTGGTCCAGTCCTCCGCTCATCAGGTAGATAGCGTTAAGAGTCTTGTGACCGGCCAGGCAGCAACAGGCTTTTTATACAATACTTCCAAAAGCAATACAATGGATACTGTAATCCCTTTGTCCATTGGACACAGGGATGCATCTTTACAGTACAGGTGAGGTCATAGGTTGATTTGAAAAGGTGGGCGATGTCTTTCCCAACTGCTCTTGTGGGTGGTCTCCTCTGCATTCCCGCCGCATACATAATATACAGTAAATACAGTTTATATCTATATTCTGCTTCTACACATAACTATACGCAGGAACATGCGATCTTCCTCAAACCAACACCGGAATGTTACCCTTAAAATACCCTACAGCTGGATACCAAACACCACCTTATAACCTTAGTCTGTCCCCTCCTATCATGCAAAGGTGAATCCCTTCGTTCTGGAATCATTTAAACTGTTGATACTTGCTGATGTGGTGCAGGGGGACTATGTGTACAATGTGCACTATTTGGATTAAATATGTAATGTTTTGATAGCCCTCCATGCATTCACAAACTCCGCCGTAAATACCCATACCACGCGCAGGACCGCGGGAGCGACCATACGCAAATTGCGGATATGTGCACGCACGGCGGAACAAGTGCACGCGTAGTGGGCATGTGTGTGTATTTTAGACGTGCTGTGTGCTCTGTACTATTTTTCGACTTTGACAGTCCACCCTTTGTCAACAATAACTGCCACTATCTAAACACTAAACAGAGAAATATCAATACAATATCTACAGATGATTGGATGGTAGGAGGAGAGTTGTAGGCGGGAAATGTATGACCTAGTGGGATAGTAAAAAGCATGCATATATGAATCCATGTCTGAGGGGCATGTATCATCGTGCCGTATATGTTCTAGATAAGCTTCGAGGTATTGCGAAGTATACATTAAATCCTTCTTATCCCGTATTAAGGGTCTGTAAGTGGGCCAACAAACACTACCGAGCTGTTTCAGGCTTCTTGTTCCAACAAATGGGGTGCACATTTAGTTGATGATACATGGAGGGGGAACATGTGTGAGTGCTAGTATATATGGATATCACCTGTCGATTATGTGTGTCACTAACTGAAGGTTGTAGAGATGAAGATAAGACACATATCTAAAATACGGTCACATAACATTTTCATAATCATTCTTGAGTAGGGTCGATGTTTTCTCCGGATCGGAGTATCTGGGCAAAGGGGGAGACAAAGGAAAAACGGGTGAAAGAAACAGGCCATGGAATTCATTTGCAATCCTTATCATAACATTGTTTCTATGGATGGGTCGTAAATTAAATCTGCTGCTGTAACAATGCCCCCGCTCCTTAGACTCATCAATTTTGTGCCGTGCTTGCGCCGCGTTAGAATTCGAACACACCTAAATATCAAGCCAATAATTATGACGACTCCCAGGATACAAAGGAGAAACTTTCCCACACTCATAATAACATTTTGAGCCCACTCTCCTAATCCTGAGAACCAATTTCGTGGGTTCAACCATGAGACCCAGCCGGTCAGCTCATTACCCACAGCGGTAAGGGTAAGGTTGTGTCTCCTCCGGAACTCCCACTTCAACTGCAAGATATCGTCCATCTTTTGATCGATGATCTCCGTGGGGTCGTCAGTGCTGTTCGTGATATATGTACAGCACTTCACACCATATTGGAGTTGCCAAAGTGACACAGTACCCACCTGTCACAGCTGTGATATAATTGAGGACCATCCTGTGCTGGATCAATTCTGTCTTGTAAGCTTGTAACTCCCTACCCGTATACCTGAAGGTGTCGTCATACATCTCAGTGATACTATCTATCAAGTTCGCTAGCGCATGGATATACCTATAATTTATAATTCCTCTGGCAGTACGGGTGATGTCTAATGCGAGAAAGAATTGAATCCCGGTGGATTCGTGGATCAAATCAGAGGCTACGTGCTCGGTTCTATCTATGAGGTGTCTCTTGACAATGTGTTCATAGTGAGTATGAGTATAAGGAGCCTGAGCACTGCGGTGAACGTCTTTCATCTTGTCATGGGTTATGGTCATGACCTCTGGCAACACTCTTCCAACATAACACAATCCCTCTGAGTTTGGGGCAAGCCACTTATACGCCTTCCTCCCGCATATGAAATAGGCATCATCGGGGAGAACATATGGGACAGAATATGACATTACCATATTGCAAACTTTCCAAGTGAAAAACCCCATCCCTAATTCTCCCATCTGCTCAGTACAAGTATCAGGTTGGATGATATGCGCACAGTACCCTGGTGATACTTCTCCAACCCGCATGGTCTTGCTTCCTTGAGTATACCTATACCGAAAATACCTCCCACTGTTGGCTATTTGGCGTACAAGTTCAGAGTCTACAGGTATCCTATCAGCTCTGTGCGAAAAGGCCATGGTTTGGTTATTCCATGTCACCTCCCAATTTCCTGGTTTTCGGTAATTGGAAATGTTGAAACATAATAAGGATCTATCTACATGATACTGGTGGAGCTTCAAACTAGGGGGCCTAGAAATAGGATTTTGGTACTTACCAGGTAAATCCTTTTCTTTGAATCCATAGGGGGCACTGGAGTACTTTTGGGATATGGACGCGACTATCTCACCGTCGCGTGGTCGTACAGCCTCGTGTATCTGTTTCCACCGTTTCCGCTGCTCCCTCTGGTGCTATAACGGATCAAAAGAGAGTCTGTCACAGTCATACTAGTGGCGCCTCATTGGTCTCGGAAAGCTTGGTTCTCGGATCTCCGCGGACTACTCGCAGACAATCCTTGGCCGCTCCCACTACGTCCAGACCTGTTACAACAGGGTCCGTTCCTTTACCCCGATTTAGCGCGGCTGCGTTTCACAGGGTGGCTGTTGAGACCGCCCTCTTAAGAAGAGAGGGCATTCCAGTATCGGTGATACCAACCATGTTGCGAGCTAGGAAGCCGGTTACGGCAGCTCATTATTACAGAATTTGGCGTGCCTATATAGGTTGGTGTGAAGCTCGGAAGTTTCCGACATCATCTTTCAAGTTATCCCGTCTTTTGTTATTTCTACAGACGGGGTTAGATGGAGGACTGCGTTTATCTACACTAAAGGTGCAGGTATCTGCGTTGTCAACAATTTTTCTTCTAGCCTTAGCTTCGGCAAGGCGTGTTTCAGATTTGGGTGCCTTGTCATGCAAGCCACCATATTTGGTGTTTCATGATGACAGAGCGGAACTTCGGACGAATCCCGCTTTCTTACCAAAGGTAGTGTCATCTTTTCACATCAATCAACCAATAGTAGTCCCTGTGTTAACAGCACATTCTGGAACTCTGGATGTGGTACGCGCATTACGCGTTTATGTATCCCGAACGTCTACAGTTCGTAAGACTGATACGTTGTTTGTTCTCTATGATGCTGCCAAGATGGGTTGGCCAGCTTCTAAGCAGACCTTATCCAGATGGATAAAACTGACTATACGTCAGGCTTACCTTAATGCTAGGTTACAGCCGCCTACATCAGTAACAGCTCATTCCACACGTTCTGTGGGAACTTCATGGGCAGCTGGTCGTGGAGCTTCTACGACGCAGCTTTGCCGTGCGGCTACATGGTCTTCAGTGCACACGTTTGTGCGCTTTTACACGTTTGATACGTTTGCGGCATCAGCATCTAGCTTTGGCCGCCTAGTGTTACAGGTGCCAAACAGCTCTCCCGCCCACGGGGGAAGCTTTGGTACGTCCCAAGAGTACTCCAGTGACCCCTAGTGGATGAAAAAGAAAATAGGATTTTGGTACTTACCAGGTAAATCCTTTTCTTTGAATCCATAGGGGGCACTGGACACCCACCCAGAGCAGTTTTACCTGGTTTGTGGTAAGTTCAGAGGATCTTATGGTAACACACTCTCTCCGACTGGTTCAAATTATCAAGTGCTGGTTATGGTGTCAACTGTTTAGTTGTCAGTAACGTTATGTGTCAACTTCGTTGTTGTCCGTTATGTTATATGTAATACTCCATTGTCAACCTCTCTATAGTTCCTGTTCGGCTCAGTAAAAAACACTGAGGTACTCGGGGATATGGAGGGGTGGAGTGTTCTAAATTTAAATATTCAGTGCCCTGTTTCCTACGGAAGCCGTCCATATCCCAAGAGTACTCCAGTGACCCCTAGTGGATGAAAAAGAAATTGAATTTCTTGTCCACCGGTCTCCCGCCCCGTAATTAGAGTACCTAATCTATTGCTAAAGGGTACGGTACTAATCCTGACTTGCTCTGACCTTGAGATACTTGTGAGCACACCCAGCATTCTGCCTGGTTTAAGACCTTACCCACTAGTGAGTGGTAATCACTCAAATGGATGACGGTCCATGTTGATATTAAGGCTGGACTGACATCTCTGGATGCACCCATCTTCAACTATGTTCTCACAATTCCTACAAATGCAATTTTCCTCAGCCAATAACCTTTCACAGTGCCTCCGAGCTCCCTGACTACCAGATCGTTTTCTGATACTCGCCTTTGCTGGAGTGATGTGTTGCTCTTGGAATTCTACAAATCCGTCCTCGCCATCAGAACCCATTCCAGATCCTTTCTCAACCTCTCTGGGACCCTCACCGAAACAGACTGTCCTGGTCAACATCAGGATTAACAGGAAAATCCGGAACGCAGTCTCTTGGGGTAGGTCCATCTTGTTAAAGGGAGACAAAGGAAACAAGGGGGGGGGGGGGGGGAGAAAGAGAGTAGTGGGTGATGGAGAAAATAATAAAAAGAGAAAAACTGGTGCGACAACCGCCTCTGGTCTTGTTGTTCTCCGCGCTCAGGTGCCGTCTCAACAGTACTGCCTCTCAACCTTCCCGGAACAGACACTCCAGTGATACGATGTTCTCTACACTCTGCTCTTTGTCACGGGTTCTCTCTGGGTCAGCGACGTTTTTACAGTGGGACGAGTGGACCCAAGTCTCTCTTTCGGCAACCTTTAATGCTGTCGTGCTGGTTAGTAAGACTTGGTACGGTCCTTCCCACCTGTCAATGAGGCAACCTGAGCGTAGAAAATTTCGAATCATTACATAATCCCCAGGTTCAATGTCATGACAATTACGGTTTGGCAGGTCAGGAATCACCAGCTTTAGATTTCTGTTTTGATTCCTCAGCTGCTGGCTCATCTTAACCAAATATTTTACAGTCACTTCGTTATTGCATTTCAAATCATCCTGGGGGTCTAGGTCTATCATTACATGGGGTTGTCGGCCAAAAAGAATCTCAAAGGGTGATAGGTTAAGGGGGGACCTGGGAGTGGTTCTGATGCTGTACAATACTAGTGGCAAAGCTTCTGGCCACAACAATTCAGTCTCAGCCATCACTTTGCTCAGCTTGTTCTTAATAGTGCTGTTCACTCTCTCCACCTTCACACTCGCCTGTGGGCGGTACGGAGTATGCAGCTTGCTATTAATTCCCATCAGTTTGCACATAACCTGAAAGACTTCACCTGTAAAATGGGTACCCCTATCGCTTTCAATTATTCTAGGGATACCATATCTACACACAAATTCCTGCACTATTTTCTTTGCAGTGAACGTAGCAGTATTTGTGGCAGCAGGGAACGCTTCTACCCAATTGGAAAACACATCAATACAGACTAACACATATTTTAAATTCCTACAGGGTGGTAACTGTATGAAATCAATTTGTATTACCGGAAAAGGGCAGTCTGTTGGAGGGATATGGGATGGTTCTGTTGGTATTGACTTTCCAATATTCTTCCTCAAGCAAATAAGACATGTCATTGCTCTCTTACCCGCATGAGAAGAGAATCCTGGCGCACACCAGTAGGCTCTCACTAGCTTACACATACCCTCTTTACCCAGATGAGTCAGACCGTGTACCGCCTCAGCTAAGCTTGGAAGATATGCTCTGGGGGCCACTGGCTTACCCTGTCCACCTGTCCAGAATCCTGAGGACTCCTGGCCATACCCCTTTGACCTCCAGACCGCCTTTTCCTGTGTAGAACACAAATTTTGCATTTCGATTAATTTTTGTGTGTTGATTGTGTTGAATGTGATCAGTGATGTGATATCTGTTTGTATGGGGGTGCTGGCTGCTGATTTAGCAGCCTCGTCTGCCCGGCTGTTACCAAGTGACACTGGGCCTTGACTGTAAGTGTGGGCTTTGCACTTGATAACAGCCACTCTGTCTGGTTCTTGTATCGCTGTTAGAAGCCTTTTTAAGTGGGATGCATGCGCTACAGGTGTGCCAGCTGCCGTCATGAAATTTCTGAGGCGCCATAGGGCCCCAAAATCATGCACTACTCCAAAGGCATACCTAGAATCTGTGTATATATTGACTGACTTACACTTAGCCAATTCACACGCTCTGGTTAGGGCGACCAGCTCAGCAACTTGTGCTGAGTGCGGTGGGCCCAGGGGTTCAGCTTCTATGATACCTCTGTCATCTACGACTGCGTATCCAGTACACAGGTCTCCCGAGTCCGTCTGTCTGTCTGTGGCAACTACCGTCAGTGTAAAAAGTAAAATCTACGCCTTCCAGTGGGTTGTCACTAATGTCAGGTCTTGCAGTGAAAGTTTGGTTCAGGTATTCCATACAATCATGCGCATCAGTATCTGCACTAAATCCTCCTTCACCATCATTCTCATCCTCCACCCTTTGTGCCTGTCCAGGCACACCTGGCAGATAAGTTGCAGGATTTAGTGCGCTGCATTTCTTTATGGTGATGTTTACAGGGGCCATTAGTGCGAATTCCCACCTTGTAAACTGTGCCGATGAGACATGTCTGGTTTGGGCGGAGTTCAGTAAGGCTGATACTGCACGAGGTGTATGGATGGTCAGGTTGTGTCCTAACACTACGTCTTCGCTTTTACTTACTAGCAAGGCTATCGCTGCAACACTTCGCAAGCATGTGGGGAAAGACCGCGCTACGGTGTCCAACTGTGCACTGTAGTAAGCTACCGGCCTGCTGGCATCACCATGTCTCTGGGTTAGGACACCTGCGGCACACCCAGCACTTTCCGTACCATACAATTCAAAGGGTTTCCCATAATCTGGCATGCCTAATGCAGGTGCCTGTGATAGGCACTGTTTGAGTCTCTCAAATGCCAGTTCGGACTCATCTGTGTGAGAGATCCGATCTGGTTTGTTCGAGGAGACCATTTCTTGCAAAGGTAAAGCTAGTATGGAAAACCCTGGGATCCAGTTTCGGCAGTACCCACACATTCCAAGAAAGGTGCGGATCTGTTGCTGGGTTTGTGGCAGAGTCATGTCGCGAATCGCCTGTATTCTATCAGCGGTGAGGTGTCTAAGTCCTTGCGTCAAGCAATGTCCCAAATATTTTACCCTGGTCTGGCACAACTGCAACTTATCCTTTGAAACCTTGTGTCCCGTATTAGAAAGGTGAAACAGAAGCTGTTTCGTGTCTTTCAAGGACGATTCGAATGAATCAGAACACAGCAGTAAGTCATCCACATACTGTATTAATACTGATCCGCTCTCAGGTTGAAAGGATTGTAAACAGTCATGCAAAGCCTGGGAGAAAATGCTTGGGCTGTCAATGAAACCTTGGGGTAGGCGAGTCCAAGTGTACTGTACTCCCCTGTATGTGAACGCAAACAGGTATTGGCTGTCAGGGTGCAGAGGGACAGAAAAGAAAGCAGAACAGAGGTCAATGACAGTGAAAAATTTTGCAGTAGGGGGAATTTGCATGAGGATGACAGCTGGATTTGGCACTACGGGGAATTGGCTCTCAACTATCTTGTTTATCCCCCTTAGATCCTCCACTAGCCTGTTACCCCTCCCCCCACTCTTTTTCACAGGGAAGATGGGACTATTGGCAGTGCTGGACGTCCTGACTAGGATGCCCTGTTGTAGCAAGGGCTCTATGACTGGGTACACTCCTAATTCCACCTCTGGCTTCAGAGGGTACTGAGGGATTTTTGGAGCTATCCTACCATCTTTTATTTGTACTACTACTGGAGCTACATTTGCCATCAATCCAGTGTCTTGTCCATCTTTGGTCCAGAGGGATCCCGGTATTCGGGAGATCATTTCCTCTGCCTTTGATGGACACTTGTCTATAACAGCAAAGTGTGACATTAGCCTTTGTGGGGTGTCTAACATATCCTGCACTTCCTGAACGTGATTCTCGGGTATATCCAAGAAGACACCCTCAGGAGTACAATATATGACACCTCATTTTACACAATAAATCTCTTCCAAGTAGATTAGTCGGAGCCGATGCAGCCAGCAAAAAGGAATGCTTGGTCTGCAAAGGCCCTATCGTAATCTCCGCTGGTCTACTCAAAGGGTAGTGTTGCACTATTCCTGTTACTCCCATTGCCGAAATTGTTTTACCCATGGTTTTCATACCTACCGTTGAATTTAACACTGACCTGGCCGCCCCTGTATCTACAAGAAAAGGTAATGGTCTACCAGCTACATCAACTGTGACCTCGGGTTCACTACCAAGGCTAGCAATCAACTTCACTGGCTGCAGACTACAGGTGTGGCCCAACCCCTATTGTATATTGTGACCCTCCCGCAGCGCGCTGGCAGCTACAATATGTGAGGGGGGTAACTGAGAATTTTCGGAGGTTTGCCAGTCCCTCCTAGGTGGATACCTCCTTGTTTCCCCTGCATGTGGCTCGTAATTTTTCCTATGCGGTCCCTGATCCCAATTATGCGTATCATAGTGTGGTTCATATCCTGGTCTAGGGGGTCGGTATACCATGTGTGTCCTTATACCTACAATTCCGTGCAAAATGTCCTTCCTTCTTACAGTTATAGCATACTACTACACGTAACTTACCATCAGGGGTCTGGGGTTTTGGCTGATGCGGTTTTGTGGTTAGAGCATTTATACTTACTGTCATCAGCTTGTCCCCCTGAGACTCCCTGTGCTTAATGACGTTCCGGTCGTGCTCGATAGCGGACTCTCTTAATGCAGCCACCGAGATACCTCTCCAGTTAGGTAGAGTGGTTTGTACCCTTGTTCTTAATGTCTCTTTTAACCCGTCCATTAATACTGACACAGCTACCTCCCTGTGATGTACATTATCCTTAAGGTCCTCGATCCCAGTGTATCTAGCCATTTCCTGCAGTGCTCGATGGAAATACTCAGAGGCCATTTCACCTTCTTTTTGTCTTACGGAAAAGATTTTATTCCATTTGACAACAGTAGGGAAATATACTCCTAATTGCAGATTGATTTGTCGTACATTCTCCTGAGTGTACTCATCAGTGAGAGGTACTTCTGCGTCCAATTTACAATCAGCAATGAATTTCACAGGATCAATATTGGAAGGTAAACATACTCGTAGCACTGTTCGCCAATCTTTGTTTGTGGGTTCGGTGGCGTTACCTAATTCATTAATGAACCTCTGGCATGCGACTAGATCCTTTCTGGGATCGGGAAATTCAGACATAATTGTCCTCAATTCTGTCCGGGACCAAGGACAATGCATAGCAATGTTCCTGATGGGAGTGACTCCCTGAGCGTCAGTCTTCCCATTGGGGACCGCGATCACCCTGACAGGATTTAGTTCAATTACGTCATTCTGAGTTGACTCCACAATCTGAGGTGCTATTGTCTCTGCATAATGTATGGTACCGTACTTACCTGTGGACACGACCTCACTTATCCCTCCGCTAGGGGGCCTTACTACTGATCTTACTGGTTGGGCCGTGCCCACCTGAGTATTCTGTATGGTGGCTGCTAGAGAGAGTGCCGATATCGTGCTGGGCTCATCTTCTTGCTCGCAGTCCTGGGGAAAATTTAAAATGGGATACAACTGGCAAGGGTTAGCGTTAGTACATTTATCAACTATACTCTTATCAGATACCAATATGCCATTGTCTGTAGCCACTTTCTCCCCTACAATATACGGTGGTGGTGGTGCGGTTGCCATCATTTTCCTGCTAGGTTTAGAACCTGCTACGTGAGCTTGTTCTCTTTGTATATCGCCCTCTTGCTGCCATAAGTTTAAACAATTTGTGTGTCTGACCCTTTGTTTTCGGGATTTTATCAGACATATCCTAATCCTTAAATTCTGCAATACCTCTGGTTCAAAACTGCCTACCTTAGGGAATGGTTCCCTATCTTCCGCAGTCATACGTTCCCATTCATTGCATAAAACTTCTGTGTGTGGTCTCACACATTATGAACCTCGCTGACCCCCTGGGTCGCGGTATGTCAACCTGAACCCTGGTTGAACGTCCCTTAATTGAGCAACTGGCCCCCATATTTTGCAGGTATTGTCCTTTCGGCTAATCCCACAAAAATAACCAAAAATAAGAATTTACTCACCGGTAATTCTATTTCTCGTAGTCCGTAGTGGATGCTGGGGACTCCGTAAGGACCATAGGGAATAGAAAGATTTAGTACTATCTGGTATGCACTGGCTCCTCCCTTTATGCCCCTCCTCCAGACCTCAGTTAAGGAAACTGTGCCCGGCAGAGCTGACATTACAAGGAAAGGATTTTGGAATCCAGGGTAAGACTCATACCAGGCACACCAATCACACCGTATAACTTGTGATAAACTTACCCAAATAACAGTATGAACAAACAACAGCGCATCAACCAATGGATGCCAACATAACATAACCCTTTATTAAGCAATAACTATATACACGTATTGCAGAAAGTCCGCACTTGGGACGGGCGCCCAGCATCCACTACGAACTACGAGAAATAGAATTACCGGTGAGTAAATTCTTATTTTTTCTAACGTCCTAGTGGATGCTGGGGACTCCGTAAGGACCATGGGGATTATACCAAAGCTCCCAAACGGGCGGGAGAGTGCGGATGACTCTGCAGCAGCGAATGGGCAAACACCAGGTCCTCCTCAGCCAGGGTATCAAACTTGTAGAACTTTGCAAATGTGTTTGAACCCGACCAAGTAGCAGCTCGGCAAAGCTGTAATGCCGAGACACCTCGGGCAGCCGCCCAAGAAGAGCCCACCTTCCTTGTGGAATGGGCTTTTACTGATTTTGGATGCGGCAATCCAGCCGCAGAATGAGCCTGCTGAATCGTGTTACAGATCCAGGGAGCAATGGTTTGCTTTGAAGCAGGAGCACCCAACTTGTTGGATGCATACAGGATAAACAGCGAGTCAGTCTTCCTGACTCCAGCCGTCCTCGCAACATAGATCTTCAAAGCCCTGACTACATCAAGCAACTTGGAATCCTCCAAGTCACGAGTATCCGCAGGCACCACAATGGGTTGGTTCAGATGAAAAGATGACACCACCTTTGGCAGAAACTGCGGACGAGTTCGCAATTCTGCCCTGTCCATATGGAAAACCAGATAGGGGCTTTTACATGACAAAGCCGCCAATTCTGACACACGCCTAGCTGAGGCTAGGGCCAACAGCATGACCACTTTCCACGCGAGATACTTTAGCTTCACCGTCTTAAGTGGCTCAAACCAGTGGGATTTCAGGAAAGCCAATACCACGTTAAGATCCCAAGGTGCCACTGGTGGCACAAAAAGAGGCAGAATATGCAGCACTCCTTTAACAAACGTCTGAACCTCAGGCAGTGAAGCCAGTTCTTTTTAAAAGAAAATGGATAGGGCCGAAATCTGGACCTTTATGGACCCCAATTTTAGGCCCATAGTCACACCTGACTGTAGGAAGTGCAGGAATCTACCCAGCTGGAATTCCTCTGTAGGGGCCTTCCTGGCCTCGCACCAAGCAACATATTTTCGCCATATACGGTGATAATGTTTTGCTGTCACGTCCTTCCTAGCCTTTATCAGCGTAGGAATAACTGCTTCCGGAATGCCCTTTTCTGCTAGGATCTGGTGTTCAACCGCCATGCCGTCAAACGCAGCCGCGGTAAGTCTTGGAACAGACAGGGCCCATGTTGTAACAGGTCCTGTTTGAGAGGCAGAGGCCATGGGTCCTCTGTGAGCATTTCTTGCAATTCCGGGTACCAAGTCCTTCTTGGCCAATCCGGAACAATGAGTATTGTTCTCACTCCTCTTTTTCTTACAATTCTCAGCACCTTTGGTATGAGAGGAAGAGGAGGAAACACATAGACCGACTGGAACACCCACGGTGTTACTAGTGCGTCCACAGCTATCGCCTGAGGGTCCCTTGACCTGGCGCAATATCCTTTTAGCTTTTTGTTGAGACGGGACGCCATCATGTCCACCTGTGGCAGTTCCCATCGATTTGCAATCTGCGTGAAGACTTCTTAATGAAGTCCCCACTCTCCCGGGTGGAGGTCGTGTCTGCTGAGGAAGTCTGCTTCCCAGTTGTCCACTCCCGGAATGAACACTGCTGACAGTGCTAGTACATGATTCTCCGCCCACCGAAGAATCCTGGTGGCTTCTGCCATTGCCACCCTGCTTCTTGTGCCGCCCTGGCGGTTTACATGGGCCACTGCCGTGATGTTGTCTAACTGAATCAGCACTGGTTGGTTTCGAAGCAGAGGCTCCGCTTGACTCAGGGCGTTGTATATGGCCCTTAGTTCCAGGATATTGATGTGCAGACAAGTCTCCTGACTTGACCACAACCCTTGGAAGTTTCTTCCTTGCGTGACTGCCCCCCACCCTCGGAGGCTTGCATCCGTGGTCACCAGGACCCAGTCCTGTATCGCATGGAACCTGCCGAAGGGAATGGCTTCGTATGATGCCACCATCTTTCCCAGGACTCGCGTGCAGCGATGCACCGACACATGTTTCGGCTTTAGGAGGTCTCTGACCAGAGTCATGAGCTCCTGAGCCTTCTCCTCCGGGAGAAACACCTTCTTCTGGTCTGTGTCCAGAATCATGCCCAGGAAGGGCAGACGCGTCGCAGGAATCAGCTGCGACTTTGGAATGTTCAGAATCCAGCCGTGTTGACGCAATACTTCCTGAGAGTGTGCTACGCTGATCAGCAACTGCTCCCTGGACCTCGCCTTTATGAGGAGATCGTCCAAGTATGGGATAATTGTAACCCCTTGCTTCCGAAGGAGCACCATCATTTCCGCCATCACCTTGGTAAAAACTCTCGGTGCCGTGGACAGGCCAAACGGCAACGTCTGGAATTGGTAATGACAGTGCCGTACCACAAACCTGAGGTACTCCTGATGAGGCGGATAAATGGGGACATGCAAGTAAGCATCCTTGATGTCCAGAGACACCATAAAATCCCCTTTCTCCAGGCTTGCAATGACCGCTCTGAGCGATTCCATTTTGAACTTGAATTTCTTCAGATAAATGTTCAGGGATTTTAAATTTAAAATGGGTCTGACCGAACCGTCCGGTTTCGGTACCACAAACATAGTGGAATAGTAGCCCCTTCCCCGTTGAAGGGGGGGGGCCTCTACCACCACTTTCTGGAGAAAAAGTTTGTGAACTGCCTCCAACACTATCTCCCTTTCCATGGGGGAAGTTGGTAAGGCCGATTTTAGGTAACGGTGAGGGGGCATCACCTCGAATTCCAGCTTGTATCCCTGAGACACAATTTGTATAGCCCAAGGATCCACCTGTGAGCGAACCCCACTGGTGGCTGAAGTGTCGGAGACGCGCCCCCACTGCTCCGGGCTCCGCCTGTGGAGCCCCAGCGTCATGCGGTGGATTTAGTGGAAGCCGGGGAAGACTTTTGATCCTGGGAACTAGCTGCATGGTGCAGCTTTTTTCCTCTACCTCTGCCTCTGGCAAGAAAGGACGCACCTCTGACCTTCTTGCTCCTCCTGAGAGCTAAAGGACTGCATTTGGTAATACGGTGCTTTCTTAGGTTGTGGAGGGACATAAGGCAAGAAATTTGACTTCCCAGCCGTAGCTGTGGAAACTAGGTCCGAGAGACCGTCCCCAAACAATTCCTCACCCTTATAAGGTAAAACCTCCATGTGTTTTTTAGAGTCGGTATCCCCTGTCCATTGCCGAGTCCATAAGACCCTTCTGGCAGAAATGGACATTGCGTTAACTCTAGAGCCCAGCAGGCAAATGTCCCTCTGGGCATCCCGCATATATAGGACGGCGTCCTTGATATGTGCCAGGGTCAGTAGAACAGTGTCCCTGTCCAGGGTATCTAACTCCTCAGACAGAGAATCCGTCCATGCAGCTACCGCACTACACATCCAGGCCGAAGCAATTGCCGGCCTCAGCAGTGTGCCAGAATGTGTATAAACAGACTTCAGGATAGCTTCCTGCTTTCTATCCGCAGGATCCTTTAGGGCGGCCGTATCCAGAGACAGCAGGGCCACCTTCTTGGACAAGCGTGTCAACGCCTTGTCTACCCTAGGGGAGGATTCCCAGCGTAACCTGTCCGTTGGCGGGAAAGGATTCGCCATAAGTAATCTCTTGGAAACTATCACCTTCCTGTCAGGGGAATCCCACGCTTTTTCACATAATTCATTTAATTCATGTGAAGGGGGAAAAGTCACTTCATGCTTTTTCTCCCCATTCATATAAATCCTCGTCAGGGACAGGATTTTCCTCAGAAATGTGTAATACATCCTTCATAGCTACAATCATGTAGCGGATGGCTTTACTCATTTTAGGCTGCAACTTTGCCTCATCGTCATCGACACTGGAGTCAGATTCCGTGTCGACATCTGTGTCAACTATCTGGGATAGTGTGCGCTTTTGAGACCCTGACGGCCTCTGCGCTGTAGGATCAGGCATGGGTTGAGACCCTGACTCTCCCCCGGTTACAGTTTTATCCAATCTGTTATGCAAGGAGTTTACATTATCATTTAACACCTTCCACATATCCATCCAATCAGGTGTCGGCACCATCGGCGGCGACACCACACTCAGCTGCACTTGTTCTGCCTCCACGTATCCTTCCTCATCAAACATGTCGACACAGGTGTACCGACACACAGCACACACACAGGGAATGCTCTGACTGAGGACAGGACCCCACAAAGGCTTTTGGGGAGACAGAGAGAGAGTATGCCAGCACACACCCCAGCGCTATATAACCCAGGGATTACACTGCACCTTAGTGTTTACCCTGTAGCTGCTGATTATATATATATATATATATATATATACAACGAAGAAAAGAGAGGCGGCACTTCCAGATTTGTAAAGATGAAAACTTTAAGACATGAATCAACGTTTCGGGAGACCCCCCGAAACGTTGATTCATGTCTTAAAGTTTTCATCTTTACAAATCTGGAAGTGCCGCCTCTCTTTTCTTCGTTGTACATATGGGAGTTAATCTCTCTGGGAAGGCACTCCAGGAAGTTTACCTTTGGGGCCGCGCTGTCCCTTATGAGTGCCGGGTTCTGCACATGGATATATATATATATATATATATATATATATATATATACATACATACATACATACATATACACTGCGCCTAAATTTAAGTGCCCCCCCCCCCCTCTCTTTTTTACCCTTTAATGCACCTGTATACTGCAGGGGAGAGCCTGGGGAGCGTCCTTCCAGCGGAGCTGTGAAGAGAAAATGGCGCTGGTGTGCTGAGGAAGAAGGCCCCGCCCCCTCAGCGGCGGGCTTCTGTCCCGCTTTAATGTGTAAAAAATGTCGGGGGCTCGGGCATATATACAGTCCCAGACTGTATATATGTCTCTTTTTGCCAAAAAGGTACTTAATTGCTGCCCAGGGCGCCCCCCCCTGCGCCCTACAGTGACCGGAGTGTGCGGTGTGCTGTGGGAGCAATGGCGCACAGCTTCAGTGCTGTGCGCTACCTTAAGTGAAGACAGGAGTCTTCAGCCGCCGATTTCGATGTCTTCATGCTTCTGCTGCTTCTGTTCTTCTGGCTCTGCGAGGGGGGCGGCAGCGCGGCTCCGGGAACGGACGATCAAGGTTAGGTACCTGTATTCGATCCCTCTGGAGCTAATGGTGTCCAGTAGCCTAAGAAGCGCTACCTAGCTGCCGTGAGTAGGTTTGCTTCTCTCCCCTCAGTCCCTCGTAGCAGAGAGTCTGTTGCCAGCAGAAGCTCTCCGAAAATAAAAAACCTAACAAAATACTTTTTCTAGCAAGCTCAGGAGAGCCCACTAGGAGCACCCAGCTCGGCCGGGCACAGATTCTAACTGAGGTCTGGAGGAGGGGCATAGAGGGAGGAGCCAGTGCACACCAGATAGTACTAAATCTTTCTTTAGAGTGCCCAGTCTCCTGCGGAGCCCGCTATTCCCCATGGTCCTTACGGAGTCCCCAGCATCCACTAGGACGTTAGAGAAATACTCAATATAAGGCAACGGTGAAAGTTCTCAGAGTGCTTTCACCCACACACGCCCACGTTGGCCAGTACTACCATACACTGTCGATAGCGAAGGCAATGTACCCAACCTAGGGCCCCTATGTAACCTCTATTTAATGGACGTTTCTGGGAATAACTTACCCTTTCCAGTAAATATAAGTTGTTGGAGATTTCCTGAGAGAGACCAGCGAACACTCCCTAAACCTTTATTATACACAAATCACGCTTGCGTATGCTATAGTTAGCGCAACGTGATACCCTTTTTCGAGCTTTGCGTAAAATCGCGGTATCACGTTGCGCTAAATATTGCACCCACGAACGCGCGGTCCAATCGCACAGTGTATAGGTACTTGTTACTTATCCGCCGTACAACCACTGGAATCGATTTTTCAGGCTGCGAAACCTCAGCCGGAGCGTATCAAGAAAACTAAATGGGTAAACCTTCGCTAACCCCCTGGGCTGCGGTACTCTAAACCTCGCTGACCTCTCGGGCCGCGGTACTCTAAACCTCGCTGACCTTCTGGTCTGCGGTACTCTGCTACCTTGCTCCTTTGTACTTCAATCTATATTAATGTGAGCCAGCTATCTCACGCCACCAAGTCTCCACTCACTTGGTGTACCACTCGACGGGATCCCGAATTCCCTGGGTCCACAACACCTTTATTGTTTGCACACTCATATTCGTTCACTCAAATACACTTTGGTTTTTCTGTACAGAAAATTATCTTTCATTCAGATAAACAGCCTTCGTACCAGAGGTAATACAGTAATAAAGGTTATTTAAACTAAATTTTGGAAACCGAGCAATTTGTGCTAATGTAGCGTGGCTACTGTCTTGCCCCTAAACTAAACGATGCTATTGTGTAATTTGTACTTAGCGGTCGTACCCTTACGCACGTTGCGTAAACACGCGACCGTGCGTATGTCTTTACGTTGCGTACGCAGTCCCGTTCTTTGTCCGAGATACGTGTACAAAAACCGTACGTCCGCAATAGTACAAATCCCACACTTCTATAAATGTAAGCGATATTACCTATAATCGTTTACTTAACACAACACAGTTTCTTTCTGTATAAACCTGTTTAACTAGGCCAGACTGTATTTGTGTTTTACGTTAACTTCCTTAATATTTAGTCTATGTTTTAACTAAATAGCAACAAATTTCTCTGCACAGGTCTAAATGAATCTAGTAATCAGTACTTATGGCAATAATGTGAGCAGGTATACAAAGTACAGGTGTACGCTTGTGTTGTGTGCGCATTTGGCGCCAAACAGAAATTTACAGACTTTTAAAAATAGCTTTGTGTATTTACTTTACGGGTCCCACCAGCATCCCTAACAACCATGCAGAGCAGACGCCATCTAATCAGCAATAAAATAGGGTTTGCCAGTGTATCCTACGGCCAGGAAAAGGTTCACGTACGATACCTGTCCGCCCTTTGCTGATAGATAAAGTCTGCTTTAACCTGCTAGGCTGCGGGTATGTGGAAAACCGGACGATGCCCCCAATTGATAATGTCGATATTATCTTAAACCATAAAGCTATACCTTTAAACACACTTTATCGTTGAGCCGCTACGGCCGCTAAACTTAATATGCACTCTATGTACCGTTTACGCTATTTGCGTAATGAGTCCCGTACCGTGTACGGACTCTGCGTACAACCGCCGCGCTGGGGGTACCAAGTACACGCAGCGCGTACACACTCAATTAGTACACCTTTAAAACCTTATACAGTTTGGCAATGTAATACACTTTAAACCCTAGCAGGGAAAAGAGGACACAACACCGATTTGTAGTTAATCACTGGGTTCCGACACCACAGAGTAATATATCTGAAAGGGGGTTAACAATACAAATTATGCACTACAATACAACAGAGTAAATGGCTACAGTCAATGTACATTCGTGAGAATATTCGCATGCGCTTCCTGGTCCAGTCCTTCGCTCATCAGGTAGATAGTGTTAAGAGTCTTGTGACCGGCCAGGCAGCAACAGGCTTTTTATACAATTGTCAAAGTCGAAAAATATCATGATGCATATCCCTTGTACTAACCCCTCATGCACATGCACGCTGCTCGTGCACCTGGTCCCCCGTGAGTACACATACCCGCAAGTTGCGTAAGAGACGCTCCAGCGACTCTTGCGCATGATATGTGTATTTACGGCAGAGTTTGTGAGCGTGTAGCGTGCGACTCGAACGTAGCACATTTAACACAAATAGTGCATTTTGTAGATAATATTCCCCTAGACCATGTCAGCGAGTATGATTAGTTTAAACAGTTCCTGGACAGAGAGATTCCCCTTTGCATGATAGGAAGGGTCAGATAAAGGTTGAAAGGTGGTGTCTAGTATCCAGCTGTAGGGTATTTTAAGGGTAACATTCCGGTGTTAGTTAGGAAAGGATCGCTCGCTCCTGCGTATAGTTATGTACAGAAGTAGATTATGAACATTAACTGTATTTGCTGTAAATTACACATGCGGCGGGAATCCTGAGGATACCTCCCACCAGAGCAGTTGGGGAAAGACACAGCCCACCTGTTCAAATCCACCTATGACCTTTGCTGTAATGTAGAGACACATCCCTGTGTCCACTGAACAATGAGATTACAGTGACCATTGTATGGTGTATGCATGTTGTGTATATAAAGACCACTGTTGCCTGGCCAGCCTCAAGGACTCTGAAGGCTTTCTACCTGAATAGCTGAGGACTGGATCCAGGTCGCGCTTGCGAACGATTTCCCACGCATGTATATTCTCTGTAATCATCATCATCATCATCATTATTCTCTGTTATTCTGTTAGATTTCCTTGTTAGCTTGTAGTGTATAACTTGTAACTGTTTAACCTTTTTCTCTGAATAATCCACTGCGGTGTTAGAGCCCTGTGGTTTTAGCAAAACCTGGTGTTGTGTTTTCACTTTCCTGCAAAGGGCTTTCTTAGCGTCTTAATCGCTATAACAGCATAAGCATTGTTAAGGTTTTTAGGCGTTACATCGTTACAATATTTGACTACTAAGGTTTAGAGTATTAGCATATCCTTACATTGTTTTATTAACAAGGTTTACTGTATATCATTCTGTGAGCGTCCGTGCCGCTCGTGTCCCACGCCCACGGCGCAGCGTCTGCTGCGCTAATAGCGTAGCAGTACGGTACGCAGTACGCCAATAGCGTGCTTGGTACAAAGCGTGAATCCGTGAGCGTACGTGCCGCCCGTGCGTCGCGCCCACGGCTTAGCGTCTGCTACGCTAAGTGCGTACCCATACGGTACTCCGTGCGCAAATAGCATACTTAGTCCGTAGTGTGTGTAATAAGTCTAGCGGCCATAGCGGCTCCACGGTAATAGTATATAGCTTTATGTTTTAAGGTAATATTTGACATTATCAATTGGGGGCATCGTCCGGTCCTCCTCATATCCGCAGCCTAGCAGTACAAGGCAGACTTTTATCTATCAGCAAAGGGCGGGAAGGAAGTATCCCCTGTTACCCTTTTTGTGGTCGGGTATACATTGATGCTGATTAGATAAGAGTCTGCTCCGCATGGTTTGTAGGGATGCTGGTGGGATCCGAAAGGTAAGAACGTAAAGCTATTTTTTTTTTTAAATCTGTTAAATTTCTGTTTGGTGCCAAGTGCGCACGCAAAACACGTAACACACGCACACACCTGTATTTATTTGTGTATCCTGCATAACTATTCGCTTGTTGCCATTAGCATTGATTATTAGATGCATTTTGACCCGTGCTGAGAAATTTGTTGCTATTTAGTTAAAAGTAGAGAGTAATATTTAAGGGAGTACATGTAAAACACACACGCAGCCTGGCCTAGTTATAAAGGTTTATACAGGAGATACTGTGTGGTGTTGGTAAGCGATTATAGTTGAATATTGTTTACATTTATAGAAGCGTGTTATTTGTATTGCTGCGGACGTATCGGGCCTTTGTACACGTGTCTCGGACAGCGTGCGAGACTGCGTACGCAACGCAAAGGCCTACACACATGGCGTATTTTACGCAACGTGCGTACAGATACGCCCACTAAATACAAATCACACAATAGCATTGTTTCAGTTTAGGCGAGACGGTAGCCACGTGATAATAGCACAAATTGATCAGTATCCAATATTTAGTTTAAAAACCTTTTTTTCTGTATTACCTCTGGGGAAAGCTATCAGTTAACAGGAAAGGATTTTTCTGATCAGAAAACTGTAGAATGATAGTGTGGGCTGAAAAAGGTGTGTGTATTGAACCCCGCTTGGTGGTCTTGGTGATCTTGGTGAGCTTGGTGAAACACGGTCTAGGTGAAAACGTGGTGAGCACGGTCCAGGTGTACACGTGCGACGGAGTGTGATAACGTTTTTTGTGGTATTACGCTCCGGCTGTTTTGGAGCACAGTAGGGAGACTCCAGCGATCCTACCACTTATAGATAGCAAGTGTCTATAAGCGGTACGATTGGACCGCACGGTTGTATGGGCAACACGTGACGCAACGTGATACGAGGTTTTGCATATTTGTGCGTAAATCTTGTTATCATACGCGTTGTAGGAAGCACATGCAAGCATGATTTGTGTAAAGTAAAGGTTTAGGGAATTTTCGCTGGTTTCTCAGGAAAATCTTTAGAGGTAGGGCCTGCAACGGCTACACGTGTCTGCTAAAGAAGGCGGATCGGGGATACTCGGAGCAGAAGAAGTTCAGTGGAAGAGCTTTAAGGATTTCCACCGTAGACTACTGTGTTTGGTGCATTTTAGGAAGTTTTTCTGTGTTAAAAAGGTCCACAATGGAAGCCAAGTGCATAACACAGGGACGTTTAGCAGTCAGGGTTCAGACTGCAGAGTTCAGACCCCGGGGGTCAGCTCGGTTAGTAATGTGGGGGAAGTATGGTCCCCACACTGAGACCTTTTGTGATGAATGGACACGAATGACTGTGGGGGATAAAGCACCATTTCCTGGGATAGGTAGTTTTGACTCAGAGGTATTGCATAATCTAAGGCTTAGGATCTGTCTGATAAAATCCCCAAAACAGAGGATCAGATACACAAACGGTTTACATTTATGGCAACAAGAAAGTGATATGCAGAGGGAACTAGCTTACACAACTGGTTCTAACCCTAGCAGGAAACTGATAGCAACTGCACAACCACCGTACACTACAGGAGAGATGATGTCTACAGAGAATGGCATACTGGTATATGACGATAATAGTGCACTTAATAAATGTATTAATGACGATAAGAGTAAAACTGATAAATGTATAAATTCTAACCCGTGCAAGTTGCACCCCATTTTAAACTTCCCCCAGGATTACAAGCAAGAAAATGAGCCCAGCACGATGTCGGCACTTTCTCTAGCAGCCACCATACAGGACACCCAGGTGGGCACGGCCCAATCGGTAAGAGCAGTAGTAAAGCCCCCTAACGGAGGGTCAGGGGAGGTCGTGTCCACAGGTAAGTACGGTATTGTACACTATGCACAGACAATTACACCTCACATTGTAGAGTCAACACAAAATGGTGTAATTGAACTAAATCCTGTCAGGGTGATCGCGGTCCCCAATGGGAGGACTGACGCTCAGGGAGTCACTCCCGTCAAGGACATTGCTATGCATTGTCCCTGGTCCCGGGCAGAATTGAGGACAATTATGTCAGAATTTCCCGATCCCAGGAAAGATCTAGTTGCATGCCAGAGGTTTATTAAAGAATTAGGTAATGCCACCGAACCCACAAACAAAGATTGGCGAACAGTGCTACGAGTATGTCTACCCTCCAATATTGACCCTGCAAAATTCATTACTGATTGTAAATTAGACGCAGAGGTACCTCTCACTGAGGAATACACTCATGAGAATGTACGACAAATCAATCTGCAATTAGGAATATTTCCCAACTGTTGTCAAGTGAAATAAAATTTTCTCCATTAGACAAAAAGAAGGTGAAACTGCTTCTGACTATTTCCATCGAGCACTGCAGGAAACGGCTAGATATACTGGGATCGAAGACATTAAGGATAATGTGCATCATAGAGAGGTAGCTGTGTCCGTATTAATGGAAGGTTTAAAAGAAACGTTGAGAACCAGGGTACAAACCACTCAACTTAACTGGAGAGGTATCTCGGTGGCTGCATTAAAAGAGTCCGCTATCGAGCATGACCGTAATATCCAAAGAACCAGGGAAGCACAGGGAGAGCGGTTGATGGTGATGAGCATCCAAGCACTGGAAGAGGCATCAACTCGACAAAAAACCCAGGCCCCTGGCACATGGAGGAAGCCAAGAGTTTGTTATCTGTGTAAAAGGGAAGGGCATTATGCCAGCAACTGTAACAGCCCACAAAGTCAGACCCCCTAGACAAGAACATGAGCAAAGTTATGACACACGTAATTGGAATCAGGGATCATATAGGAAAAATTTTGGGCCGCACCTGTAGTCTGCAGCCAGTGAAGTATAGTTGGTAGATCATATCTTGTAGATACAGGGGCGGCAACAAAAGGAGAAAAAAGAGACTCTTTTGTGGGCGCACTCTTGTCTTAAATTAACGTATGAGACGATCAGAAGAATCTTCTAAAAATTAACTTTTAATAATATAATAATAAAATATTCAGTGGTCAAAAAAGCATCAGGATAATATTCAAATTTTAACAGCAATAAATAAGCTGATATTAAGTAATATAGTGCAGTACTACAATAAATAGTAATTAAATGCTGAAACTCGCATGATAAATATTCGCTGCCGATATCCCTGGTCTAGAGAGATGTATTGGCCCAATCAATAAACGTATCGAATAAAGCACTGAAATGCACTAGTTAAATACTAGTGTAATTAGGGTGCATGATGATGTGATATACCCAGCCATCATAGGAAAAGACAGAAGAAAAGATGTATGAAATGAGATAACAGAGTGAATCTGCTGTCAGTGTTAGACTCTGAGCATGATAAGCCAATCTCTTCTCTACTAAACTGAGTATTCTTCAAGGGTCGCCCACTTGAATACTGGCCCAGCCCTACACTGATTAGCTTCCAAGATCGGACGGTTTTGGGCGTTACCAGTGTGGTATGATAGTAGAGATAAGTATAAAGGAGAATCCGGTGCTACTGGAATCACTGATGAGAGTTCACGAACTACATAGTATCAAAGAATGTCAGAGATAAGATGGATCTGCTGCCAGTGTTAGACAGGGACGACCCTGAATCAGTGGTGAGAGTCCATGAAAAAATAGAGAAAGAATGAAACAGACAAAAGCAGGAAGGGACTCCTGGGTGCCTAATAGATCAAAGAATCCCTCAAATCTGATAGCCGGACAAGACTAATATCTGAAATAATCCGGGGTGATTAGTTCTGGGGCTAGATAGAGAGTTCAGCAAATACTGAACATAGATCTATGCCATGAATTAACAAGGGAATAGTAATGTCTTCGTAAAGCACTAGAGTACAGTCTGCTAGAAGTCTGTAATATTGTGTGCTGAGAGATTGCAACAATAATGATACTTGTGTAGCATATGCTACTAATATTTAAACATTGTAATAGATACAAGAAGATGTCACTGAAGAACTGGTATCAGACAACTGTGAAAAAATAGGTAAATAAATATCTGATTAGTTAAATGTATCCTAAATTAAATTGAGCAGATGATTGTACCCAGACGACAGGTTTCCTTGTGATAAGTACATAGATACATAAAGCACGTATTATTAAATGCTGAATACATCAACATGTATGGAAGAACAGGAATTAATTATGGAATGCTGCCAAAACAATTGCATAGGTACTGATAATATGTAGAAAAAATTCTATTACAGTAAAAATGACTGGATAAACAATATGACAAGGAAAGGGGGAAAGAGATGGTAATGAGACACTGATATTACCGTAGCGAGGTGTAATAACTGTTAACCGGTAAAACAGTTCTATTTCCAGATATGAACTGTCCGTGAGTGCGATGAAATTGCCTCAGAACACTGAGACAATGTCCGTGCAGCCGTGAGTAGCCGCCTAGCAGGGTGCATGTATAGATGAACTTGCCGCAGGCGTCTAGGCTCAGTGTTGTCCGTGAGCCCGGACGGAGTCCCGTGGAAAAAAATGAAGTCAGTCAAAGAGGATGTCACCTGCAAGCGGAGCTGAAGAGACGTCGGACAGCAATGGATGTGTGACGCCGGAGACGGAGATGCTGGGCTTTAAGATGTATCGGGTAGCAGGAACACCTGAGAACGGCAGTCGAAGAAACGAATGGGAAGACGCGTTTCACCCGTGGCCGGGCTTGATCACTTCCTGTCACGGGCTAGGATCCTGCTGATATAAATACTGGCTGGGCTGGCGGGTGTCCAATCAAATAGTGGATATATCACTGCACAGCTGAATCCATTAGATATAACGCAGCCAGAGTCGGACTTGGCAGGGGAGCCCATGTTGTTATAAAGGGTCATGAAAAAATAAAAATAAGAGAAAATAAATAAGAATAAATAAGTGGACATAATGATAAACAAATAAGTAAATGAAAGACATATGCACTTAAAACCAATTTTAAAAACACAGCCAAATTTGCTAAACAAAAAATATGTAAGACTAGAAGTACATCCATAGTGAAAGGTTTAGAGGAAAGCATGTATGTTTGAACATTATACTAAAATGTTCATTAACTTAATTGGCGCTTCGTTGGACCTCAGGCAATAATTAATAAGTAAATAAATAACCACTGATATCTAAAGGAATAGCAAAGATAACGCATGACAAAGATTCAGTGGAAGTTCGTGGACCTGTCTAAAATGCAGATAAACTAAAGATAAATATAGGCTATAGTATGGGGGATGGAAGACTCATACCATTGTCTATACAATGCTAATTACGTCAGATGACTATACATACGTATTGATATAATAACATAAAAAGATGTATGATATATACAATTAATATATTATTAAGTAAGGTTACGGTGCCGGGCAATGATTATTACATTGCTAGGGGCTTGATTAGTCCCCTGTCCATGAACAGAGAGTCATTAGGAAAATTGTTACAAAATAAATGGTAAGAGAGACATTTAAGTAACTGGGTAGTGCTGAGAGAAATGCACAAATTTGGAATACTGGTGAGGTGAGAGAGTAATTAAGATGTAAAAATTATATATAGTGCTAAATTTAGAAAATGGGTGAAAAAATGCGATGTGGTGTGGTGAGAATATTGAGCAGGGCCTCAGTGTAGAAAATTAATGAGATACACAGGTTAGAAAGGTGAACATACTATTAAATGCTGCAATCTGAAAAGGAAACAATAAGGGAAGGTATCTCAGATGTATTAATAAATGGGTGTATGGGATATTGGTCGAGTGAAAAAAATAAAAAGGACGTGTGAGAGAGGAAGGAGAAAAATGGGTTTGTTAGAAGTGACAGAAAAGTGAAATGCTTGATGGAGCTGCATTATAAGAGGAAAAACGAAGAAGGCGTATGAGATGTATGGTGAATACTAAGTGTATGAGATAATGACAGACTAAAGTGTAAAAGAGAAAAGGGAAAAGAAGGGAGTAGGGGAAATCAGAAGTATTTTCTAAACATAGGTGGTAATCTATGGTGACTCAATGAGGAAAAATTTTTTTTTGATTGTTGCGTAAAAAAGGCAAAATACATTAACTCTTATAAAAAGGCACTGTAGTTGATGTACTCGTTCAGGCCCCCAGGTTTTAATCCTCCTAGCCTGAATGTCCATTCACTTTCTTTTTTAATGAGTTCCTTGCTCAAATCACCTCCCCGTATGCCTAAGTGCACTCTATCCAAACCGAATGCACGTATCTCACAAGGGGAATCTGAATGTTGTGCATGAAAATGTCTTGCTACAGATGTTAGTTTTTTACCTTTGAGCAGGTCTGATGAGGCATTTCTGATGGTTCCCATATGTTCTAAAATTCGCGTTTTGAATTTTCTTGTGGTCATGCCGACATACCGTTGATTACAGCTACAGACTAGACAGTAGACCAGGCCTTGTGTATCACAATTGAAAAAGTGTTTCAGGGGAATGTCCTGTCCCCATTTGTCTTTGACTTGGTCTGTTATCTGGATCTGAGGGCACGCTTTACAACGTCCACATGGGAAAGATCCAGTAACATTTCTGGATCTGGTGGCATCTCGTGTGAAATGACTCTGAACTAGCATATCCTTCATGTTGCTAGATCTCCTCCAGCTGATTTGAAGAGTAGAGTCTAAAAGCGGCGATAAGTCTGCATCCAGGTGTAAGACTGGTAGGTGTTTCTGAATTGCATCTTTTACTTGGCGCCATTCTGGACAAAAAGTGCCCACAAACCGAATCCGAGAGTCCCCACTTTTGTCCTTGGGTTTGTCTTGGAAGATCAAAGTCTCCCTATTGATTTTAAGGACAGAGTTTTGTGCTCTTTTGAGTGCACGCTTACTATATCCTCGAGCTTGTAATCGGGTCGCCAGTTCTAGACTTTTTTGTTTGTACACAGAATTTTCAGTACAATTACGTCTCAGTCTAAGGAATTCCCCTTTCGGAATATTCTCGATGGTAGGCGGAAAATGAGAGCTGGTCTGATATAGGATACAGTTGGTGGCTGTATCTTTACGGAAGAGCTCCGTGGCCAGTGTGCCATTTTCCATTTTATAAATGTTAAGGTCCAAAAATGATACCTTATCTTTACTCAGTGTATGAGTCAGAAAAATATTAAATTTGTTGTTATTTAGCAGGTTAATGAAATCAAGCAGAAGTTGTTCACTACTGTCCCAGATCACAAAGATGTCGTCTATGAATCTGAGCCAGTGCAAGATATGTTGAGTATATTCCTGATAATCATCGCTGAATACTACTGTCTGCTCCCACCACCCAAGAAAGAGGTTGGCATAAGTGGGAGCGCATGCCGCTCCCATCGCTGTTCCCCTTATTTGCTGAAAGAACTGGTCACCGAATGTGAAGAAATTTTTATTTAATACAAAACTCTCTGTTCATGGACAGGGGACTAATCAAGCCCCTAGCAATGTAATAATCATTGCCCGGCACCGTAACCTTACTTAATAATATATTAATTGTATATATCATACATCTTTTTATGTTATTATATCAATACGTATGTATAGTCATCTGACGTAATTAGCATTGTATAGACAATGGTATGAGTCTTCCATCCCCCATACTATAGCCTATATTTATCTTTAGTTTATCTGCATTTTAGACAGGTCCACGAACTTCCACTGAATCTTTGTCATGCGTTATCTTTGCTATTCCTTTAGATATCAGTGGTTATTTATTTACTTATTAATTATTGCCTGAGGTCCAACGAAGCGCCAATTAAGTTAATGAACATTTTAGTATAATGTTCAAACATACATGCTTTCCTCTAAACCTTTCACTATGGATGTACTTCTAGTCTTACATATTTTTTGTTTAGCAAATTTGGCTGTGTTTTTAAAATTGGTTTTAAGTGCATATGTCTTTCATTTACTTATTTGTTTATCATTATGTCCACTTATTTATTTTTTCTTATTTATTTTCTCTTATTTTTATTTTTTCATGACCCTTTATAACAACATGGGCTCCCCTGCCAAGTCCGACTCTGGCTGCGTTATATCTAATGGATTCAGCTGTGCAGTGATATATCCACTATTTGATTGGACACCCGCCAGCCCAGCCAGTATTTATATCAGCAGGATCCTAGCCCGTGACAGGAAGTGATCAAGCCCGGCCACGGGTGAAACGCGTCTTCCCATTCGTTTCTTCGACTGCCGTTCTCAGGTGTTCCTGCTGCCCGATACATCTTAAAGCCCAGCATCTCCGTCTCCGGCGTCACACATCCATTGCTGTCCGACGTCTCTTCAGCTCCGCTTGCAGGTGACATCCTCTTTGACTGACTTCATTTTTTTCCACGGGACTCCGTCCGGGCTCACGGACAACACTGAGCCTAGACGCCTGCGGCAAGTTCATCTATACATGCACCCTGCTAGGCGGCTACTCACGGCTGCACGGACATTGTCTCAGTGTTCTGAGGCAATTTCATCGCACTCACGGACAGTTCATATCTGGAAATAGAACTGTTTTACCGGTTAACAGTTATTACACCTCGCTACGGTAATATCAGTGTCTCATTACCATCTCTTTCCCCCTTTCCTTGTCATATTGTTTATCCAGTCATTTTTACTGTAATAGAATTTTTTCTACATATTATCAGTACCTATGCAATTGTTTTGGCAGCATTCCATAATTAATTCCTGTTCTTCCATACATGTTGATGTATTCAGCATTTAATAATACGTGCTTTATGTATCTATGTACTTATCACAAGGAAACCTGTCGTCTGGGTACAATCATCTGCTCAATTTAATTTAGGATACATTTAACTAATCAGATATTTATTTACCTATTTTTTCACAGTTGTCTGATACCAGTTCTTCAGTGACATCTTCTTGTATCTATTACAATGTTTAAATATTAGTAGCATATGCTACACAAGTATCATTATTGTTGCAATCTCTCAGCACACAATATTACAGACTTCTAGCAGACTGTACTCTAGTGCTTTACGAAGACATTACTATTCCCTTGTTAATTCATGGCATAGATCTATGTTCAGTATTTGCTGAACTCTATATATAATCACCCCGGATTATTTCAGATATTAGTCTTGTCCGGCTATCAGATTTGAGGGATTCTTTGATCTATTAGGCACCCAGGAGTCCCTTCCTGCTTTTGTCTGTTTCATTCTTTCTCTATTTTTTCATGGACTCTCACCACTGATTCAGGGTCGTCCCTGTCTAACACTGGCAGCAGATCCATCTTATCTCTGACATTCTTTGATACTATGTAGTTCGTGAACTCTCATCAGTGATTCCAGTAGCACCGGATTCTCCTTTATACTTATCTCTAATATCATACCACACTGGTAACGCCCAAAACCGTCCGATCTTGGAAGCTAATCAGTGTAGGGCTGGGCCAGTATTCAAGTGGGCGACCCTTGAAGAATACTCAGTTTAGTAGAGAAGAGATTGGCTTATCATGCTCAGAGTCTAACACTGACAGCAGATTCACTCTGTTATCTCATTTCATACATCTTTTCTTCTGTCTTTTCCTATGATGGCTGGGTATATCACATCATCATGCACCCTAATTACACTAGTATTTAACTAGTGCATTTCAGTGCTTTATTCGATACGTTTATTGATTGGGCCAATACATCTCTCTAGACCAGGGATATCGGCAGCGAATATTTATCATGCGAGTTTCAGCATTTAATTACTATTTATTGTAGTACTGCACTATATTACTTAATATCAGCTTATTTATTGCTGTTAAAATTTGAATATTATCCTGATGCTTTTTTGACCACTGAATATTTTATTATTATATTATTAAAAGTTAATTTTTAGAAGATTCTTCTGATCGTCTCATACGTTAATTTAAGACAAGAGTGCGCCCACAAAAGAGTCATTTTTCTCCTTTTGTTGTCTCTAGTTACCATTGACTCAGGGTGCACCACCAAATTAAAACTAAGAAATTAAGGTTTTCTTGATATCAGTTTATGTTGGTTATTATATTTAGTTGTTAGATTTGTAGACCAGTGCGGTATTCCCCCCTAGACCCCAATAGATACAGGGGCGGCCAGGTAAACTCCGATTTATCTTTAAATGTTTCCTCTTCATCTCTGACGTTCACCAGCAGAACTACAGCTCAAACGTCACATGTGTATTTGGTCTTTTCAGAGGTCTGCCCAACCCCAGTATATCTTACCAGCATCATTGTGCCTGGCCATGCACAGAGGGTGGAGAGTCGAAATACTGGTGGGGGAGACTGTGCAGAGATACAGATAGACATGTTGGTGTGACAGCCTGATGGTGAACGGAAATCTGACAATTTTTCTCTTTTCTATTATTCTCTCTCTCTCTTTTTGTTTTTTCATGTTCTACGGATGGTATGTCACACAACAGTTAAACAAATGGTAATGCAAGATTTATGCTCCCTACAGAAAAGTCGCTGATTCGGAAAGAATATCGTATCACTGGAGTGTCCGTTTCGGGAAGACTGGGAGGCAGCACTGTTGAGACGACATCTGAGCAAGGAGAACAACAAGACTAGAGGCGGTTATCGTACCAGTTTTCTTTCCCTTCTATTATTTTCTTTACCTCCCATTACAACTCTTTCTTTCTCCTCCTGCAAGATGGACTTACCCCAAGAGACTGCGTTCCGGGTTTTCCTGTTGACCCTGTTGTTGACCAGAACAGTATTTCGGTGAGAGTACCAGAGAGGTCGAGAAAGATCTGGAATGGGTTCTGATGACAAGGACGGATTAGTAGAATTCCAAGAGCAACACAGTCACCGAGCAAAGGCGAGTATCAGAAAACGATCTGGTAGTCATGACACTAGGAGACATTGTGAAGGATTGTTAGCTGAGGAAAATTGTATCTGTAGGAATTGTGAAAACATAGTTGAGGACGGGTGCATCCAGAGATGTCAGTCCAGCCTTAATATCAACATGGACCATCATCCATTGAGTGACTATCACTCATTAGTGGGTAAGGTTTTAAACCAAACGGAATGCTGGGTGTGCTCACAAGTACTTCAAGGTCAGAGCAAGTCAGGACTAGTACCATATCCCTTAACAATAGATGAGGTACTTGAATTAAGGGGTGGGAGACCGGTGGACAAGAAATTTAATATTTCTAGGCCTCCTAGTTTGAAGCTCCACCAATATCATGTGGATAGGTCCTTAGTATGCTTTAACATTTCCAATCCCCGAAAGCCGGGAAATTGGGAAGTGACATGGAATAACCAAACCATGGCATTTTCACACAGAGCCGATAGATTGCCCCAAACTCAGAGGGATTGTGTTACATTGGAAGAGTGTTGCCAGAAGTAATGACCATTACCAATGATAAGATGAAAGACGTTCACCGCAATGCTCAATCTCCTTACACTCACTACGAACACATTGTTAAGAGACACCTTATAGATAGGACAGAGCACGCAGCCTCTGATTTGATCCACGAATCCACCGGGATTCAATTCCTACTCGCGCTAGATATCACCCGTACCGCCAGAGGAATTATTAATTTTAGGTATATTACTGCGCTAGCGAACCTGATAGACAATATCACCGAAATGTATGATGACACCTTCAGGTATACTGGGAGGGAATTGCAAGCTTACAAAACGGAACTGATCCAGCACAGGATGGTTCTCAATTACATCACAGCGGTGACAGGAGGGTATTGTGTCACCCTAGCAACTCAGTATGGTGTGAAGTGCTGTACATATATCACAAACAGCACCGATGACCCAACCGAGGTCATAGATCAAAAGATGGACGATATCTTGCAATTGAAGTGGGAGTTCCGAAGGAGACACAACCTTACCCTTGCTGCTGTGAGTAATGAACTGACTGGGTTTCATGGCTGAACCCACGCAATTGGTTCTCAGGCTTAGGAGAATGGGCTCAAAATGTTATCGTGAATGTAGGAAAATTTCTCCTTTGTATCCTGGGAGTTGTCATAATGATTGGTTTGATATTTAGATGTGTTCGGATTTTAATGCAGTGCAAGCGCAGTACCAAAGTGATGAGTTTGAGGAGCGAGGGCATTGTTACAACAACTGGTTTAATTTATGACCCATCAATTCAGACAATGCTGTGATAAGACGTGATTCCACGGTCCGTTTCTTTCACCCGTTTCTCCTTTGTTTTTCTCCAAGGCAAAAAGACATCCACTCGGAAGAAGATTTTGATGAACATTTCTACAGACCTTTGATGAACATTTCCACAGACTTTGTGAGACACTTTAGAGACTTTAAAAGACTTCGTATGGACACTTGAAAGACTTTGCTTATCACCCACAGCAAGGATACACCTATCCGGACAAGACTTCAACAGACACCCAAGGACAATCACACACATTATCATATGAATGTATTTGTAACATATGTTTCTTATCTTCATCTCTACAATCTTCAGGTAGTGACACACATAGTCGACAGGTGATATAGGTACATATATTAGCACTCACATGTTTTTCCCCCATACATGTATCATCAACTAATGTGCACCCCATTTGTTGGAACAAGAAGCCGAAAAGAGCTCGGTAGTGTTTGTTGGCCCACTTACAGACCCTTAATACGGGATAGGAAGGATTTAATGTATACTTCGCAATACCTCGAAGCTTATCTAGAACATGAACGGCACAATGATACATGCCCCCCAGACATTAAGTTCATACATACATGCTTTTACTATCCCACTAGGTCATACATTTCCCACCTTCTCCTCTCCTCCCTCCACCCAATCATTTATAGGTATTTCATTGTATTGTATATTTTTCTGCTTAATGGTTTAGATAGTGGCAGTTATTGTTGACTGCCAAAGGGTGGACTATCAAAGTCGAAAAATATCATGATGCATATCCCTTGTACTAACCCCTCATGCACATGCACGCTGCTCGTGCACCTGGTCCCCCGTGCGTACACATACCCGCAAGTTGCGTAAGAGACGATCCAGAGACTCTTGCGCATGATATGTGTATTTACGGCGGAGTTTGTGAGCGTGTAGCGTGCGACTCGAACGTAGCATATTTAACCCAAATAGTGCATTTTGTAGATAATATTCCCCTAGACCATGTCAGCGAGTATGATTAGTTTAAACAGTTCCTGGACAGAGAGATTCCTCTTTGCATGATAGGAAGGGTCAGATAAAGGTTGAAAGGTGGTGTCTAGTATCCAGCTGTAGGGTATTTTAAGGGTAACATTCCGGTGTTAGTTAGGAAAGGATCGCTCGCTCCTGCGTATATAGTTATGTACAGAAGTAGATTATGAACATTAACTGTATTTGCTGTAAAATTACACATGCGGCGGGAATCCTGAGGATACCTCCCACCAGAGCAGTTGGGGAAAGACACAACCCACCTGTTCAAATCCACCTATGACCTTTGCTGTAATGTAGACACATCCCTGTGTCCAATGAACAATGAAATTACAGTGACCATTGTATTGTGTATGCATGTTGTGTATATAAAGGCCACTGTTGCCTGGCCAGCCTCAAGGACTCTGAAGGCTTTCTACCTGAATAGCTGAGGACTGGATCCAGGTCGCGCTTGCGAACGATTTCCCACGTATGTATAGTCTCTGTAATCATCATCATTATTCTCTGTTATTCTGTTAGATTTCCTTGTTAGCTTGTAGTGTATAACTTGTAACGGTTTAACCTTTTTCTCTGAATAATCCACTGCGGTGTTAGAGCCCTGTGGTTTTAGCAAAACCTGGTGTTGTGTTTTCACTTTCCTGCAAAGGGCTTTCTTAGCATCTTAATCGCTATAACAGCATAAGCATTGTTAAGGTTTTTAGGCGTTACATCGTTACAATATTTGACTACTAAGGTTTAGAGTATAAGCATATCCTTACATTGTTTTATTAACAAGGTTTACTGTGTATCATTCTGTGAGCGTCCGTGCTGCTCGTGTCCCACGCCACAGCGTCTGCTGCGCTAATAGCATAGCAGTACGGTACTCCGTACGCCAATAGCGTGCTTGGGACGAAGTGTGAATCCGTGAGCGTACGTGCCGCCCATGCGTCGCGCCCACGGCTTAGCGTCTGCTACGCTAAGTGCGTACCCATACGGTACTCCGTGCGCAAATAGCGTACTTAGTCCGTAGTGTGTGTAATAAGTCTAGCGGCCATAGCGGCTCCACGGTAATAGTATATAGCTTTATGTTTTAAGGTAATATTTGACATCACAATACTTCCAAAAGCAATACCATGGATACTGTAATCCCTTTGTCCATTGGACACAGGGATGCATCTTTACAGTACAGGTGAAGTCACAGGTTGATTTGAAAAGGTGGGCGATGTCTTTCCCAACTGCTCTTGAGGGTGGTCTCCTCTGCATTCCCGCCGCATACATAATATACAGTAAATACAGTTTATATCTATATTCTGCTTCTGCACATAACTATCCGCAGGAACATGCGATCTTCCGCAGCCCACCACCGGAATGTTACCCTTAAAATACCCTACAGCTGGATACTAAACACCACCTTATAACCTTAGTCTGTCCCCTCCTATCCTGTAAAGGTGAATCCCTTTGTTCTGGAATCATTTAAACGGTTGATACTTGCTGACGTGGTGCGGGGGGGGGGGGGGGGGGGGGGGGCTATGTGTACAATGTGCACTATTTGGATTAAATATGTAATGTTTTGATAACCCTCCATGCGTTCACAAACTCAGCCGTAAATACCCATACCACACGCAGGACTGCGGGAGCGACCATACGCAAATTGCGGATATGTGCACGCACGGCGGAACAAGTGCCCGCGCAGTGGGCATGTGTGTGTATTTTATACGTGCTGTGTGCTCTGTACTATTTTTCGACTTTGACAGGGCGGATCACCCACAGGCGCCATCAGGGCCGGATCACCCACAGGCGCATCTGTATGTAACCTTCCATCGGACCACATGCTGACTGCACTTTTCCTATTGCCTTTTTGCCAGTGTGTGTTACACAAGATGCCTTTAAACACAGTACCGCGGAACAGATAACATTCCTATGTACCAACTTTCCAAGCTACCAAGTAATAGAATAAAGGGCGTACTAAAGACATAATAATTAGCACCACCTGTTCCTGGCTAATGAGAGCAGCATAAGAACCCCCCACACCCTGCAGCGTATTGTACCTCGTTTCCCATCATAGTACACTGTCTCTGATCTGCCCACGCGTTCCGGACTACTGTGTTCATTGTTACTGTTCCATTTCCAAGCGTCTATCATCTGCTCACACTGTGCGGAATAATGATAAATAGATGTTATTGCTGTACAGGCGTCCCAGGATATTCTCTCCTCTCAATCAGCTCTGCGCCCTGTCCATAGACTGTGATGTGATTTCGGCTCTGTACTTTGCAGCTGTTATCGCAGAAAGAGGAAAAGCTCCGTTCATTGCACGCAGCACCTGGATTCTGCATATTACTCCCCATCCATCCGACGGAGCTTTCATTACTCACACACGTGCAGCAAAATGATTCAGCAGTGCGGCGCACCTACGGGCCTGTCATCAGAGCACTGCGGCGCACCTACGGGCCTGTCATCAGAGCACTGCGGCGCACCTACGGGCCTGTCATCAGAGCACTGCGGCGCACCTACGGGCCTGTCATCAGAGCACTGCGGCGCACCTACGGGCCTGTCATCAGAGCACTGCGGCGCACCTACGGGCCTGTCATCAGAGCACTGCGGCGCACCTACGGGCCTGTCATCAGAGCACTGCGGCGCACCTACGGGCCTGTCATCAGAGCACTGCGGCGCACCTACGGGCCTGTCATCAGAGCACTGCGGCGCACCTACGGGCCTGTCATCAGAGCACTGCGGCGCACCTACGGGCCTGTCATCAGAGCACTGCGGCGCACCTACGGGCCTGTCATCAGAGCACTGCGGCGCACCTACGGGCCTGTCATCAGAGCACTGCGGCGCACCTACGGGCCTGTCATCAGAGCACTGCGGCGCACCTACGGGCCTGTCATCAGAGCACTGCGGCGCACCTACGGGCCTGTCATCAGAGCACTGCGGCGCACCTACGGGCCTGTCATCAGAGCACTGCGGCGCACCTACGGGCCTGTCATCAGAGCACTGCGGCGCACCTACGGGCCTGTCATCAGAGCACTGCGGCGCACCTACGGGCCTGTCATCAGAGCACTGCGGCGCACCTACGGGCCTGTCATCAGAGCACTGCGGCGCACCTACGGGCCTGTCATCAGAGCACTGCGGCGCACCTACGGGCCTGTCATCAGAGCACTGCGGCGCACCTACGGGCCTGTCATCAGAGCACTGCGGCGCACCTACGGGCCTGTCATCAGAGCACTGCGGCGCACCTACGGGCCTGTCATCAGAGCACTGCGGCGCACCTACGGGCCTGTCATCAGAGCACTGCGGCGCACCTACGGGCCTGTCATCAGAGCACTGCGGCGCACCTACGGGCCTGTCATCAGAGCACTGCGGCGCACCCACGGGCCTGTCATCAGAGCACTGCGGCGCACCCACGGGCCTGTCATCAGAGCACTGCGGCGCACCCACGGGCCTGTCATCAGAGCACTGCGGCGCACCCACGGGCCTGTCATCAGAGCACTGCGGCGCATCTACGGGCCTGTCATCAGAGCACTGCGGCGCATCTACGGGCCTGTCATCAGAGCACTGCGGCGCATCTACGGGCCTGTCATCAGAGCACTGCGGCGCATCTACGGGCCTGTCATCAGAGCACTGCGGCGCATCTACGGGCCTGTCATCAGAGCACTGCGGCGCATCTACGGGCCTGTCATCAGAGCACTGCGGCGCATCTACGGGCCTGTCATCAGAGCACTGCGGTACAATAGGTAGTCCCGCTTAACGCGTTTCAGACCACTTGGGTCCTTCATCAGAAGCATGTGTAACAAGAGCTAATTGCGATAATGACAAGGGATAACCTGGATTTTGTGGCAATTACAGAGTCATGGGGCAATGAAAATCATGACTGGGACATAGCTATACCAGGATACAATTTATTTAGGAAGGATAGAATAGGAAGAATAGGAGGAGGGGTAGCAATGTATGTGGAAAAAAAGCATAAATGCTACTTTAATACAAAATATTGAAGACAAAACGGAGGCCCTTTGGGTCGCCATAGAAACTGGGGAGAAGGATGTTATCCGCATTGGGGTGATCTATAGACCACCAGGCCAGGGGCAGGATTTGGACAGAAACCTATTGTTGGACATCACTAAAATGGCTTTAAAGGGAGAAGTCATAATCATGGGAGACTTTAATTTACCTGATGTAAATTGGGAGGGGTTTTTTGCAAATTCAGCTACAAGTGGCAAATTTCTACATTCCTTACAGGGAGCATCTCTCAAGCAATTGGTGACGGTGCCCACTCGCAAAGATTCAATATTAGATTTAATTCTTACAAATGGTGATAGGATATCCGACATATATGTGGGTGAGCACCTGGGATCCAGTGATCATCAAGCAGTATGGTTTAGTATAAAGACAGGATCCAACTCCTGTCACACAAAAACAAAGGTGTTGGATTTTAGAAATGCAGACTTTGCAAAAATGGGGAGATGTTTAAGTGATTCATTGGTGGACTGGTGGAACTTGGAAGGAGTGCAGGAGAGGTGGGAAAAACTGAAAAGTGCAATACTAAGTGCAACTGATCTTTGTATCAAAAGGGTTAGGAAAAGCACCAGGAAAAGGAAGCCAGTGTGGTTCACAAAAGTTGTATCAACTAGTGTGAAAGCAAAAAAGATGGCTTTTAGGAAATACAAACAGACTCAAAATAATAATGACAAAAAGGTGTATCTTGACAGACGGAAGGATGCTAAGAAAGTGATCAGACGTGCAAAGGCAGAAGCTGAGGAAAAAATGGCCAAGTCAGTAGATAAAGGGGGCAAAACTTTTTTTTAAGTATATAAGTGAAAGGAGAAAATCAAATGGAGGAATAATAAGACTTAAGACAGAGGGGGTCATTGTTCGCTCGGTAATTTTCTTCGCATCGCAGCAATTTCCCGCTAACTGCGCATGCGCAATGTCCGCAGTGCGACTGCGCCAAGTAAATTTGCAATGCAGTTAGGAATTTTACTCACGGCATTACGTGGTTTTTTTCTTCGTTCTGGTGATCGTAATGTGATTGACAGGAAGTGGGTGTTTCTGGGCGGAAACTGGCCGTTTTATGGGAGTGTGTGAAAAAACGCTACCGTTTCTGGGAAAAACGCGGGAGTGGCTGGAGAAACGGAGGAGTGTCTGGGCGAACGCTGGGTGTGTTTGTGACGTCAAACCAGGAACGACAAGCACTGAACTGATCGCACTGGCAGAGTAAGTCTCGAGCTACTCAGAAACTGCACAGAGAAGTCTTTTCGCAATATTGCAAATCTTTCGTTCGCAATTTTGAGAAGCTAAGATTCACTCCCAGTAGGCGGCGGCTTAGCGTGTGCAAAGCTGCTAAAAGCAGCTTGCGAGCGAACAACTCGGAATGACCCCCAGAGAGTGAGAATTTGGTGGAGGGAGACAAGGCAATAGCAGATCACCTAAATAATTATTTTTGCTCAGTATTTACTACAGAAGAAGGGATGGGGCCACAGTTAAGTTGCAAGGACATTCATAAAAATAAGGTAGATGAAAGTACATTTACAGAGGAGAAGGTCCTAACAGAACTTTCACAACTAAAAGTGGATAAATCTATGGGACCAGATGGGATACACCCAAGGATACTCAAAGAGCTAAAAGATGTGCTGGTTACACCGTTAACAGAATTATTTAACCAGTCACTAAATACAGGTGCCATTCCAGAGGACTGGAAAAGAGCAAATGTAGTTCCACTGCACAAAAGTGGAAGCAAGGAAGAAGCAAGTAACTACAGACCAGTAAGCCTTACATCAGTAGTGGGGAAAGTAATTGAAAAAACTATTAAAAGAAAGAGTTGTGGAATATCTTAAATCAAACCACTTACAGGATCCAAAACAGCATGGATTTACTGGTGGTAGATCATGCCAAACAAATCTTATTGACTTTTTTGACTCTGACAAAAATAATAGATCAAGGGGGAGCTGTAGATGTATCATATCTAGACTTTAGTAAGGCATTTGACACTGTCCCACATCGCACACTGCTAAATAAACTTGAAAGCGTGGGGGTGGATTATAAAACAGTTAAATGGATAAGAACCTGGTTGCAGGATAGGAAACAGACAGTTGTAGTTAATGGAGTGCAATCTATGGAGGGAAATGTTACCAGTGGAGTACCCCAGGGATCTGTACTTGGTCCAGTTCTCTTTAATATCTTTGTTGGTGACATTGCAGATGGTATTGAAGGGAAGGTATGCCTTTTTGCAGATGATACAAAGATATGCAACAGGGTAGACACACCGGGAGGGGTAAAACAAATGATTGATGACCTAGCAAGGCTTGAGAAATGGTCAAGAACGTGGCAACTACAGTTTAATGCTAAAAAATGCAAAATCATGCACTTGGGTCTCAAAAACCCAAAGGCTAAATATAGTATCAAGGGTACTATAATGGAAACTACTGAGGAGGAAAGGGATTTAGGAGTCACTATTTCAAGTGACTTGAAGGCAGGAAAGCAATGCAACAAAGCAATGAGAAAGGCAAGTCAGATGCTTGGTTGCATAGGGAGAGGAATCAGTAGCAGGAAAAAAGAAGTGATAATGCCACTGTATAGGTCATTGGTGCGGCCCCATCTGGAATACTGTGTCCAGTTCTGGAGACCATATCTCCAGAAGGATATAAATACATTAGAGAGTGTACAAAGAAGGGCAACTAAAATGGTGCATGGCCTACATCACAAAACGTACCCAGAAAGGCTAAAAGATCTTAACATGTATAGTTTGGAGGAGAGAAGGGAAAGGGGAGACATGATAGAAACTTTCAAATTTATCAAGGGTCTTAACAAAGTTCAGGAGGGAAATATTCTTCAAAGGAAGAGAAGTATTAGAACTTGAGGACATACACCGAGACTGGAGGGGGGGAGGTTCAGGGGAAATTTAAGGAAAAATTACTTCACAGAAAGGGTAGTAAATAAGTGTAATAGTCTCCCATCAGAGGTGGTAGAGGCTAAGACTGTAGAGCAATTTAAACATGCTTGGGATAGGCATATGAATATCCTTACAAAGAATTAAGGTTCAAAAAGGGTTGAGATTACCTAAAGGATAAAAAAAAAAAAGGGGCAGACTAGATGGGCCAAGTGGTTCTTATCTGCCGTCAAATTCTATGTTTCTATCAGTGTCAGAACTGTTTGACGCAGATTTTAATATTTTGGATTAAGCGCCAGAATCCCAGGGGAAAAGTCACTTTTATCTCTCAAGCAAGACAGAAGAGATTAGAATGGGCAAAAGGCATATTAATTAATCAGAAGAACATAGTGTTATACTATGGGGATGTGTTCCGCAGTGGGGAGGGCGGAGCACAAACTATGCAGAGCAGGGGGAAAACAGCGGATGAATAGACGATGTGCGCACAGCATCTATACTCAGTGCAGAGAGAGAGTGTGTGAGAGAGAGAGAAAGAGCCTGGGACAGAGAGAGAAAGTGTGTGCGTGTGTGGGAGAGAGCACGAGTGTGTATATGAGTGTGAGAGAGAGAGAGAGAGAGAGAGAGAGAGAGAGAGAGAGAGAGTGAGATAGTGTAGGTGTATGAGTGTGTGTAAGAGCATGTGTATGAGTGTGTTAGTGTGTGTGAGAATGTGTGTGTGCGCATGTGAGAGTGTGAGAGTGTATATGTGTGTGTGTGTAAGAGAGAGAGATTGTGAGTGTGTATGAGTGTGTGTAAGAGTGTGTGTTTTTGAGAGTGAGTGTGTGTATGAGTGTGTGTCATTTATAGATAATTTCATACCTGTAGGGATTGGAAATATTTGAGGTTCTCTCTCTTTGATGAAGATAGAAGCTTGTGTAGCCCGGGCTACTGTACAGACAATTGTGAGTGTGACAACACAGCCGGCGCGTTGTGTCACACAGTGGTAAAAGACACGCAGCTACTTCCCTAGCCCTGGTCTGACCCATGGACTACACTGATTGTTGATCTGTATTTGGCTATGTACTAGGCAATATTGTATTATATTGTATGATGTTATTGTTACAAGGGTACAGTTATGTTATATATATATATATATATATATATATATATATATATATGAATGAATGTATTGGTTATTGTGTTATAGTTTGTAAAATAATGTTTCCCAATATGACTGATCAGATAACCTGTGTGTTTGCTGTTGGGTAGATACAGCCAGTCTCAGATGTCAGGCCATACACCCCCCTCATTCTTCCCCACACAATGGATTCCAGGCCACACAATCAGATTAAGTAAGGTTAATTTAGTTAACATCTATTGTGGCCTAGGGGACATGCCTGGGCATGTGAAAGTAGGTTTGATCTGAAACTGTTCTGGGGGTGTCGCCTTATTGTAGGAAAGACAAAGGTTTTGATAATAGCAAACAGGGGAGGTGAGAGAGATCGGAGAGAAGGTCAGAGAGTGGCAGGAGACCGGCTAAGAAGTAATGTTCTGTCAGGAGCTCCAGGAGGGATTGTCGTGTAGAATTGGATCACAGAAGTGTGCTGAGCTGTTTATAACCCATTCTGTTCAATAAACCACTGTTGGTTTTTCATCTACCACCATGACTGAGTGATTTTGAACCCAGTATCCTCACAGTGAGTAATTAGCATTTGAATATGATTAACCATGTGTAGGTAGAAGAGGAAGACCACCCGGTGACAGACCACCCGTAGACGCCACTCATGTTATTAGCTATGAGTGTCAACAGAAGCAATACCACGGACAGCGTCCGCACAATGAAGTGTCTGGAGAGCGCCGATTCATGACTCCATTACAATAAAACAGTACGGTCTGCCTGTCAGAGAACAGGAAAGAAAACCTTGTGTGGGGGGCACTCTAACTTGGTGTTACAGGCTGCGGGGGGTTAGGTTTAGGCACCAGCAGCGAGGGTTATGGTTAGGCTGCGGGAAGGGGGGAGGGGGTTAGGCACCCCCAGGGAGGGTTAGGCTGGGGGGGGGGGATTAGGTGTAGGCTGCAGGAAGGGAGGGTTAGGCTGGGGGGGGATTAGATGTAGACTGTGGGAATGGAAGGTTAGGCTGGGGGGAGATTAGGTGTAGGCTGTGGGAAGGGAGGGTTAGGCTGAGGGGGTGAGATTAGGTGTAGTCTGCAGGAAGGGAGGGATTAGATGTGGGCTGCAGGAAGGGAGGGTTAGGCTGGGGGGGGATTAGATGTAGGCTGTGGTAAAGGAGGGTTAGGCTGAGGGGGGGGGGGTTTAGGTGTAGGCTGTGGGAAGGGAGGGTTAGGTTGGGGGGGGGGGGGTTTAGGTGTAGGCTGTGGGAAGGGAGGGTTAGGCTGGGGGGGGGGGGATTAGGTGTAGGAAGGGAGGGTTAGGCTGAGGGGGGACATATTAGGTTTAGGCTGCAGGAAGGGAGGGTTAGGCTGAGGAGGGGATTAGGTGTAGGCTGTGGGGAGGGTTAGGCTGGGGGGTGGGTGAGATTAAGTTTAGGCTGCAGGAAAGGAGGGTTAGGCTGGGGGGGGAGATTAGGTTTAGGCTGCTGGAAGGGAGGGTGATTAGGTTTAGGCTGCAGGAAGGGAGGGTTAGGCTGGGGGGGGGGGGGGGAGATTAGGTTTAGGCTGCAGGAAGGGAGGGTTAGGGGGGCATTAGGGGAAGGTGACAATACTTGATATACTTAATTCCCCTGTTGGGAATTCTCAACATCGTGATGCCGCTGTCGGTATTCTGACGGTATATCAATCCCAACCCATTTACAGAGCAGGTTCCATAAATAACACTTGGTATATCAGCCCTCAGCACGCAAAGCAGACGAGCACCTAGTACACACTTCTGGTGTCTGCTGTGCCTCCATGGATGGGTGAGTGTGGGTAACGGGGCCTGCTGTGTCTCCATGGATGGGTAACGGGGCCTGCTGTGTCTCCATGGATGGGTGAGTGTGGGTAACGGGGCCTGCTGTGTCTCCATAGATGGGTAACGGGGCCTGCTGTGTCTCCATAGATGGGTAACGGGGCCTGCTGTGTCTCCATGGATGGGTGAGTGTGGGTAACGGGGCCTGCAGTGTCTCCATGGATGGGTGAGTGTGGGTAACGGGGCCTGCAGTGTCTCCATGGATGGGTAACGGTGCCTGCTGTGTCTCCATGGATGGGTGTGTGGGTAACTGGGCCTGCTGTGTCTCCATGGATGGGTGAGTGTGGGTAACGGGGCCTGCTGTGTCTCCATGGATGGGTAACGGGGCCTGCTGTGTCTCCATGGATGGGTGAGTGTGGGTAACGGGGCCTGCTGTGTCTCCATAGATGGGTGAGTGTGGGTAACGGGGCCTGCAGTGTCTCCATGGATGGGTGAGTGTGGGTAACTGGGCCTGCAGTGTCTCCATGGATGGGTGAGTGTGGGTAACTGGGCCTGCAGTGTCTCCATAGATGGGTGAGTGTGGGTAACGGGGCCTGCAGTGTCTCCATGGATGGGTGAGTGTGGGTAACGGGGCCTGCAGTGTCTCCATGGATGGGTGAGTGTGGGTAACTGGGCCTGCTGTGTCTCCATAGATGGGTGAGTGTGGGTAACGGGGCCTGCAGTGTCTCCATGGATGGGTGAGTGTGGGTAACTGGGCCTGCTGTGTCTCCATAGATGGGTGAGTGTGGGTAACTGGGCCTGCTGTGTCTCCATAGATGGGTGAGTGTGGGTAACGGGGCCTGCAGTGTCTCCATGGATGGGTGAGTGTGGGTAACTGGGCCTGCTGTGTCTCCATAGATGGGTGAGTGTGGGTAACTGGGCCTGCTGTGTCTCCATAGATGGGTGAGTGTGGGTAACGGGGCCTGCTGTGTCTCCATAGATGGGTAACGGTGCCTGCTGTGTCTCCATGGATGGGTGTGTGGGTAACTGGGTCTGCTGCGTCTCCATGGATGGGCGAGTGTGGGTAACGGGGTCTGCTCTGTCTCCATGGATGGGTGAGTGTGGGTAACGGGGCTCACACTCTATGCTTTGTATTCCTTTTTCTGCTCAGATTTTAGTAATGTTTAACAAACTGGTCCACGTTCAGTCCAAAGCAGCATCCAGCAGACACAGGGTGTTATTCAGGTCGCATCGCGACCGCAATTTATCCTCCACGGTGTCAATGTGAACACGCAGGTTCTGTCCTACACGTGCGTGGCTGCCGAATGCCATCAGTTCGCAATGGGTGCGAACGCCTCTGCCTGCAGAAACGTTTGCGGGGCGCAATGAACCATGCAGCTGCAGGGGGGTATTCCTAATACCTACGTGAACGATGCAATCCAATTGTTTTACGATCACATTGCTGGGTCCGCCAATTACCGCGCTGGGCGGCCCCCAGCATGCTACAGAAGGGATTGCACATGCGTGCTGAATTAGCACCAGAATTCCCACTAGCTAGCATGTAAATACATATTGGGGCACCATGAGAATACCATACAGGGCGTGCGGAGAGTCACGGGGACCTGTGTACTATATATAGAAGTGAAGGACAGGAATAGCAGTTTCTTAGGATACTGGCAAAACAAGTCTGAAGGGCAATTATTCTCTCCGTACAATCTGAAGAATCCAGAGGGAGATGTATCCTGAAGCCGGGATAAGTAACCTGCGACTCGCGTATACTGGATCACGTGTAACATCTACAAGACACAATATACGCTGAAATGAAATAACAGGAATATATCTTCTCTTCTGTATCTCAGAAATGAGTCACATAGATCTTTCTTGTGTTCCGGAGCGGAATTACAGAACCGCAGCTTCTAATACTGATACACAGACTGTGCACATGGGGCTGGGAATAAGCTCACGCCATGCGCCGTCGCCTGCGTCTCTCCTTCTATAAAGCAGAGTTATTGTTCTACAACACAGATGTAATAACTGATAATGTAATTAGTGATGCACTGTGGGGGGACTGGAGAGACCTGCACTGCCCTCTACAGGACACAGCCTGCACATACTTTCCTGAAGTCAGTAATGCCGCACAGAAAGAGAATCGTTACCCTGACAACACTTTCACGCTGATACATAACGGCAGACAAAGAAGAAGAAGAATGTGCAAACACCGAGAGCAACAACATATAATGCAGACATTAACTCAGGGGCACAGACAGAACTTATGTGCAGATCCATCACCCACCCACGCATAGAGGTGCAGTTACAATGCTGGCGATCAGGATCCCGATGCTCATGAGACTGACACCAGAATCCCGACAGTCGGTAAATAATCGACATTACCTTGGTGGAAACAGAACCTGTGGCGAGAACTGGGAGCCGACGAGGGGACTTGCTGACGGTATTTCATGAGATAGGATGCCGCTGTCGGTACAGTGAAGCCGACATATCATGCCGGATCACCTCACATATAGCCAGTACCTCGGACGCAGGAGGAGGGGATCAGTGCACACAGCTGTGTATACCGGGCAGAGACCGGCAGTCAGCCAGTGTCCGGCGGTGTCAGGGATAGGATCAGTGCACACAGCTGTGTATACCGGGCAGATACAGGCAGTCAGTCAGTGTCCGGCGGTGTCAGGGAAAGGAGGGGATCAGTGCACACAGCTGTGTATACCGGGCAGATACAGGCAGTACAGCCCCTGTCCCTGTGTACTCCCATCACTGCACTGCCCACCCTCACTAATGTTGTAGCAGGGAGTGGGAGGCACAATACTATGCAGAAATGAAATATCCCTTTAATGTATCAGGAAACAAGAAGAAATATATGAAATAAGGTGAAAAAGAGTTTATTTATGGATAAATTACAAATACACCCAAACTGTACACACATCTGTCTCGCGGTCAGCGCAGGAGGAGTGCTGTACACATCTGTCTCGCGGGCAGCGCAGGAGGAGTGCTGTATACACATCTGTCTCGTGGGTAGCGCAGGAGGAGTGCTGTACACACATCTGTCTCGTGGGCAGCGCAGGAGGAGTGCTGTACACACATCTGTCTCGCGGGTAGCGCAGGAGGAGTGCTGTACACACATCTGTCTCGCGGGTAGCGCAGGAGGAGTGCTGTACACACATCTGTCTCGCGGGTAGCGCAGGAGGAGTGCTGTACACACATCTGTCTCGCGGGTAGCGCAGGAGGAGTGCTGTACACACATCTGTCTCGCGGGTAGCGCAGGAGGAGTGCTGTACACACATCTGTCTCGCGGGCAGCGCAGGAGGAGTGCTGTACACATCTGTCTCGCGGGCAGCGCAGGAGGAGTGCTGTATACACATCTGTCTCGCGGGTAGCGCAGGAGGAGTGCTGTACACACATCTGTCTCGTGGGCAGCGCAGGAGGAGTGCTGTACACACATCTGTCTCGCGGGTAGCGCAGGAGGAGTGCTGTACACACATCTGTCTCGCGGGCAGCGCAGGAGGAGGAGTGCTGTACACACATCTGTCTCGCGGGCAGCGCAGGAGGAGTGTTGTACACACATCTGTCTCGCGGGCAGCGCAGGAGGAGTGCTGTACACACATCTGTCTCGCGGGTAGCGCAGGAGGAGTGCTGTACACACATCTGTCTCGCGGGTAGCGCAGGAGGAGTGCTGTACACACATCTGTCTCGCGGGTAGCGCAGGAGGAGTGCTGTACACATCTGTCTCGTGGGCAGCGCAGGAGGAGTGCTGTACACACACATCTGTCTCGCGGGTAGCGCAGGAGGAGTGCTGTACACACACATCTGTCTCGCGGGCAGCGCAGGAGGAGTGCTGTACACACATCTGTCTCGCGGGCAGCGCAGGAGGAGTGCTGTACACACATCTGTCTCGTGGGCAGCGCAGGAGGAGTGCTGTACACACATCTGTCTCGTGGGCAGCGCAGGAGGAGTGCTGTACACACATCTGTCTCGTGGGCAGCGCAGGAGGAGTGCTGTACACACATCTGTCTCGTGGGCAGCGCAGGAGGAGTGCTGTACACACATCTGTCTCGCGGGCAGCGCAGGAGGAGTGCTGTACACACATCTGTCTCGCGGTCAGCGCAGGAGGAGGAGTGCTGTACACACATCTGTCTCGCGGGCAGCGCAGGAGGAGTGCTGTACACACATCTGTCTCGCGGGCAGCGCAGGAGGAGGAGTGCTGTACACACATCTGTCTCGCGGGCAGCGCAGGAGGAGTGTTGTACACACATCTGTCTCGCGGGCAGCGCAGGAGGAGTGCTGTACACCCACATCTGTCTCGCGGGCAGCGCAGGAGGAGTGCTGCACACACATCTGTATCGCGGGCAGCGCAGGAGGAGTGCTGTACACACATCTGTCTCGCGGGTAGCGCAGGAGGAGTGCTGTACACACATCTGTCTCGCGGGCAGCGCAGGAGGAGTGCTGTACACACATCTGTCTCGCGGGTAGCGCAGGAGGAGTGCTGTACACACACATCTGTCTCGCGGGCAGCGCGGGAGGAGTGCTGTACACACACATCTGTCTCGCGGGTAGCGCAGGAGGAGTGCTGTACACACATCTGTCTCGCGGGTAGCGCAGGAGGAGTGCTGTACACACACATCTGTCTCGCGGGTAGCGCAGGAGGAGTGCTGTACACACACATCTGTCTCGCGGGTAGCGCAGGAGGAGTGCTGTACACACATCTGTCTCGCGGGTAGCGCAGGAGGAGTGCTGTACACACATCTGTCTCGCGGGTAGCGCGGGAGGAGTGCTGTACACACACATCTGTCTCGCGGGTAGCGCAGGAGGAGTGCTGTACACACATCTGTCTCGCGGGTAGCGCAGGAGGAGTGCTGTACACACACATCTGTCTCGCGGGTAGCGCAGGAGGAGTGCTGTACACACATCTGTCTCGCGGGTAGCGCAGGAGGAGTGCTGTACACACATCTGTCTCGCGGGTAGCGCAGGAGGAGTGCTGTACACACATCTGTCTCGCGGGTAGCGCAGGAGGAGTGCTGTACACATCTGTCTCGTGGGCAGCGCAGGAGGAGTGCTGTACACACACATCTGTCTCGCGGGTAGCGCAGGAGGAGTGCTGTACACACACACATCTGTCTCGCGGGTAGCGCAGGAGGAGTGCTGTACACACATCTGTATGTGCTACCAAGTCTACAGATCCTCTTACATCCTTGCTGCAATCCTTGGGCTAAACAGCCCTTTAAGTTGCGACATACTGTGGCAGGACTTGGTAAAGCAGAGCGTCTTTTTTACAATTTTTTTCCATGAAAATGTGTCATAGTCACAAAGTAATACAATAGGACGCGCACAGATCCTGCAGATTACAATGATATGCATTTATTGCTATTCATCCCCTTGTTGATCTTAACTGCAGATACACTTTAGTTATTATTCTAGTATAATGCGCCCTCATGTGGCAGAAAGTCAGAGTACATCCTCCACAACACATAGTTGCCCTGACAAACACAAGCCCGATTCTAAGTCACACATATAACATCGCCGGACATCCGCTGCAAATGAAATGCATACGGATTGCTCATGTGACTAAAGACACAAGTCATGCGCACCAATGTGATTGCACTGTACCACACAGCCAGTATCATTTATCACTGGCACCCATGCTCTGTGGCAGGGATCAGACGGAATCTGGTGTTCACGATGCATAGGCACAAAGCAGGGAGTAACTCTGGCTACACCTCCATAAAACACCAACAAAGCGGTTTTCCTGGCGGCACTCGCACTGCAGTCACCCAGAAACACCCATTTAGCCTCTGCTGGGAGACGGCTGAGATACAGACCATTCCGAATTGTGCGTACACGGACAAAGACACGTATGTGTGACGTACACGCCTTGTGGGTTTATTCACAGGTCCACACAGCAATGACTTTTTATAGGGTACTGTATAGAATATTGATAGTAGGGCCTTGCAAGTTATGTCTTCTTTTAGTATGAGCTATAAGTGTGCCGCACGCTTATCAGTAAAGGGTAAGTGGTATGAGCTAGAAATGTGCCGCACGCTTGTCAGTACAGGGCTAAGTGGTATGAGCTATAAATGTGCAGCACACTTATCAGTAAAGGGTAAGTGGTATGAGCTATAAATGTGCCGCACGCTTATCAGTAGAGAAGTAAGTAATATGAGCTATAAATGTGCCGCACGCTTGTCAGTAGAGAGGTAACTGGTATGAGCTATAAATGTGCCGAAGGCTTGTGAGTACAGGGCTAAGTGGTATGAGCTATAAATGTGGTGCACACTTGTCAGTAGAGGGGTAAGTGGTATGAGCTATAAATGTGCCGCAGGCTTGTCAGTAGAGGGGTAAGTGGTATTGTGACCGGACGTTCTGTACGAGAGCCCTCACCGCTTCACGTCCCGTCCCCAGTCTCAGATTGGAGTTTAGGTTACACATGACTTGGCCACACAGGGGATTCCTGCTTACCGTCAGTAACCGCCTGTTACTGACTCACCCCACTGGGTGGGTACTACGCTGCCACCACGACTCCTCGTAGCCGTGGCGTCTGGAAACCACGGTTCTGCTCTGAAACCACGGTTCTGCTCTGTAAGCGTCGATACACTGTCCTGCCACACCTGTGTGGTGTTGACGAATCCCCACTAGTTGCTTGACTAGGCCTCTACCCGGTAGCTGGCTGAAGGCGGAACTTGGAGACGCTGGGTACACCCTGGACTGCCAGAAAACGGAGCTAGGTTTCGCCTAGCCCTGCAGGTCACAAGATGAAGCGGTCGTCTTGAGGCAGATGATGTTTATTTGCCCAATACAGTCTTCAAAAAGACTCAGCAATACAGCAGGATGTTACAGCAGAATGAAAATGGTATAACACAGCTCTGAAGCTCACGGGCCTCCTCTTTTTATACAGTAAAACCACAATACATCCAATACATCTCAGTGGGTAGTTTCCCTCCCTTCCTCCCTTCCTTCCCTCCCTCCCCTCCCCCCCCCCCCCCCCCCCCCCGAGTCCTTTCCATACAATCAGGATATCTTACAAAATATAAATAAATTACATTTTAAAAGGATAGAAGTGCATGAAGCAATTTCCTCCTTCCTGTCACACACACAACGTTTGGTGTCATTTAAACTCCATTCCTACCACCTGGGAGTTTACACTTCGCCATTGATACATTTATCACATAGACTCAACATACAAATGTTCATCCTTTTCATGCATATACCATTCAGGATTCATATATCAATTAAACCAGCTACATAAATAAATACAGTTCCCAACCCATACCAATCCCCATACCACTGTACATATTCACACTCCCGCATTCACCTGCCGTGCTCTGTCCAACATCAAAAAAGGTTTTGTCATTCACCCGATCTGCTAGGAGAGGGCAATTAGCATCACATTTCCTAGTCACAGATGATATGGGAGTCTTATTCAGTCCTATATGGTAAAATGTGCATTTGTCCCTTTAAAATCCAGGTGACCATAGCTTATATATAAATACAGTTAAACATGCAATCCTACAACTGTGCACAGAGCACTACATATAACATGTTAAAACACATCATTAAACATATTTTAAATAGTCCGTGCCTGGCGCCGTAAGTACATTTAACAGTGGCGCCAAGTGCCTATTGTCCATAAAATGGCGCCGGGCACTTCAGGTTTAACCCCTTACGTGACGTGGCCATTAACCATGTGGCCACCAGTGTCTCCGGCCACAGGTATGAGCTATAAATGTGCAGCAGGCTCGTCAGTAGGGGGGTAAGCGGTATGAGCTATAAATGTGCAGCAGGCTAGTCAGTAGGGGGGTAAGCGGTATGAGCTATAAATGTGCAGCAGGCTCGTCAGTAGGGGGGTAAGCGGTATGAGCTATAAATGTGCAGCAGGCTCGTCAGTAGGGGGGTAAGCGGTATGAGCTATAAATGTGCAGCAGGCTCGTCAGTAGGGGGGTAAGCGGTATGAGCTATAAATGTGCAGCAGGCTCGTCAGTAGGGGGGTAAGCGGTATGAGCTATAAATGTGCAGCAGGCTCGTCAGTAGAGGGGTAAGCGGTATGAGCTATAAATGTGCAGCAGGCTCGTCAGTAGGGGGGTAAGCGGTATGAGCTATAAATGTGCAGCAGGCTCGTCAGTAGGGGGGTAAGCGGTATGAGCTATAAATGTGCAGCAGGCTCGTCAGTAGGGGGGTAAGCGGTATGAGCTATAAATGTGCAGCAGGCTCGTCAGTAGGGGGGTAAGCGGTATGAGCTATAAATGTGCAGCAGGCTCGTCAGTAGGGGGGTAAGCGGTATGAGCTATAAATGTGCAGCAGGCTCGTCAGTAGGGGGGTAAGCGGTATGAGCTATAAATGTGCAGCAGGCTCGTCAGTAGGGGGGTAAGCGGTATGAGCTATAAATGTGCAGCAGGCTCGTCAGTAGGGGGGTAAGCGGTATGAGCTATAAATGTGCAGCAGGCTCGTCAGTAGAGGGGTAAGCGGTATGAGCTATAAATGTGCAGCAGGCTCGTCAGTAGAGGGGTAAGCGGTATGAGCTATAAATGTGCAGCAGGCTCGTCAGTAGAGGGGTAAGCGGTATGAGCTATAAATGTGCAGCAGGCTCGTCAGTAGAGGGGTAAGCGGTATGAGCTATGAATGTGCAGCAGGCTTGTCAGTAGAGGGGTAAGTGGTATGAGCTATAAATGTGCCGCACGCCGTTAGACACTTACTGAGGTCCCCGCCATCATTGGTGGGCTACTAGTGAGAGAGGAGATCATTTAGTGTGAGGCTTGAGAAATGATACCTTGGAATCAGTACAATGATATATGCTTATTATTGGTTACCAACGCCCTTTTTCTATCTATAACTTGGGTCACTGTGGCTTGTATCCCATTCACCCCACAGGCTGGACCCGGGTTATTATCAGGGCTTCCCTCTGATGACATCTCCCAGTGCCGATGAGCCGGCTCTCCATAGACGAGGACGTAGGGTCACCTGTTTATACTGTACCGTTACCCGGTCCTTCCTGGGTTGGATTACTGAACCCGGGTTACTTTAGAGGGACCCTTTTGCACTGTGTTGTGACCCAGGTTGCCCCGGCAATAATCCGGGATATTGCGGCAGCGGAAAAGGGATGTAAATTGTATGTACAAGCAATCCCCTTGCCCTATTTTTTACCTTTCTATCTTTTTATTTGGAAAAGAGGTGAGGTCTAATCGGGCGACCATTGTAAGAACAGATTGTTCCGCGACGCAGAAGGTAACAATAGAAAGGCAATGATGCCACCGCCTGCACTATCTGGTGTTCTATCAAGAACAGAGAGAGAGTGTGTGTGTATGTGGCTGTCTGCCTGTGTGGATGTCTGCCTGTCTGGCTATGTGGCTGTCTGCCTGTGTGGATGTCTGTCTGTGTGTGTCTGTGTGTGTGTGCGTGTCTGTCTGTGTGTGTCTGTCTGTGTGTGTCTGTGTGTGTCTGTGTGTGTCTGTGTGTGTCTGTCTGTGTGTCTGTGTGTGTGTGCGTGTCTGTCTGTGTGTGTCTGTGTGTGCGTGTCTGTCTGTGTGTGTCTGTGTGTGCGTGCGTGTCTGTCTGTGTGTGTCTGTGTGTGCGTGCCTGTGTCTGTCTGTCTGTCTGTCTGTCTGTCTGTCTGTGTGCGTGCCTGTGTCTGTGTGCGTGTCTGTCTGTGTCTGTGTGTGTGTGCGTGTCTGTCTGTGTCTGTGTGTGTGTGTGCGTGTCTGTCTGTGTGTGTGTGTGCGTGTCTGTCTGTGTCTGTGTGTGTGCGTGTCTGTCTGTGTCTGTGTGTGTGCGTGTCTGTGTGTGTGTGCGTGTCTGTGTGTGTGTGCGTGTCTGTCTGTGTGTGCGTGTCTGTCTGTGTGTGCGTGTCTGTCTGTGTGTGCGTGTCTGTCTGTGTGTGTCTGTGTGTGTGTGCGTGTCTGTCTGTGTCTGTGTGTGTGCGTGTCTGTCTGTGTCTGTGTGTGTGCGTGTCTGTCTGTGTCTGTGTGTGTGTCTGTGTGTGTGTGCGTGTCTGTGTGTGTGTGTGTGCGTGCGTGTCTGTGTGTGTGTGTGTGTGTCTGTGTGTGTGTGCGTGTCTGTCTGTGTGTGTGTCTGTGTGTGTGTGCGTGTCTGTCTGTGTGTGTCTGTGTGTGTGTGTGCGCGTGTCTGTCTGTGTGTGTCTGTGTGTGTGTGCGTGTCTGTCTGTGTGTGTCTGTGTGTGTGTGCGTGTCTGTCTGTGTCTGTGTGTGTGCGTGTGCGTGTCTGTCTGTGTCTGTGTGTGTGCGTGTCTGTGTGTGTGTGCGTGTCTGTGTGTGTGTGTGTGCGTGTCTGTGTGTGTGTGTGTGTCTGTGTGTGTGTGCGTGTCTGTCTGTGTGTGTCTGTGTGTGTGTGCGTGTCTGTCTGTGTGTGTCTGTGTGTGTGTGCGTGTCTGTCTGTGTGTGTCTGTGTGTGTGTGCGTGTCTGTCTGTGTGTGTCTGTGTGTGTGTGCGTGTCTGTCTGTGTGTGTGTGTCTGTCTGTGCGTGTGTGTGTGTGTGCGTGTCTGTGTGTGTGTGCGTGTCTGTCTGTGTGTGTCTGTGCGTGTCTGTCTGTGTGCGTCTGTGTCTGTGTGCGTGTCTGTCTGTGTGCGTCTGTGTGTAACTGTCTGCCTGTCTGTGTGCGTGTCTGTCTGTGTGCGTCTGTGTGTAACTATCTGCCTGTCTGTGTGCGTGTCTGTCTGTGTGCGTCTGTGTGTAACTGTCTGCCTGTCTGTGTGTGTGTGTGTGTCTCTGTGTGTGTGTGTGTCTGTGTGTAACTGTGTGTGTCTCTGTGTGTGTGTCTGTGTGTAACTGTGTGTCTGTCTGTGTGTGTCTCTGTGTGTGTGTGTGTCTGTGTGTAACTGTGTGTCTCTGTCTGTGTGTGTCTCTGTGTGTGTGTGTGTGTGTGTGTGTGTGTGTGTGTCTGTGTGTCTCTGTCTGTGTGTGTGTCTGTGTGTGTGTGTGTGTCTGTGTGTAACTGTCTGCCTGTCTGTGTGTGCGTGTCTGTGTGTGCGTGCGTGCGTGTCTGTGCGTGCGTGTGCGCCTGTCTCTGTCTGTGTGTGTGGACTCCATTACAGTGGTGCATTTATTCTCTTTCCTCAATGGATGGTGTTACATACGCAGTAGGAGCTAGATGAAAGCTTGTAACACAGTTTTTTACAAAGTCAGATCCCAGACAGGGATGTCTGGGGAACACACGAGGATGATGCACAGGAAAGTGTATTACCTTAAAGGTTGCATCCATGGAAGCGGAGAGAAGCAGGTGGCTGTACCGGTTTGCAGGACACCACTGCACCCTGTTGACGGCTCCTCCGTGTTGGCACATCTGGAACACCGCCTTCCTGGGAATCTCAGTGCTGGTATATTTTAGCTGTAAGTGTGGGCTGAGATATTCAGAGACTCTGTAGATGTTCCATGCCAGGTGCCTTGTGTGGTCATGTGACCTCCCTGATACGTGACCTTCAACCTCTTTGGCCGTATTGGATTGTTCCTGCCGGAGTCTTTTAGAAATATAAGGTTTCAGCAGACTGTCACCGCCGGGAGGTCTCTTGTGTGCCGGCTGGAGGACACACTTGTCAGAGTTACTTAGGGATATATCCGGAATACAGTTATTATTATGCACAGATTTTCTCTTACGGTCCATTACATTTATGTCTGTGATAAAAGACGGTGACCCTGTCACCCTAGCGGTAGCAGCAGGGCACGGGTACAAGTCGCTCTGTACAGGGGGCGATCCTGGGGGCGCAGCAGTGCGAGATGTGCTAGGCTTCTCCCCATCCTCTGCATCCGAATCATCATAGGCGACTAATGACATCATTCCAGTCATGTGCAGGGGCGGCACCTGTGCAGAACGGCAGCTCACACTCAGTACTGGTGGGTTATAAATACAAATATCACGTTTATGTGACCATGAACAGATCCATAACCACTGGCTTTATCTCTCAGCAGCTGGGAAAGCTCTGTCCATGGTGTGCAGTCAGAATGCCTTAGGGTTAGGCTGCAATTAGAGGTAGGCTGTGGTTAGGGCTAGGCTGTGGTTAGGATTAGATTAGGGCTAGGCTGTGGTTAGGGCTAGGCTGTGGTTAGGATTAGATTAGGGCTAGGCTGTGGTTAGGATTAGATTAGGGCTAGGCTGTGGTTAGGATTAGATTAGGGATAGGATGTGGTTAGCGTTACATAATAGTTAGGCTGTGGTTAGGGTTAGACAGCAATTAGAGGTAGGCTGTGATTAGGGTTAGATTAGTTTGAGGTACAGTATACTGTGGCTAGGATTAGATTAGGGCTAGGCTGCAGTTAGCGTTAGATTAGGGATAGGCTTAAGGGGGGTACTCACGGAGCGATATTCTAAGCAATCTGACTAGATTGCTTAGAATATCGGCAGGATCGCTCCGTGTGTAGCCCCCTCGGCGATAGCGATGCGCGGCCCCGCACATCGCTATCGCCGCTGCTAGATTGGCCTGCATGCAGGCCAATCTAGCGGGTCGCTCACTTCACCCGCTGGGTGAAGTGAGCGGCCCCCCCGTCTCCCCCCGCACGCTCAGCACAGATCGCGCTGTGCTGAGCGGCAGGAGAGATGTGTGCTGAGCGGTTCGCTCAGCACGCATCTCTCCTTGATCGGCCCGTGAGTACTGGGCTTTAGAATAGGGTTACGATGCTGTTAGGGTCAAGGTTACATTAGGGCTAGGCTGCAGTAAGCGTTAGATAGTGGTTAGGTTGTGGTTAGGCTTAGATTAGGGCTAGGCTGCAGTTATCTTTAGATTAGGGATAGGCTGCTGTAAGGGACAGGGTTAAATTGTGGCAAGGGTTAGATTAGGGCTAGGCTTCAGTTAGGGGTAGGTCAGGGCCAGACTGCAGTTAGGGATAGGTCAGGGCCAGGCTGGGGTTAGGTCAGGGCCAGGCTGGGGATAGGTCAGGGCCAGGCTGGGGATAGGTCAGGGCCAGGCTGGGGATAGGTCAGGGCCAGGCTGGGGATAGGTCAGGGCCAGGCTGGGGATAGGTCAGGGCCAGGCTGGGGATAGGTCAGGGCCAGGCTGGGGATAGGTCAGGGCCAGGCTGGGGATAGGTGGTAGGTCAGGGTCAGGCTGGGGATAGGTCAGGGCCAGGCTGGGGATAGGTGGTAGGTCAGGGTCAGGCTGGGGATAGGTCAGGGTTAGGGCGCAGTTAGGGGTAGGTCAGGGCCAGGCTGCGGTTAGAAGTAGGACAGGGCCAGGCTGCGGTTAGGGGTAGGTCAGGGTCAGGCTGCGGTTAGGGGTAGGTCAGGGCCAGGCTGCGGTTAGGGGTAGGTCAGGGCCAGGCTGCGGTTAGGGGTAGGTCAGGGTTTGGCTGCGGTTAGGGGTAGGTCAGGGTTTGGCTGCGGTTAGGGAGAGAGTGTACAAAGAAGGGCAACTAAAATGGTGCATGGCCTACATCACAAAACTTACCCGGAAAGGCTAAAAGATCTTAACATGTATAGTTTGGAGGAGAGAAGGGAAAGGGGAGACATGATAGAAACTTTCAAATATATAAAGGGTCTTAGTTAGGGGTAGGTCAGGGTCAGGGTGCGGTTAGGGGTGGGTCAGGCTGCGGTTAGGGGTAGGTCAGGGTCAGGCTGCGGTTAGGGGTAGGTCAGGCTGCGGTTAGGGGTAGGTCAGGCTGCGGTTAGGGGTAGGTCAGGGTCAGGCTGCGGTTAGGGGTAAAAGTCAGGGTTAGGCTGCGGTTAGGGGTAAAAGTCAGGGTTAGGCTGCGGTTAGGGGTAAAAGTCAGGGTTAGGCTGGGGTTAGGGGTAAAAGTCAGGGTTAGGCTGGGGTTAGGGGTAAAAGTCAGGGTTAGGCTGCGGTTAGGGGTAGGTCAGGGCCAGGCTGCGGTTAGGGGTAGGTCAGGGTTAGGCTGAGGTTAGGGATAGGTCAGGGCCAGGCTGCGGTTAGGGATAGGTCAGGGTTAGGTCAGGATTAGGGTGCAGTTAGGGGTAGGTCAGGGCCAGGCTGGGGTTAGGTCAGGGCCAGGCTGGGGTTAGGGGGTAGGTCAGGGTTAGGGTGCAGTTAGAAGTAGGTCAGGGCCAGGCTGCGGTTAGGGGTAGGTCAGGGCCAGGCTGCGGTTAGGGGTAGGTCAGGGTCAGGCTGCGGTTAGGGGTAGGTCAGGGTCAGGCTGCGGTTAGGGGTAGGTCAGGGCCAGGCTGCGGTTAGGGGTAGGTCAGGGCCAGGCTGCGGTTAGGGGTAGGTCAGGGCCAGGCTGCGGTTAGGGGTAGGTCAGGGCCAGGCTGCGGTTAGGGGTAGGCTGCGGTTAGGGCTAGGTCAGGCTGCGGTTAGGGGTAGGTCAGGGTCAGGCTGCGGTAAGGGGTAGGTCAGGGTCAGGCTGCGGTAAGGGGTAGGTCAGGGTTAGAGATAAGATGCTGGGACTTTCTCTCTCTCCAAGCTTCACTACTACCACAGACCCCTCTGCTCTTAGGCTCCCCCCCTAGTGCATGACAGCCGGGTGATACTGGAGTAGGGCCTTCTCCTCCGACAACATTACACTACTGTATATACAGCATTAATTACTTACCCCGCGTCACTGGGCGACACTCAGCCCGCCCGCTGCCCGGCAACCAATCAGTGACCACAGCGAGCCGCGCAGTGCATGCCGGGGAGCCAATCAGTGACAGCAGGCCGCCGCGCAGTGCATGCTGGGACATCACTCTCCATAACTAAGGGCAGTGGCTCGTACTTCCGCCAGGGAGTTATGCTGAGTCTTACTATTCCCTTCCTCCCCGGCTGGTGTGGGAACCAATGTGCGGCCTATGTTTCCGGGGGAAGGCAATGCAGGCGGAAGACTGGCTGTTCGTGGGCTTGGAACATCTGCTGGGGAGAGTGTAACACGCTGGCGAGGTGAGAGCAGCTACTGTGTCATAGGGGCCCCCATAGCAACCCCTGTACCCTGTGATTCATTGCCATAGTGACTGCAGGCCCCTCACCACCCCATTCCCATCACACATATACATATATACATACACACACACACACACTATATATTTCTCTAACGTCCTAGTGGATGCTGGGGACTCCGTAAGGACCATGGGGAATAGACGGGCTCCGCAGGAGACATGGGCACTTTGTGCTCTGGCTCCTCCCTCTATGTCCCTCCTCCAGGCCTCAGTTTGAATATGTGCCCGGATGAGCTGGGTGCTGATTAGTGAGCTCTCCTGAGCTTGCTATTAGAAAGTATTTTGTTAGGTTTTTTATTTTCAGGGAGCTCTGCTGGCAACAGACTCTCTGCTACGTGGGACTGAGGGGAGAGAAGCAGCCCTACTCTCTGAAGATAGGTCCTGCTTCTTAGGCTACTGGACACCATAAGCTCCAGAGGGATCGTACTCAGGATCTCACCCTTTGTCGTCCGATCCCGGAGCCACGCCGCCGTCCCCCTCGCAGAGCCGGAAGACAGAAGCCGGTGAAAGAAGCAAGAAGACTTCAAAATCGGCGGCAGAAGACTCCAGTCTTCACTGAGGTAGCGCACAGCACTGCAGCTGTGCGCCATTGCTCCCACACACACCTCACATACTCCAATCACTGTAAGGGTGCAGGGGGGGCGCCCTGGGCAGCAATTAGGACCTCTTGGCAAAAGTTGGGCATATATACAGTTGGGCACTGTATATATGTATGAGCCCCCGCCATGATATTGTACATAAACGCAAGACAGAAGCCCGCCGCTGAGGGGGCGGGGCTTCTTCCTCAGCACTCACCAGCGCCATTTTTTCTCCACAGCTCCGCTGAGAGGAAGCTCCCCAGGCTCTCCCCTGCAGATACACGGTAGAAGAGGGTAAAAAGAGAGGGGGGGGGGGGGGGCACATAAATTAGGCGCAAAAACATAATATACAGCAGCTACTGGGTTAACACTAAGTTACTGTGTGATTCCTGGGACATATAGCGCTGGGGTGTGTGCTGGCATACTCTCTCTGTCTCTCCAATGGGCCTTGTGGGGGAACTGTCTTCAAAAAAGAGCATCCCCTGTGTGTGTGGTGTGTCGGTACGCTTGTGTCGACATGTTTGACGAGGAAGGCTATGTGGAAGCAGAGCGGGAGCAAATGAATGTGGTGTCTCCGCCGACGGCGCCGACACCTGATTGGATGGATATGTGGAAGGTTTTAAATGATAGTGTTAATTCCTTGCATAAAAGGTTGGATAAAGCTGAAACCTTAGGACAGTCGGGGTCTCAGCCCATGCCTGATCCTATGTCACAGAGGCCGTCAGGGTCTCAGAAGCGCCCACTATCCCAAATTGTTGACACAGATACCGACATAGATTCTGACTCCAGTGTCGATTACGATGATGCAAAGTTACAGCCTAAATTGGCTAAATCCATCCGTTATATGATTATAGCAATGAAGGATGTGTTGCACATCACAGAGGAAACCCCAGTCCCTGACAAGAGGGTTCATATGTATGGGAAGAAAAGGTAGGTGGTGACCTTTCCCCCTTCACATGAGCTAAATGAGTTGTGAAAAGGCTTGGGAATCTCCAGATAAAAAACTGCGGATTTCCAAACGGATGCTTATGGCGTATCCTTTCCCGCCAACGGACAGGTTACGCTGGGAATCCTCCCCTAGGGTGGACAAAGCTTTAACACGCTTATCCAAGAGGGTAGCCCTGCCGTCACAGGATACGGCCACCCTAAAAGATGCTGCGGATAGAAAGCAAGAGGGTACCCTGAAGTCCATTTATACACATTCAGGTACCTTACTAAGGCCGGCAATTGCGTCGTCCTGGGTGTGTAGTGCTGTAGCAGCATGGACGGATACCTTGTCTGAGGAACTTGATACCTTAGACAAGGATACTATATTAATGACCCTGGGGCATATAAAAGACGCTGTCCTATATACGAGAGATGCTCAAAGAGACATTAGCCTACTGGGCTCTAGAATAAATGCAATGTCGATTTCTGCCAGAAGGGTCCTGTGGACTCTGCAATGGACAGCTGATGCCGACTCAAAAAGGCACATGGAGGTTTTACCTTACAAGGGTGAGGAATTGTTTGGGGAGGGTCTCTCGGACCTGGTCTCCACAGCTATTGCTGGAAAGTCAAATTTTTTGCCATATGTTCCCACACAACCTAAGAAAGCACCGGATTACCAAATGCAGTCCTTTCGATCACAAAAAGGCAAGAAAGTCCGAGGTGCGTCCTTTCTTGCCAGAGGCAGGAAGCTGCACAACGCAGCTAGTTCCCAGGAACAGAAGTCCTCCCCGGCTTCCACTAAATCCACCGCATGACGCTGGGGCTCCACAGGCAGAGCTAGGCCCGGTGGGGGGCGCGTCTCCGAAATTTCAGCCACGAGTGGGTTCACTCCCAGGTGGATCCCTGGGCGATAGAGATTGTGTCTCAGGGATACAAGCTGGAATTCAAAGAGATGCCTGCTCACAGATACCTCAAATCGGCCCTTCCAGCTTCCCCCCTCGAGAGGGAGATAGTGCTAGCTGCAATTCACAAATTGTACCTTCAACAGGTGGTGGTCAAGGTTCCCCTCCAACAAGGAGGGGGTTATTATTCGACCATGTTTGTAGTACCGAAACCAGACGGTTTGGTCAGACCCATATTGAATTTAAAATCCCTGAAAAGGTTCAAGTTCAAGATGGAATCGCTCAGAGCGGTCATCGCAAGCCTGGAAGGGGGGGGATTTTATGGTGTCTCTGGACATAAAGGATGCATACCTTCATGTCCCCATTTATCCACCTCATCAGGCGTACCTCAGATTTGTGGTACAGGATTGCCATTACCAATTTCAGACGTTGCCGTTTGGTCTCTCCACGGCACCGAGAATATTTACCAAGGTAATGGCGGAAATGATGGTACTCCTGCGGAAGCAAGGGGTCACGATTATCCCATACTTGGACGATCTCCTCATAAAAGCGAGATAAAGAGAGCAGTTGCTGACCAGCGTATCACTTTCTCTGGAAGCGTTACAGCAACACAGCTGGATTCTAAATATTCCAAAGTCGCAGGTTGGTCCCTACAACTAGTCTGCCTTTCCTGGGTATGATTCTGGACACAGACCAGAAAAGGGTTTATCTCCCGATAGAGAGAGCTCAGGAACTCATGACCCTGGTCAAGAACCTATTAAAAACAAAACAGGTGTCAGTGCATCACTGCACTCGAGCCCTGGGAAAGATGGTGGCATCATACGAGGCCATTCCCTTCGGCAGGTTCCATGCGAGGACCTTTCAATGGGACTTACTGGACAAGTGGTCCGGATCACTTCTTCAGATGCATCGGTTAATCACCCTATCCCCCAGGGCCAGGGTGTCTCTCCTGTGGTGGCTGCAGAGTGCTCACCTTCTCGAGGGCCGCAGATTCGGCATTCAGGACTGGGTCCTGGTGACCACGGATGCAAGCCTCCGAGGGTGGGGGGCAGTCACACAGGGAAGAAATTTCCAAGGTCTGTGGTCAAGTCAGGAGACTTGCCTTCACATCAACATCCTGGAACTAAGGGCCATATACAATGCCCTACGTCAAGCGGAGTCCCTGCTTCGCGACCAATCGGTTCTGTTTCAGTCAGACATCACCGCAGTGGCTCATGTAAACCGCCAAGGCGGCACAAGGAGCAGGGTGGTGATGGCGGAAGCCACCAGTATTCTTCGCTGGGCGGAGAATCACGTAAGCGCACTGTCAGCAGTGTTCATTCCGGGAGTGGACAACTGGGAAGCAGACTTCCTCAGCAGGCACGACCTCCACCCGGGAGAGTGGGGACTTCATCAAGAAGTCTTCACGCAGATTGCAAGTCGGTGGGAACTGCCACAGGTGGACATGGCATCCCGCCTCAACAAAAAGCTACAGAGGTATTGCGCCAGGTCAAGAGACCCTCAGGCGATAGCTGTAGACGCACTAGTGACACCGTGGGTGTTCCAGTCGGTTTATATATTTCCTCCTCTTCCTCTCATACCCAAGGTGCTGAGGATAATAAGAAAAAGAGGAGTGAGAATACTCATTGTTCCGGATTGGCCAAGAAGGACTTGGTATCCAGATCTGCAAGAAATGCTCACAGAGGACCCGTGGCCTCTGCCTCTAAGACAGGACTTGTTGCAACAGGGCCCTGTCTGTTCCAAGACTTACCACGGCTACGTTTGACGGCATGGCGGTTGAACGCTGGATCCTAGCAGAAAAAGGCATTCCGGATGAGGTTATTCCTACGCTGATAGAGGCTAGGAAGGACGTGACGGCTACACATTATCACCGTATATGGCGAAAATGTTGCTTGGTGTGAGGCCAGGAATGCCCCCACGGAGGAATTCCAGCTGGGCCGTTTCCTTCACTTCCTACAGTCGGGAGTGATTTTGGGCCTAAAATTGGGTTCCATTAAGGTCCAGATTTCGGCCCTGTCTATTTTCTTTCAAAAAGAACTGGCTTCTCTGCCTGAAGTGCAGACGTTGTAAAGGGAGTGCTGCATATTCAGCCCCCTTTTGTGCCTCCAGTGGCACCTTGGGATCTAAACGTGGTGTTGAGTTTCCTGAAGTCACACTGGTTTGAACCACTTAAAACCGTGGAATTAAAATATCTCACGTGGAAGGTGGTCATGCTATTAGCCTTGGCTTCGGCTAGGCGTGTGTCAGGGGCTTTTATGTGATAAAGCCGCTAATTCTATCTGGTTTTCCATATCCACAATTTCTGCCTAAAGTGGTGTCATCTTTTCATATGAACCAACCTATTGTGGTGCCTGTGGCTACGCGAGACTTGGAGGATTTCGAGTTACTAGATGTGGTCAGGGCTTTGAAGGTTTATGTAGCCAGAACGGCTAGAGTCAGGAAAACTGAGTCACTGTTTATCCTGTATGCACCCAACAAGCTGGGTGCCCCTGCTTCAAAGCAAACTATTGCTCGCTGGATCTGTAACACGATTCAGCAGGCTCATTCTGCGGCTGGATTGTCGCTACCAAAATCAGTAAAAGCCCACTCCACAAGGAAGGTGGGATCTTCTTGGGCGGCTGCCCGAGGGGTGTCGGCGTTGCAACTTTGCCGAGTGGCTACTTGGTCAGGTTCAAACACTTTTGCAAAGTTCTACAAGTTTGATACCCTGGCTGAGGAGGACCTTGTGTTTGCTCATTCGGTGCTGCAGAGTCAGCCGCACTCTCCCGCCCGTTTGGGAGCTTTGGTATAATCCCCATGGTCCTTACGGAGTCCCCAGCATCCACTAGGAGGTTAGAGAAAATAAGATTTTACTTACCGGTAAATCTATTTCTCGTAGTCCGTAGTGGATGCTGGGCGCCCGTCCCAAGTGCAGACTTCTTCTGCAATACTTTGTATATAGTTATTGCTTACATAAGGGTTATGTTATAGTTGCATCAGGGTTGATCTGATGCTCTGTTGTTGTTCATACTGTTAACTGGGTAAATTTACCACAAGTTATACGGTGTGATTGGTGTGGCTGGTATGAGTCTTGCCCTGGATTCCAAAATCCTTTCCTTGTAATGTCAGCTCTTCCGGTCACAGTTTCTCTAACTGAGGTCTGGAGGAGGGGCATAGAGGGAGGAGCCAGAGCACACCAGTATCCAAATTCTTTCTTAAAGTGCCCTGTCTCCTGCGGAGCCAGTCTATTCCCCATGGTCCTTACGGAGTCCCCAGCATCCACTACGAGAAATAGATTTACCGGTAAATAGAGATATATAGAGAGATATACACACCTACAATATATCTATCTATCTACCTACACATTCGATTCAAAAACCAGGATCTTTTTCAAGAAGGGCCATACATGAATCATCAAATCCAATCATAATATAATGAAGCCGAATAATTAAGTATATCTAGAAAAAAAAAATAGAACATAAACATGACTGAGCCTCCCAGGTCCCAATATATAACAATATTAGCGACAATGCTTGTATCAACATAAACTACTACATAATACCAGATTTAGAAAAAAGGAACTCGTATACCAAAAACAGGTGGCAGAGTAGTGAGACTACAAGGAGGAATACAATAGCACCCTGTGTTCACCACTGGTCTTAAAATGCATGCAAGGCCCACATCTCCTCACCTCTATCAGCACATTCCAATGGGGCTGCATGTCTGAACTGCTGTATACCAGGTGTAGAGAATGTCCATATAATCACAGCTCTGCAACCAAACCACTGCTGTAATCAAAGGATATCTCTATTATAGACGTGTATCAGAATCAAAGTGTATATATCAAACCTTGTTACAAATACCTATGGGTCTGGAGAGGTGTTCACAAGACTACACCTGGATAAGGCATTCTCCCACACAGGGTTAACAGCTGCAGAATCTCAAAAAGGATATTCAGCCACTGTGATTACACATATACTCCGTTTAAACAATGTGCATCTGAGGCATAGAAATAATATCAAAAAAACCATAATCAACTATCAATAAATACCTATAGGTCCAAGAGGATACACATAGGGCAGCCCCTGGGTTAAGCGTTCTCCCACATCAAATCCATAGCTACAAACAATAAATAAACCCAAATCAAAAGATTATAGGATTATACAAACATCAAGCTTAATCAGTGGGACAAACCCAACATAGTTACTCACAAAATCATGTGGAACACTGCACAGACCAGGGCTGCATGCACCAACTGGATCTAAGCAGGGGATTTAAATACCCCTTGACCCGGAAGTATCAAGGGTGTGTGGGGTCAACTCCAATAGTCACCTGAATAATTATCCAAACCTTTATTCCACTTCATTAACCATTTACCAACAGCACAAAAGGCCAAATAAGCAATCAGTATGCCTGTGTATGCATTAATAGTCACAGTGCAACAGAGGGAATACACAAAATAGCGCTTCATGCGCTGGGGGACCGGAAACAGGAAGTGTCATGCGTTCCAACCGCCAAACCTGGTGGAATGCATGCTGCAAACACCTAAGCGGACACACAGCGCATGACACTTGCAAGGGGACAAAGTCCCCGCATCACGAGCACAGTCCCCTTGCCACCAAATAGACACATCTGCATTAACCCCACGGGCCGGAGGGACCGAATCGGTCCATACATGCCAGGGGACAGAAACAGGAAGTCCTGTGCGTTCCAGCGGCCGAAGCCGGTGGAACGCACTCTGCTAACATAAATAGGGGATGAAAAAACGATCTAATATTTGACACAGGAAATGAGGCATAGCTATATTAATTGTCACAGACCTCATTTCTTCACAGTGTGTATGTATATGGTGTATATATGATATAGGTGTGTATGTACCTGTATTTAGTGTATATATGATGTAAGTGTGCATTTACTATATAGATATAGATACACCCAAGGACGGCACTCACTGGTCTCACAAAAAAATACTGGACAACATCCTCTTATCAACGTTTCGGGTTTATTTCAACCCGTCATCAGGATACACATAACAATTAACAAGTGACATAGACATACCTTATATACCCCTCCATGTTGCCAAACGAGCGCGCCAATCTCAAATCCCAGCCGTCTAATCAGTATATATATATATATATATATATATATATATATATATATATATATATATATATATATATATATATTTATTAGGCGATTCATCGCGCCCTACGGGCGCTCTTCACACCGTCGTTTGTGGCTACGCCCCGTTAACCCCTGCACTCCTTTGAACATACGCAGGCCGGTAGAGAACAGATGCAGAAATGCAGGGCAATATAGAGGGCATACAGAAAAGAGAGAGGCGTAGGGGGAAGGGGGGAGGGAATGTACAGAAACGCTGTGTGCTAGTGGGTAAATATTGCAAGGGGGAAAGGCGTGCGATTGTCAAGGGGGCGTAGGCCTTTGTGAGGGCGTGAAGAGTGGCCGCAGGGCACAATGAATAACATAGTGTAGTATATACTGCTAGTGTATGCAGCGCAGCTTATACACACAGTGGGCACAGGTAATGGAGCCGCGTATACACACAATGGACACAGGTAGCAGCGCAGCTTATACACACAGTGGCCACAGGTAATGGAATACGTGTATCCACACAGTGGGCAGAGGTAGCAGCGCAGCTTATACACACAATACCCAAAGGTAGCAGAGCCGCTTATACACACAATACCCACAGGTAACAGAGCCGCTTGTACACACACAGTGCCCACAGGTAGCAGAGCCGCTTATACACACACAGTGCCCACAGGTAGCAGAGCCGCTTATACACACAGTGACCACAGGTAGCAGAGCCGCTTATACACACACGGTGCCCACAGGTAGTGGCCACAGGTAGCAGAGCCGCTTATACACACAGTGACCACAGGTAGCAGAGCCGCTTATACACACAGTGACCACAGGTAGCAGAGCCGCTTATACACACAGTGACCACAGGTAGCAGAGACGCTTATACACACACAGGGGCCACGGGTAGCAGAGGCGCTTATACACACAGTGCCCACATGTAGCAGAGGCGCTTATACACACAGTGCCCACAGGTAGCAGAGCCGCTTATACACACACAGTGCCCACAGGTAGCAGAGCCGCTTATACACACACAGTGCCCACAGGTAGCAGAGCCACTTATACACACAGTGACCACAGGTAGCAGAGCCGCTTATACACACACGGTGCCCACAGGTAGTGGCCACAGGTAGCAGAGCCGCTTATACACACAGTGACCACAGGTAGCAGAGCCGCTTATACACACAGTGACCACAGGTAGCAGAGCCGCTTATACACACACAGGGGCCACGGGTAGCAGAGGCGCTTATACACACAGTGCCCACAGGTAGCAGAGCCGCTTATACACACAGTGGCCACAGGTAGCAGAGGCGCTTATACACACAGTGACCACAGGTAGCAGAGGCGCTTATACACACAGTGACCACAGGTAGCAGAGGCGCTTATACACACAGTGGCCACAGGTAGCAGAGGCGCTTATACACACAGTGACCACAGGTAGCAGAGGCGCTTATACACACAGTGACCACAGGTAGCAGAGGCGCTTATACACACAGTGACCACAGGTAGCAGAGGCGCTTATACACACAGTGACCACAGGTAGCAGAGGCGCTTATACACACAGTGACCACAGGTAGCAGAGCCGCTTATACACACACAGGGGCCACGGGTAGCAGAGCCGCTTATACACGCAGTGGCCACAGGTAGCAGAGCCGCTTATACACACACAGTGACCACAGGTAGCAGAGCCGGTTATACACACAGTGACCACAGGTAGCAGAGGCGCTTATACACACACAGTGCCCACAGGTAGCAGAGGCGCTTATACACACAGTGGCCACGGTTAGCAGAGGCGCTTATACACACAGTGCCCACAGGTAGCAGTGGTGCTTATACACACAATGACCCCCGGTAGCAGCGTCACTTCTAGACACAATTCCCATAGGTAACAGAGGCGCTTATACACACAGTGCCCACAGGTAGCAGAGGCGCTTATACACACAGTGGCCACAGGTAGCAGTGGTGCTTATACACACAATGACCCCCGGTAGCAGCGTCACTTCTAGACACAATTCCCATAGGTAACAGAGGCGCTTATACACACACAGTGCCCACAGGTAGCAGAGGCGCTTATACACACAGTGGCCACAGGTAGCAGTGGCGTTTATACACACAGTGCCCACAGGTAGCAGCGCCGTTTATACACACAGTGCCCACAGGTAGCAGCGCCACTTATACACAGTGGCCACAGGTATCAGTGTCGCTTAGACACATAATGGACACAGCATTAGTGTTTCTTATGAATCCTATGTCCATTGGTAGCAACTATACTCACAGAAGTTCAGTGTGTGTGTGTGTGTGTGTGTGTGTGGGGGGGGGTTTGGAAAGGGGGTGGGTTCAGTGAGGTGGAGGTGCGTATCCGTGCCGCTGAACACCGCGATTCAGGGAATCACTTGTAGCGGCTGCGGATGGTGTCCGAGGTGCTACGTGTGGTGGTGGGGTGGGTGCGGGAGGTGGGTATGGGTGTGGGGGTGCAGTGGGCGGGGGAGGGGCGTCTGAAGCAGATGTGGTGGGTGCCACGGGTGGGGGAGGGGTGGGTGGGTTGTAGGGTGCAGGGGTGAGAAGTGGGTATAAGGGTGGTGCGGGGTTGCCGCAGGTGGGGTGGAGGGTGCGTGGGTGTAGGAGGGGGGGGAGGTGCAGGGGTGCCACCGGTGGGGGAGGGGGGGGTTGTAGGTGCTACGGGTGGGGGAGGGGGCATGTCCCGCGGGTGAGGGACGGATGTGGTGGGTGCCACGGGTGGGGAAGGGGTATTGGCTGAGGGTGTGGGTGCTATGGGTGGGGGAAGGGGCAGGAGTGCCGCGGGTGGGGGAGGGACGTGTGCCGCGGGGGCGGATGTGGAGGATGCTGTGGGTGTGTAGGTGGGGGAGGGGCGTGTGCCACGGGTGGGGGGCGTATGTGGTGGATGCCGCGGGTAGGGTGGTGGGTTGCAGGGGGGAGAGGTGGGTATGGGGGTGGTGCGGGGTTTTTGGGGTTGCGCCGGTGGGTTTTGCTGGTTGTGGGTGTTACGGGTGGCGGCGGGAGTGCCGTGGGTGGGGGAGGGGTGTGTGCCGCGGGTGGGGGCGAATGTGGTGGGTGCTGTGGGTGGGGGGGGTGCGGATGTGGTGGATGCTGTGGGAGGGGCGGGGGGTGCGGATGTGGTGGATGCTGTGGGTGCGGGGGGGGTAGGTAGAGGTAGGTATGGGGTGGGGGAGTGCTGCGGGTGGGGGGGTGGAGGGTGTAGTGGGCGGAGAGGTTGGTATAGGGGTGGGGTGGGGGAGGGGCATGGGGTTTTGTGGGGTGTGGGTGTTACGGGTGGGGGAGGGGACGGGAGTGCAGCGGGTGGGGGGGGGGGGGAGGGGGCGGGAATGCCGCAGGTGGGGGTGTGTGTGCTGCGGGTGGGGGAGGGGGTGGGAATGCCGCGGATGGGGGAGGGGGCGGGAGTGCAGCGGATGGGGGGGGGTGTGCCGGGGGAGGGGGCGGGAATGCCGCGGGTGGGGAAGGGGGCGGGAGTGCCGGGGGTGGGGGAGGGGTGTGTGCCGGGGGAGGGGTGCTGCGGGTGGGGGAGGGAGTGCCGCAGGTGGGGGAGGGGTGTGTGGCGCGGGTGGGGGAACGTCGGGAGTGCCGGGGGTGGGGGAGGGGGCGGGAGTGCCGCGGGTGGGGGAGGGGTGCGTGTTGCGGGTGGGGGAGGGCTGCGTGCCGCGGGTGGGGGAGGGGCCGGGAGTGCCGCGGGTGGGGGAGGGGTGCGTGCCGCGGGTGGGGGAGGGGCCGGGAGTGCCGCGGGTTGGGTGGATGCCGCGGGTGGGAGGGTGCGGGATGCCGCGGGCCGTGTGGTGGGGTGGGGTGGATTCTGTGGGTGGCGCGGCCCGTGTGCGGCGGGTGGAGGTGTTGGGTGGTGTGTGTGCCGCGGGTGGGGGAGGGGTGCGTGTCGCGGGCGGGGGAGGGGTGCGTGCCGCGGGTGGGGGAGGGGCCGGGAGTGCCGCAGGTTGGGTGGATGCCGCGGGTGGGAGGGTGCGGGATGCCGTGTGCCGTGGTTGGGTGGGGGTGGGGTGGATTCTGTGGGTGGCGCGGCCCGTGTGCGGCGGGTTGAGGTGTTGGGTGGTGTGTGTGCCGCGGGTGCGGCTGTCAGCGTTGGTTCTCCTCCACACTGTGCGGCAGGCAGCGGTGAGAGCGCCGCTTACAGTCCTCAGCTGCAGTGTCACCAGGTACAGGGAGTGTACGGGGAGGGGGGAGAGAGGGGAAGGGGCGGAGATGGGGAGGGGACTGGGCGGGGATGGGTGGACAGAGGGAGGGGACTGTTCCTGCCCTGCATCCAGCCGCCCAGATCTGTGCCTGTGACTCCGCCCAGCGTTACGGCCAGCACAGAGTCACAGACTTGGGCTAATATATAGGAGATATATATATATACTGTCCATACACACCTACATCATATATACACTATGGCCCTCATTCCGAGTCGTTCGCTCGGTATTTTTCATCGCATCGCAGTGAAATTCCGCTTAGTGCGCATGCGCAATATTCGCACTGCGACTGCGCCAAGTATCTTTGCTATGAAGAAAGTATTTTTACTCACGGCTTTCTCATCGCTCCGGCGAACGTAATGTGATTGACAGGAAATGGGTGTTACTGGGCGGAAACACAGCGTTTTATGGGCGTGTGGCTGAAAACGCTACCGTTTCCGGAAAAAACGCAGGAGTGGCCGGAGAAACGGGGGAGTGGTTGGGCGAACGCTGGGTGTGTTTGTGACGTCAAACCAGGAACGACAAGCACTGAACTGATCGCACAGGCAGAGTAAGTCTGGAGCTACTCTAAAACTGCTAAGTAGTTTGTGAGCGCAATATTGCGAATACATCGGTCGCAATTTTAAGATGCTAAGATACACTCCCAGTAGGCGGCGGCTTAGCGTGTGTAACTCTGCTAAATTCGCCTTGCGACCGATCAACTCGGAATGAGGGCCTATATACATACACACGTACATCATATATACATTATATCCATACACACCTACATTATATATATATATATATATATATATATATATATATATATACTGTACATACACACCTACATCATATATACACTATATACATACACACCTACATCATATATATATATATATATATATATTTATATTTTGTACATGCACACTTACATCATATATACACTTTATACAGGTACATACACACCTATATCATATATACACCATATACATACACACTGTGAAGAAATGAGGTCTGTGACAATTAATATAGCTATGCCTCATTTCCCTTGTCAAATATATACTTTTTATTCCCATATCCATATACATCCAATTTGTCTGTTTGCTCATTCACCATAACATGTCCATTGCTGCTCACCCAATACTGTGCTTAAATCAACCTAAATATTGTTAATATATGCAACTGTGTTATGTTATCTGTTACCCTTTAGATAATGTTTTAGACCTAGTTTCCTATTGTTATCATACACCACAGTGGACCTTCAGAGGGTGAGTCATATAAGGTACCATTGTCCATGTTTGTTTACTCCCTATTGTCCAAAGTGAGCTGACCAGACAGGGTGGCTCTCTGGCTGATGTAATCACCTTTGATTAGAATATGTATTGTATTCCAATGCTGTAAGATCCTAAGACACAGAGGTCACACACACCCCAGCAATATGAAGCTCTGGAGGTATAAGTAGAGCTGAAGAGAGATTCTTTGATCCCAGGCTAAGAAGTAATGTTCTGCCAGGGATCTGCTTGGGGACCCATTATATTGGATTTATCTGGGACTCTGTATTGCTAGAAGAGACTCTCTGCTCCCAGATTAAGAAGTAATGTTCTGTCAGAAGATTGTGGTGGGAATTGTCATGTGGAATTGGATTACAGAAGTGTGCTGAGCTGTGTTATAACCTATTCTGTCAATAAACCCTGGTTGGTTTTTCGTCTGCCACCGTGACTGAGTGATTTGGAACCCGGTATCCTCACATTTGGTGGCAGCAGTGGGATCACTGAAGACACCAGCAAAAAGGAATAAACCACAGCAGGCAATGGATTCCGGCCCGCTACGCTACCGATACAGCAAGAAGAATCACCTACAGGACGTCTGTCGATCAAGACGGATTGAGTTTAAAGCATCGGATACCAAGCAGTCCCTAACTGGAAAATTGTCTCAGTGGGACTTGGAGCACCCTTGTGATGAGGAGGATATGAGTGATTTGGAACCTGGTATCCTCACACACACCTATATCATATATACACTATATACATACACACCTACATCATATACACTGTACATACATACCTACATCATACATATATACATACACTATATACAGACCTAAAATATATATATATTATAAAAAAACAAACGTGTCTGGCACTCACGCTTAGTAGTATCAATGGATCCGGTGCACAACCTCTCAAATGAGTATATAGATCCAAAGGTAATGGAGGCACTCAGAAAGAAAACAGTCGACACCACCGCTGGTCAGGTCATTGTTTCAGGGACCTCTCCCTTTTATCAAGACACAACCAGCTACATCAAAAGTCACAGGTATAAATACACAAAACAAAACAAAAATACTCACCAAACACCAATCGAGGGGAAAAGCCCGCTCATCCCGGCCGCCGGTACGTGACGTCACAGGCGCAACACTGGCCCCTGGAATCGGCGTCAGGCGGGTAGGGGCGCGGCTCTGTCACCCTGAGCCGTGGTTGCCTAGCAACATCCACCACAGAGGTCTCCAACCAATCCTCACGTCCCCAAGCCGCTGACATCACGCGTGAGTCACCAACCATGTGAGCGCAGCTTGATTGAGCTAGCCACACGCTAATACACATTAGAATGTTCAGCCTGTCAGTTGATGACATGTATGAGGTGCAGTTCAAAGTGCCTCATGCCTCACAGATGACGCTAGTACTTAGTGAATTGTTTGGCTGCATCTGATGTATGGTTGTACGGCAGAAACACTGTGAGCAGAGCGACTACATGCTGCAGGTGTCTGTAACACTGAGTATATAGAACTGTGTAATAATGTGTAAAACTTACAGTATATATAAAACGAGGAGAGCTTCCATAGAGGCCGTGACTTGCTGGATGTAGACGTTGTATATATCTATAGCTGCAGTAATATGATGGAGGTATGAACTATAGCAATATGATGGAGGTATGAACTATAGCTGTAGTAGTGTGATGGAGGTAGGAGCTGTAGGTGTAGTAGTGTGACGGAGGTAGGAGCTGTAGGTGTAGTAGTAGTGTTACGGAGGTAGGAGCTATAGATGTTGTAGTAGTGTGACGGAGGTATGAGCTATAGATGTTGTTGTTGTAGTAATATTAGTGTGACGGAGGTAGGAGCTGTAGTAGTAGTGTGACGGAGGTATGAGCTATAGATGTAGTAGTAGTAGTGTGACGGAGGTAGGAGCTATAGGGGTAGTAGTAGTGTGACGGAGGTAGGAGTTATAGATGTAGTAGTAGTAGTAGTATGACGGAGGTAGGAGCTGTAGGTGTAGTAGTAGTGTGACGGAGGTAGGAGCTGTAGTAGTAGTGTGACGGAGGTAGGAGCTGTAGATGTAGTAGTAGTAGTAGTAGTGTGACGGAGGTAGGAGCTATAGGTGTAGTAGTAGTGTGACAGAGGTAGGAGCTATAGATGTAGTAGTAGTGTGACGGAGGTAGGAGCTGTAGATGTAGTAGTGTGACGGAGGTAGGAGCTGTAGGTGTAGTAGTGTGACGGAGGTAGAAGCTATAGGTGTAGTAGTAGTGTGACAGAGGTAGGAGCTATAGATGTTGTTGTAGTAGTGTGACGGAGGTAGAAGCTGTAGGTGTAGTAGTGTGACGGAGGTAGGAGCTGTAGGTGGAGTAGCGTGATGGAGGTAGGAGCTGTAGGTGGAGTAGCGTGATGGAGGTAGGAGCTGTAGGTGGAGTAGCGTGATGGAGGTAGTCAGTGGCGTAAGTTTATCCCAGTTGCCCGGAGGCAAGAAAAATATTGGTGCCGCCCCATATATCATCCGTGAGCCAATAAGATGCCGTTTTGAGATCCGAGTAATACCGAACCCGCTCATCTCTAATTCTAACTATATGAAGCTACTACAAAACCATTGCAACTAGGCAGATCTATGTAGGGGTCCAACCACACACTACATAGATCTGCTCAGTCACAATGCTGATTATTTCTCTTACAATTAATTTGCAAGTGTCATATCCAGGATTAGAACCAACAACCTTTTACACTGGTAGCATGCACCTTACTGATGGAGATATCTGCTCTTGCATAGGAAGTATGAGAATTCTAACTATATGAAGTTACGTGTAATTGTCAGAGAAATAACTTCATATAGTTAGAATTCTCATGTTTCCTTTATAGGAGGAAATAGCTTCATTAGTAAGGTGTCTGCTTCCAGTAAATCTATAATAAAGAGGGTGTGATTTGTAAGGTGCAATGACTAGTGGGGAAGTCGGCTACGGAAGAGATACCAGCTGCTGTCAATTAACTTAATTGATTAAAGTCGCTGAACACACAGAACAGGAGGAGAGGTGCCCTCCTTCAAAGCAGGAGCCCGGCGGCAGCTGACTCCGTTGCCTCCCGGAGTTCTGCCTCTGGAAGTAGCGGCTGTAGGTGGAGTAGTAGTGTGACGGAAGTAGAAGCTGTAGGTGGAGTAGTAGTAGTAGTAGTAGTGTGACGGAGGTAGGAGCTGTAGGTGTACTAGTAGTGTGACGGAGGTAGTAGTAGTAGTGTGACTGAGGTAGGAGCTATAGGTGTAGTAGTGTGACGGAGGTAGGTGCTGTAGGTGTAGTAGTAGTGTGACGGAGGTAGTAGTAGTAGTGTGACGGAGGTAGGAGCTGTAGTAGTAGTAGTAGTAGTAGTAGTGGTGGTGTGAGGGAGGTAGGAGCTATAGGTGTAGTAGTAGTGTGACGGAGGTTGGCGTTGTAGGTGTAGTAGTGTGACGGAGGTAGGTGTAGTAGTAGTAGTGTGTGACGGAGGTAGGAGCTGTAGTAGTAGTGTGACGGAGGTAGGAGCTATAGATGTAGTAGTAGTAGTAGTAGTAGTGTGACGAAGGTAGGAGCTGTAGGTGTAGTAGTGTGACGGAGGTAGGAGCTATAGGTGTTGTAGTAGTGTGACGGAGGTAGGAGCTGTAGGTGTAGTAGTAGTAGTGTGACGGAGGTAGGCGCTATAGGTGTAGTAGTAGTAGTGTGACGGAGGTAGGAGTTGTAAGTGTAGTAGTGTGACTGAGGTAGGTGTAGTAGTAGTGTGATGGAGGTAGGAGCTGTAGGTGTAGTAGTAGTGTGACGGAGGTAGGAGCTGTAGGTGTAGTAGTAGTAGTAGTAGTGTGACTGAGGTAGGAGCTATAGGTGTAGTAGTAGTGTGACGGAGGTAGGAGCTGTAGGTGTAGTAGTAGTAGTGTGACGGAGGTAGGAGCTATAGGTGTAGTAGTAGTGTGACGGAGGTAGGAGCTGTAGGTGTAGTAGTAGTGTGACGGAGGTAGGAGTGGTAGGTGTAGTAGTGTAACGGGTAGGAGCTATAGGTGTGGTAGTAGTGTGACGGAGGTAGGAGGTGTAGTAGTAGTGTGACGGAGGTAGGATCTGTAGGTTGAGTAGTGTGACGGAGGTAGGAGCTATAGGAGTAGTAGTAGTGTGACGGAGGTAGGAGCTATAGGTGTAGTAGTAGTGTGACGGAGGTAGGAGCTGTAGGTGTAGTAGTAGTGTGACGGAGGTAGGAGCTGTAGGTGTAGTAGTAGTAGTAGTGTGACGGAGGTTGGAGCTGTAGTAGTAGTGTGATGGAGGTAGGAGCTGTAGGTGTAGTAGTAGTAGTAGTAGTGTGACGGAGATAGGAGCTGTAGGTGTAGTAGTAGTGTGACGGAGGTAGGAGCTGAAGGTGTAGTATTGTGACGGAGGTAGGAGCTGTAGTAGTAGTGTGACAGCGGTAGGAGCTATAGGTGTAGTAGTAGTGTGACGGAGGTAGGAGCTGTAGGTGTAGTAGTAGTGTGACGGAGGTAGGATCTGTAGGTGGAGTAGTGTGACGGAGGTAGGAGCTATAGGTGTAGTAGTAGTAGTGTGACGGAGGTGGGAGCTATAGGTGGAGTAGTAGTAGTGTGACGGAGGTAGGAGCTATAGGTGTAGTAGTAGTGTGAAGGAGGTAGGAGCTGTAGGTGTAGTAGTAGTAGTGTGACGGAGGTAGGAGCTGTAGGTATAGTAGTAGTGTGACGGAGGTAGGAGCTGTAGGTGTAGTAGTAGTGTGACGGAGGTATGAGCTGTAGGTGTAGTAGTGTGATGGAGATAGGAGGTGTAGTAGTAGTAGTGTGACGGAGGTAGGAGCTGTAGGTGTAGTAGTAGTAGTAGTGTGACGGAGGTAGGATCTGTAGGTGGAGTAGTGTGACGGAGGTAGGAGCTATAGGTGTAGTAGTGTGACGGAGGTAGGAGCTGTAGGTGTAGTAGTAGTGTGACGGAGGTAGGAGCTGTAGGTGTAGTAGTGTGATGGAGATGGGAGGTGTAGTAGTAGTAGTGTGACGGAGGTAGGAGCTGTAGGTGTAGTAGTAGTGTGACGGAGGTAGGAGCTGTAGGTGTAGTAGTAGTAGTGTGACGGAGGTAGGAGCTGTAGGTGTAGTAGTAGTGTGAAGGAGGTAGGAGCTGTAGGTGTAGTAGTAGTAGTGTGACGGAGGTAGGAGCTGTAGGTGTAGTAGTAGTGTGATGGAGGTAGGAGCTGTAGGTGTAGTAGTAGTAGTGTGACGGAGGTAGGAGCTGTAGGTGTAGTAGTAGTGTGAAGGAGGTAGGAGCTGTAGGTGTAGTAGTAGTAGAGTGACCTAGGTAGGAGCTGTAGTAGTAGTGTGATGGAGGTAGGAGCTGTAGGTGTAGTAGTAGTGTGAAGGAGGTAGGAGCTATAGGTGTAGTAGTAGTGTGACGGAGGTAGGAGCTGTAGGTGTAGTAGTAGTAGTGTGACGGAGGTAGGAGCTATAGGTGTAGTAGTAGTAGTGTGACGGAGGTAGGAGCTGTAGGTGTAGTAGTAGTGTGACGGAGGTAGGAGTGGTAGGTGTAGTAGTGTAACGGGTAGGAGCTATAGGTGTGGTAGTAGTGTGACGGAGGTAGGAGGTGTAGTAGTAGTGTGACGGAGGTAGGATCTGTAGGTTGAGTAGTGTGACGGAGGTAGGAGCTATAGGAGTAGTAGTAGTGTGACGGAGGTAGGATCTGTAGGTGGAGTAGTGTGACGGAGGTAGGAGCTATAGGTGTAGTAGTGTGACGGAGGTAGGAGCTGTAGGTGTAGTAGTAGTGTGACGGAGGTAGGAGCTGTAGGTGTAGTAGTGTGATGGAGATAGGAGGTGTAGTAGTAGTAGTGTGACGGAGGTAGGAGCTGTAGGTGTAGTAGTAGTGTGACGGAGGTAGGAGCTGTAGGTGTAGTAGTAGTAGTGTGACGGAGGTAGGAGCTGTAGGTGTAGTAGTAGTGTGAAGGAGGTAGGAGCTGTAGGTGTAGTAGTAGTAGTGTGACGGAGGTAGGAGCTGTAGGTGTAGTAGTAGTGTGATGGAGGTAGGAGCTGTAGGTGTAGTAGTAGTAGTGTGACGGAGGTAGGAGCTGTAGGTGTAGTAGTAGTGTGAAGGAGGTAGGAGCTGTAGGTGTAGTAGTAGTAGAGTGACCTAGGTAGGAGCTGTAGTAGTAGTGTGATGGAGGTAGGAGCTGTAGGTGTAGTAGTAGTGTGAAGGAGGTAGGAGCTGTAGGTGTAGTAGTAGTAGTGTGACGGAGGTAGGAGCTGTAGGTGTAGTAGTAGTGTGATGGAGGTAGGAGCTGTAGGTGTAGTAGTAGTAGTGTGACGGAGGTAGGAGCTGTAGGTGTAGTAGTAGTAGAGTGACCTAGGTAGGAGCTGTAGTAGTAGTGTGATGGAGGTAGGAGCTGTAGGTGTAGTAGTAGTGTGAAGGAGGTAGGAGCTGTAGGTGTAGTAGTGTGACGGAGGTAGGAGCTATAGGTGTAGTAGTAGTGTGACGGAGGTAGGAGCTGTAGTAGTAGTAGTGTGACGGAGGTAGGAGCTGTAGGTGTAGTAGTAGTAGTGTGACGGAGGTAGGAGCTGTAGGTGTAGTAGTAGTAGAGTGACCTAGGTAGGAGCTGTAGTAGTAGTGTGATGGAGGTAGGAGCTGTAGGTGTAGTAGTAGTAGTGTGACGGAGGTAGGAGCTATAGGTGTAGTAGTAGTGTGACGGAGGTAGGAGCTGTAGGTGTAGTAGTAGTGTGAAGGAGGTAGGAGCTGTAGGTGTAGTAGTAGTAGAGTGACCTAGGTAGGAGCTGTAGTAGTAGTGTGATGGAGGTAGGAGCTGTAGGTGTAGTAGTAGTGTGACGGAGGTATGAGCTGTAGGTGTAGTAGGTGTAGTAGTAGTGTGACGGAGGTAGGAGCTGTAGGTGTAGTAGTAGTAGTGTGACGGAGGTATGAGCTGTAGGTGTAGTAGTAGTGTGACGGAGGTATGAGCTGTAGGTGTAGTAGTAGTGTGACGGAGGTAGGAGCTGTAGCTGTAGTAGTAGTGTGACGGAGGTATGAGCTGTAGGTGTAGTAGTAGTGTGACGGAGGTAGGAGCTGTAGTAGTGTGACGGAGGTAGAAGCTGTAGGTGTAGTAGTAGTAGTGTGACGGAGGTATGAGCTGTAGGTGTAGTAGTAGTGTGACGGAGGTATGAGCTGTAGGTGTAGTAGTGTGATGGAGATAGGAGGTGTAGTAGTAGTAGTGTGACGGAGGTATGAGCTGTAGGTGTAGTAGTAGTGTGACGGAGGTATGAGCTGTAGGTGTAGTAGTAGTGTGACGGAGGTAGGAGCTGTAGGTGTAGCAGTAGTGTGACGGAGGTAGGAGCTGTAGTAGTGTGACGGAGGTAGAAGCTGTAGGTGTAGTAGTAGTGTGACGGAGGTATGAGCTGTAGGTGTAGTAGTAGTGTGACGGAGGTATGAGCTGTAGGTGTAGTAGTGTGATGGAGATAGGAGGTGTAGTAGTAGTAGCGTGATGGAGGTAGGAGCTGTTGTAGTAGTAGCGTGACGGAGGTAGGAGCTGTAGGTGTAGTAGTAGTAGTAGTAGTAGTAGTAGTAGTAGTGTGACGGAGGTATGAGCTGTAGGTGTAGTAGTGTGATGGAGATAGGAGGTGTAGTAGGTGTAGTAGTAGTGTGACGGAGGTAGGAGCTGTAGGTGTAGTAGCGTGACGGAGGTAGGAGCTGTAGTAGTGTGACGGAGGTAGAAGCTGTAGGTGGAGTAGTCAGTGATCGCAAAATACGCGCTATGGCGCGTTTTTACGCGCTACGGGCAGTGAGGGACTCGGATTTTAAAAGTGAGTGGGTCCCGCAGGACGCGCTGTTTTTTGCTGACCGCCGACTCACAGCCAATAGAAATCCCCAAGCCCTGCCTCACCAGCCAATAGCCGCCGGCAGCTTGTCAACATCCAATCGCTGCCGGCAGCGTCTCCCAATCCAAGCGCCACCTGAGACGTCGACCCCTCCTCCCTGCGCTGCCTCCAACCCATTGCATGTGCTGGTGGCAACCGTGTGGGTCATCACGATGACAGGCGTATGGAAGATGCAGGAGGGAGCCGAGGAGAAGGAGAGGAGGGCCTTCACCACGGGCAGCCCGGTGGGTCTGCTGCAGAGAAGATGAGCTGTGGCCGAGCGGGACATGTCAATGCGGTCAGGCACCACGACCGCAAACTATGAGGAGGTCAGAGCGCTGCGACCTGGGGAATGGCACTGATAAATCTTTAGTTTCACTTTCCTATATGCATTTAATAACATGGCACATTATACCTGTGAGGGAGCAGGCAGCAAAGTAGGTGCGCTTCCTGTTACACTGCATCTTATTCCCCCAGCGTCCATTCCACTCCCAACTACTAGTGCACACATCCTGTTCCCTGCTACCACTACTGCACCTATCTTACCCCCTGCTACCACTACTGCACCTATCTTACCCCCTGCTACCACTACTGCACCTATCTTACCCCCTGCTACCACTACTACACCTATCTTACCCCCTGCTACCACTACTGCACCTATCTTACCCCCTGCTACCACTACTACACCTATCTTACCCCCCTGCTACCACTACTGCACCTAGCGTACCCCTGCTATCCACTACTGCACCCAGCTTACCCCCTGCGACCACGACTGCACCGTATCTGACCCCCCGGCTTACCACTACTGCACCGAGCTGACCCCCCTGGCTACCACTACTGGCACCCATCGTTACCCCCTGCTACCACGACTGCACCTATCTTACCCCCGGCTACCACGACTGCACCGATCTTACCCCCTGCTACCACTACTGCACCGAGTCTGACCCCCTGCTACCACGACTGCACCGATCTTACCCCTGCTACCACTACTGCACCCATCTTACCCCCTGCTACCACTACTGCACCGATCTTACCGCCCCTGCTACACTACGGCACCGTATCTTACCCCCCTGCTACCACTACTGCACCTCATCGTACCCCCTGCTACCACTACGCCTCTACCCTGCTACCACTACTGCACTAGCTTACCCCCTGCTACCACGACGGCTCCGATCTTACCCCCTGCGACCATCTACTGCACCGAGCGTACCCCCTGCTACACTACGTGCACCTTGCGTACCCCTGGCGACCACTACGGCACCTATCTGTACCCCTGCTACCACGACTGCACCTAGCGTGACCCCCTGCTACCACTACTGCACCTATCTTACCCCCTGCTACCACTACTGCACCTATCTTACCCCCTGCTACCACTACTGCACCTATCTTACCCCCTGCTACCACTACTACACCTATCTTACCCCCTGCTACCACTACTGCACCTATCTTACCCCCTGCTACCACTACTACACCTATCTTACCCCCTGCTACCACTACTGCACCTATCTTACCCCCTGCTACCACTACTGCACCTATCTTACCCCCTGCTACCACTACTGCACCTATCTTACCCCCTGCTACCACTACTGCACCTATCTTACCCCCTGCTACCACTACTGCACCTATCTTACCCCCTGCTACCACTACTGCACCTATCTTACCCCCTGCTACCACTACTGCACCTATCTTACCCCCTGCTACCACTACTGCACCTATCTTACCCCCTGCTACCACTACTGCACCTATCTTACCCCCTGCTACCACTACTGCACCTATCTTACCCCCTGCTACCACTACTGCACCTATCTTACCCCCTGCTACCACTACTGCACCTATCTTACCCCCTGCTACCACTACTGCACCTATCTTACCCCCTGCTACCACTACTGCACCTATCTTACCCCCTGCTACCACTACTGCACCTATCTTACCCCCTGCTACCACTACTGCACCTATCTTACCCCCTGCTACCACTACTGCACCTATCTTACCCCCTGCTACCACTACTGCACCTATCTTACCCCCTGCTACCACTACTGCACCTATCTTACCCCCTGCTACCACTACTGCACCTATCTTACCCCCTGCTACCACTACTGCACCTATCTTACCCCCTGCTACCACTACTGCACCTATCTTACCCCCTGCTACCACTACTGCACCTATCTTACCCCCTGCTACCACTACTGCACCTATCTTACCCCCTGCTACCACTACTGCACCCATCTTACCCCCTGCTACCACTACTGCACCCATCTTACCCCCTGCTACCACTACTGCACCCATCTTACCCCCTGCTACCACTACTGCACCCATCTTACCCCCTGCTACCACTACTGCACCCATCTTACCCCCTGCTACCACTACTGCACCTATCTTACCCCCTGCTACCACTACTGCACCTATCTTACCCCCTGCTACCACTACTGCACCTATCTTACCCCCTGCTACCACTACTGCACCTATCTTACCCCCTGCTACCACTACTGCACCTATCTTACCCCCTGCTACCACTACTGCACCTATCTTACCCCCTGCTACCACTACTGCACCTATCTTACCCCCTGCTACCACTACTGCACCTATCTTACCCCCTGCTACCACTACTGCACCTATCTTACCCCCTGCTACCACTACTGCACCTATCTTACCCCCTGCTACCACTACCGCACCTATCTTACCCCCTACCACTACTGCACCCATCCTGCCCCCCTGCTACCACTACTGCACCTATCTTACCCCCTGCTACCACTACTGCACCTATCTTACCCCCTGCTACCACTACTGCACCTATCCTACCACTACTGCACCCATCCTGCCCCCCTGCTACCACCACTACTGCACCCATCCTGCCCCCTGCTACCACCACTACTGCACCTATCTTACCCCCTGCTACCACTACTGCACCTATCCTACCCCATGCTACCACCACTACTTCACCAATCCTGCCCCCTACCACTACTGCACCTATCTTACCCCCTGCTACCACTACTGCACCCATCATACCCCCTACCACTGCTGCACCTATCTTACCCCCTGCTACCACTACTGCACCTATCCTACCCCCTACTGCACCCATTCTAAACCCTACTGCACCCATCCTGCCCCCTGCTACCACTACTGCACCTACCCTACCCCCTACTACTACTGCACCCATCCTGCCCCTGCTACCACCATTATTGCTCCCATCCTGCTACCAGTACTGCACCTATCATACACCCTACGACTACTGCACCCATCCTGCCCCCTGCTACCACTACTGCTCCCATCCTGCTACCAGTACTGCACCTAACCTACCCCCTTCCACCTCTACTGCACCCATTCTATTCCACATACCCACACAGTGCCCATTATAAACACCCCCATACCCACACAGTGCTCATTATTCACAATGCCCAGTATACACACCCCCATAGTGACCATCATACGCACACCCATACCACACAGCGCCCATCATACGCACACCCATACCACACAGCGCCCATCATACGCACACCCATACCACACAGCGCCCATCATACGCACACCCATACCACACAGCGCCCATCATACGCACACCCATACCACACAGCGCCCATCATACGCACACCCATACCACACAGCGCCCATCATACGCACACCCATGCCACACAGCGCCCATCATACGCACACCCATGCCACACAGCGCCCATCATACGCACACCCATACCACACAGCGCCCATCATACACACACCCATACCACACAGCGGCAATCACACGAACACCCCTATACCACACAGTGCCCATTATACACACTTACAATGCTCGTCGCACCCTCTATACCCACACACTGGCCATCATACGCACCACCCATACCCACACAGTGCTCATTATACACCCCCCCCCCAGCGCCTAGCATATGGGTACTCCACACCCACAGTGCCCATAATACATCCCCCTATACACAGTGACCAGCATACATAAACTCCCATATCCACACACAGTGCTCAGCATAGACACAACTGCCACACAGTGCTCAGCATACACGCAAACAATCCCCAAACCAAAGCAGTGCCCAGCATACGCACACACCTCGTGTTATAGCGGTAGGGCTTCAACAAGGACACAGAGAAGCTGATCTTAAAAGTTGACAGGGAGCAGGATTCGTCGAATCCTGGGTACTGATGCCTCCCTACCCCTAACACTGCCTACAGCACTTCCTGCACCTAACCCCCCATTTGCCCCGCAATACTGCCATAACTGCTATGTGGGGAGGCATAAGGGGAGCTCAAAAGCATACATTGCTATGGGACCCAGAAACTGTGAAGTAGGACCCCAATTTTTTAAAGTGAGGGGTCCCCGGGACCCACAATTTTTTTCTGCTCAGCGCGATTAATGGTAGTAGTAGTAGTAGTAGTAGTAGTAGTAGTGTGACGGAGGTAGGAGCTGTAGGTGTACTAGTAGTGTGACGGAGGTAGGTGTAGTAGTAGTAGTGTGACGGAGGTAGGAGCTATAGGTGTAGTAGTGTGACGGAGGTAGGAGCTGTAGGTGTAGCAGTAGTGTGATGGAGGTAGGAGCTGTAGGTGTAGTAGTAGTAGTAGTGTGACGGAGGTAGGCGTTGTAGGTGTAGTAGTTTGACGGAGGTTGGTGTAGTAGTAGTGTGACGGAGGTAGGAGCTGTAGTAGTAGTGTGACGGAGGTAGGAGCTATAGATGTAGTAGTAGTAGTAGTGTGACGGAGGTAGGAGCTGTAGGTGTAGTAGTAGTGTGACGGAGCTAGGAGCTGTAGGTGTAGTAGTAGTGTGACGGAAGTAGGAGCTGTAGGTGTAGTAGTAGTGTGACGGAGGTAGGAGCTGTAGGTGTAGTAGTGGTGTGACGGAGGTAGGAGCTGTCGGTGTAGTAGTAGTAGTAGCGTGATGGAGGTAGGAGCTGTAGGTGTAGTATTAGTATGACGGAGGTAGGAGCTGTAGTAGTAGTGTGACGGAGGTAGGAGCTGTAGGTGTAGTAGTAGTGTGACTGAGGTAGGAGCTGTAGGTGTAGTAGTAGTGTGACGGAGGTAGGAGCTGTAGGTGTAGTAGTAGTGTGACGGAGCTAGGAGCTGTAGGTGTAGTAGTAGTGTGACGGAAGTAGGAGCTGTAGGTGTAGTAGTGGTGTGACGGAGGTAGGAGCTGTCGGTGTAGTAGTAGTAGTAGCGTGATGGAGGTAGGAGCTGTAGGTGTAGTATTAGTATGACGGAGGTAGGAGCTGTAGTAGTAGTGTGACGGAGGTAGGAGCTGTAGGTGTAGTAGTAGTGTGACTGAGGTAGGAGCTGTAGGTGTAGTAGTAGTGTGACTGAGGTAGGAGCTGTAGGTGTAGTAGTAGTGTGACGGAGCTAGGAGCTGTAGGTGTAGTAGTAGTGTGACGGAAGTAGGAGCTGTAGGTGTAGTAGTAGTGTGACGGAGGTAGGAGCTGTAGGTGTAGTAGTAGTGTGACGGAGGTAGGAGCTGTCGGTGTAGTAGTAGTAGTAGCGTGATGGAGGTAGGAGCTGTAGGTGTAGTATTAGTATGACGGAGGTAGGAGCTGTAGTAGTAGTGTGACGGAGGTAGGAGCTGTAGGTGTAGTAGTAGTGTGACTGAGGTAGGATCTGTAGGTGGAGTAGTGTGACAGGTAGGAGCTATAGGTGTAGTAGTGGTAGTAGTGTGACGGAGGTAGGAGCTGTAGGTGTAGTAGTAGTGTGACTGAGGTAGGATCTGTAGGTGGAGTAGTGTGACTGAGGTAGGAGCTATAGGAGTAGTAGTAGTATGACGGAGGTAGGAGCTGTAGTAGTAGTAGTAGTGTGACGGAGGTAGGAGTTGTAGTAGTAGTAGTAGTGTGACGGAGGTAGGAGGTGTAGTAGTAGTGTGACGGAGGTAGGAGCTATAGGTGTAGTAGTAGTATGACGGAGGTAGGAGCTGTAGTAGTAGTAGTAGTGTGACGGAGGTAGGAGCTGCAGGTGTAGTAGTAGTAGTGTGACGGAGGTAGGAGCTGTAGTAGTAGTGTGATGGAGGTAGGAGCTGTAGGTGTAGTAGTAGTGTGACGGAGGTAGGAGCTGAAGGTGTAGTATTGTGACGGAGGTAGGAGCTGTAGTAGTAGTGTGACGGAGGTAGGAGCTGTAGGTGTAGTAGTAGTGTGACGGAGGTAGGATCTGTAGGTGGAGTAGTGTGACGGAGGTAGGAGCTATAGGTGTAGTAGTAGTGTGACAGAGGTAGGAGCTGTAGGTGTAGTAGTAGTGTGACGGAGGTAGGAGCTGTAGGTGTAGTAGTAGTAGTAGTAGTATGACGTAGGTAGGAGCTGTAGTAGTAGTAGTAGTGTGATGGAGGTAGGAGCTGTAGGTGTAGTAGTAGTGTGACGGAGGTATGAGCTGTAGGTGTAGTAGTGTGATGGAGATAGGAGGTGTAGTAGTAGTAGCGTGATGGAGGTAGGAGCTGTTGTAGTAGTAGCGTGACGGAGGTAGGAGCTGTAGGTGTAGTAGTAGTAGTAGCGTGACTGAGGTAGGAGCTGTAGTAGTAGTAGTAGCATGACGGAGGTAGGAGCTATAGATGTAGTAGTAGTAGTAGTAGTAGTAGTAGTAGTAGTAGTAGTGTGACGGAGGTAGGAGCTGTAGGTGGAGTAGCATGACTGAGGTAGGAGCTGTAGGTGTAGTAGTGTGACGGAGGTAGGAGCTATAGGTGTAGTAGTAGCAGTAGTAGTGTGACGGAGGTATGAGCTGTAGGTGTAGTAGTGTGATGGAGATAGGAGGTGTAGTAGTAGTGGTATGACGGAGGTAGGAGCTGTAGGTGTAGTAGAAGTGTGATGGAGATAGGAGCTGTAGTACTAGCGTGACGGAGGTAGGAGCTATAGGTGTAGTAGTAGTAGTAGTAGTGTGACGGAGGTAGGAGCTGTAGTAGTGTGACGGAGGTAGTAGGTGTAGTAGTAGTGTGACGGAGGTAGGAGCTGTAGGTGTAGTAGTAGTGTGACGGAGGTAGGAGTGTGACGGAGGTAGTAGTAGTAGTGTGACAGAGGTAGGAGCTGTAGGTGTAGTAGTAGTGTGACGGAGGTAAGAGCTGTAGTAGTAGTGTGACGGAGGTAGGAGCTGTAGGTGTAGTAGTGTGACGGAGGTAGTAGGTGTAGTAGTGTGAAGGAGGTAGTAGGTGTAGTAGTGTGATGGTGGTAAGAGCTGTAGGTGTAGTAGTGTGACGGAGGTAGGGGCTGTAGGTGGAGTACTGTGACGGAGGTAGGAGCTGTAGGTGTAGTAGTGTGATGGAGGTAGTAGGTGTAGTAGTGTGACGGAGGTTGTAGGTGAAGTAGTGTGATGGAGGTAGGAACTATAGGTGTAGTAGTAGTAGTGTGACGGAGGTAGGAGCTGTAGTGGTAGTAGTGTGACGGAGGTAGGAGCTGTAGGTGTAGTAGTAGTAGTGTGACGGAGGTAGGATCTGTAGGTGGAGTAGTGTGACGGAGGTAGGAGCTATAGGAGTAGTAGTAGTGTGATGGAGGTAGGAGTTGTAGGTGTAGTAGTAGTAGTGTGACGGAAGTAGGAGCTATAGGTGTAGTAGTAGTGTGATGGAGGTAGGAGCTGTAGTGGTAGCGTGACGGAGGTAGGAGCTGTAGTAGTAGTAGTGTGACGGAGGTAGGATCTGTAGGTGGAGTAGTGTGACGGAGGTAGGAGCTATAGGAGTAGTAGTAGTGTGACGGAGGTAGGAGCTATAGGTGTAGTAGTAGTGTGACGGAGGTAGGAGCTGTAGTAGTAGTAGTGTGACGGAGGTAGGAGCTGTAGGTGTAGTAGTAGTAGTGTGACGGAGGTTGGAGCTGTAGTAGTAGTGTGATGGAGGTAGGAGCTGTAGGTGTAGTAGTAGTAGTAGTAGTGTGACGGAGATAGGAGCTGTAGGTGTAGTAGTAGTGTGACGGAGGTAGGAGCTGAAGGTGTAGTATTGTGACGGAGGTAGGAGCTGTAGTAGTAGTGTGACAGCGGTAGGAGCTATAGGTGTAGTAGTAGTGTGACGGAGGTAGGAGCTGTAGGTGTAGTAGTAGTGTGACGGAGGTAGGATCTGTAGGTGGAGTAGTGTGACGGAGGTAGGAGCTATAGGTGTAGTAGTAGTAGTGTGACGGAGGTAGGAGCTATAGGTGTAGTAGTAGTAGTGTGACGGAGGTAGGAGCTATAGGTGTAGTAGTAGTGTGAAGGAGGTAGGAGCTGTAGGTGTAGTAGTAGTAGTAGTGTGACGGAGGTAGGAGCTGTAGGTGTAGTAGTAGTGTGACGGAGGTAGGAGCTGTAGGTGTAGTAGTAGTGTGACGGAGGTATGAGCTGTAGGTGTAGTAGTGTGATGGAGATAGGAGGTGTAGTAGTAGTAGTGTGACGGAGGTAGGAGCTGTAGGTGTAGTAGTAGTAGTAGTGTGACGGAGGTAGGATCTGTAGGTGGAGTAGTGTGACGGAGGTAGGAGCTATAGGTGTAGTAGTGTGACGGAGGTAGGAGCTATAGGTGTAGTAGTAGTGTGACGGAGGTAGGAGCTATAGGTGTAGTAGTAGTGTGACGGAGGTAGGAGCTGTAGGTGTAGTAGTAGTAGAGTGACCTAGGTAGGAGCTGTAGTAGTAGTGTGACGGAGGTAGGAGCTGTAGGTGTAGTAGTAGTGTGACGGAGGTAGGAGCTGTAGGTGTAGTAGTGTGATGGAGATAGGAGGTGTAGTAGTAGTAGTGTGACGGAGGTAGGAGCTGTAGGTGTAGTAGTAGTGTGACGGAGGTAGGAGCTGTAGGTGTAGTAGTAGTAGTGTGACGGAGGTAGGAGCTGTAGGTGTAGTAGTAGTGTGAAGGAGGTAGGAGCTGTAGGTGTAGTAGTAGTAGTGTGACGGAGGTAGGAGCTGTAGGTGTAGTAGTAGTAGTGTGACGGAGGTAGGAGCTGTAGGTGTAGTAGTAGTGTGATGGAGGTAGGAGCTGTAGGTGTAGTAGTAGTAGTGTGACGGAGGTAGGAGCTGTAGGTGTAGTAGTAGTAGAGTGACCTAGGTAGGAGCTGTAGTAGTAGTGTGATGGAGGTAGGAGCTGTAGGTGTAGTAGTAGTGTGAAGGAGGTAGGAGCTGTAGGTGTAGTAGTAGTAGTGTGACGGAGGTAGGAGCTATAGGTGTAGTAGTAGTGTGACGGAGGTAGGAGCTGTAGTAGTAGTAGTAGTAGTGTGACGGAGGTAGGAGCTGTAGGTGTAGTAGTAGTGTGAAGGAGGTAGGAGCTGTAGGTGTAGTAGTAGTAGAGTGACCTAGGTAGGAGCTGTAGTAGTAGTGTGATGGAGGTAGGAGCTGTAGGTGTAGTAGTAGTAGTAGTGTGACGGAGGTAGGAGCTATAGGTGTAGTAGTAGTGTGACGGAGGTAGGAGCTGTAGGTGTAGTAGTAGTAGTAGTAGTGTGACGGAGGTAGGAGCTGTAGGTGTAGTAGTAGTGTGAAGGAGGTAGGAGCTGTAGGTGTAGTAGTAGTAGAGTGACCTAGGTAGGAGCTGTAGTAGTAGTGTGATGGAGGTAGGAGCTGTAGGTGTAGTAGTAGTGTGACGGAGGTATGAGCTGTAGGTGTAGTAGTGTGATGGAGATAGGAGGTGTAGTAGTAGTGTGACGGAGGTAGGAGCTGTAGGTGTAGTAGTAGTAGTGTGACGGAGGTATGAGCTGTAGGTGTAGTAGTAGTGTGACGGAGGTATGAGCTGTAGGTGTAGTAGTAGTGTGACGGAGGTAGGAGCTGTAGGTGTAGTAGTAGTGTGACGGAGGTATGAGCTGTAGGTGTAGCAGTAGTGTGACGGAGGTAGGAGCTGTAGTAGTGTGACGGAGGTAGAAGCTGTAGGTGTAGTAGTAGTGTGACGGAGGTATGAGCTGTAGGTGTAGTAGTAGTGTGACGGAGGTATGAGCTGTAGGTGTAGTAGTGTGATGGAGATAGGAGGTGTAGTAGTAGTAGCGTGATGGAGGTAGGAGCTGTTGTAGTAGTAGCGTGACGGAGGTAGGAGCTGTAGGTGTAGTAGTAGTAGTAGTAGTAGTAGTAGTAGTAGTGTGACGGAGGTATGAGCTGTAGGTGTAGTAGTGTGATGGAGATAGGTGTAGTAGGTGTAGTAGTAGTGTGATGGAGGTAGGAGCTGTAGGTGTAGTAGCGTGACGGAGGTAGGAGCTGTAGTAGTGTGACGGAGGTAGAAGCTGTAGGTGGAGTAGTCAGTGATCGCAAAATACGCGCTATGGCGCGTTTTTACGCGCTACGGGCAGTGAGGGACTCGGATTTTAAAAGTGAGTGGGTCCCGCAGGACGCGCTGTTTTTTGCTGACCGCCGACTCACAGCCAATAGAAATCCCCAAGCCCTGCCTCACCAGCCAATAGCCGCCGGCAGCTTGTCAACATCCAATCGCTGCCGGCAGCGTCTCCCAATCCAAGCGCCACCTGAGACGTCGGCCCCTCCTCCCTGCGCTGCCTCCAACCCATTGCATGTGCTGGTGGCAACCGTGTGGGTCATCACGATGACAGGCGTATGGAAGATGCAGGAGGGAGCCGAGGAGAAGGAGAGGAGGGCCTTCACCACGGGCAGCCCGGTGGGTCTGCTGCAGAGAAGATGAGCTGTGGCCGAGCGGGACATGTCAATGCGGTCAGGCACCACGACCGCAAACTATGAGGAGGTCAGAGCGCTGCGACCTGGGGAATGGCACTGATAAATCTTTAGTTTCACTTTCCTATATGCATTTAATAACATGGCACATTATACCTGTGAGGGAGCAGGCAGCAAAGTAGGTGCGCTTCCTGTTACACTGCATCTTATTCCCCCAGCGTCCATTCCACTCCCAACTACTAGTGCACACATCCTGTTCCCTGCTACCACTACTGCACCTATCTTACCCCCTGCTACCACTACTGCACCTATCTTACCCCCTGCTACCACTACTGCACCTATCTTACCCCCTGCTACCACTACTACACCTATCTTACCCCCCTGCTACCACTACTGCACCTATCTTACCCCCTGCTACCACTACTACACCTATCTTACCCCCTGCTACCACTACTGCACCTATCTTACCCCCTGCTACCACTACTGCACCTATCTTACCCCCTGCTACCACTACTGCACCTATCTTACCCCCTGCTACCACTACTGCACCTATCTTACCCCCTGCTACCACTACTGCACCTATCTTACCCCCTGCTACCACTACTGCACCTATCTTACCCCCTGCTACCACTACTGCACCTATCTTACCCCCTGCTACCACTACTGCACCTATCTTACCCCCTGCTACCACTACTGCACCTATCTTACCCCCTGCTACCACTACTGCACCTATCTTACCCCCTGCTACCACTACTGCACCTATCTTACCCCCTGCTACCACTACTGCACCTATCTTACCCCCTGCTACCACTACTGCACCTATCTTACCCCCTGCTACCACTACTACACCTATCTTACCCCCTGCTACCACTACTACACCTATCTTACCCCCTGCTACCACTACTGCACCTATCTTACCCCCTGCTACCACTACTACACCTATCTTACCCCCTGCTACCACTACTGCACCTATCTTACCCCCTGCTACCACTACTGCACCTATCTTACCCCCTGCTACCACTACTGCACCTATCTTACCCCCTGCTACCACTACTGCACCTATCTTACCCCCTGCTACCACTACTGCACCTATCTTACCCCCTGCTACCACTACTGCACCTATCTTTCCCCCTGCTACCACTACTGCACCTATCTTTCCCCCTGCTACCACTACTGCACCTATCTTACCCCCTGCTACCACTACTGCACCTATCTTACCCCCTGCTACCACTACTGCACCTATCTTACCCCCTGCTACCACTACTGCACCTATCTTACCCCCTGCTACCACTACTGCACCTATCTTACCCCCTGCTACCACTACTGCACCTATCTTACCCCCTGCTACCACTACTGCACCTATCTTACCCCCTGCTACCACTACTGCACCTATCTTACCCCCTGCTACCTCTACTGCACCTATCTTACCCCCTGCTACCACTACTGCACCTATCTTACCCCCTGCTACCACTACTGCACCTATCCTGCACCTATCTTACCCCCTGCTACCACTACTGCACCTATCTTACCCCCTGCTACCACTACTGCACCCATCCTGCCCCCCTGCTACCACTACTGCACCTATCTTACCCCCTGCTACCACTACTGCACCCATCCTACCCCCCTTGCACCTATTTTACCCCCTGCTACCACTACTGCACCCATCCTGCCCCCCTGCTACCACTACTGCACCCATCCTGCCCCCCTGCTACCACTACTGCACCTATCTTACCCCCTGCTACCACTACTGCACCTATCTTACCCCCTGCTACCACTACTGCACCTATCTTACCCCCTGCTACCACTACTGCACCTATCTTACCCCCTGCTACCACTACTGCACCTATCTTACCCCCTGCTACCACTACTGCACCCATCCTGCCCCCCTGCTACCACTACCGCACCTATCTTACCCCCTACCACTACTGCACCCATCCTGCCCCCCTGCTACCACTACTGCACCTATCTTACCCCCTGCTACCACTACTGCACCTATCTTACCCCCTGCTACCACTACTGCACCTATCCTACCACTACTGCACCCATCCTGCCCCCCTGCTACCACCACTACTGCACCCATCCTGCCCCCTGCTACCACCACTACTGCACCTATCTTACCCCCTGCTACCACTACTGCACCTATCCTACCCCATGCTACCACCACTACTTCACCAATCCTGCCCCCTACCACTACTGCACCTATCTTACCCCCTGCTACCACTACTGCACCCATCATACCCCCTACCACTGCTGCACCTATCTTACCCCCTGCTACCACTACTGCACCTATCCTACCCCCTACTGCACCCATTCTAAACCCTACTGCACCCATCCTGCCCCCTGCTACCACTACTGCACCTACCCTACCCCCTACTACTACTACTGCACCCATCCTGCCCCTGCTACCACCATTATTGCTCCCATCCTGCTACCAGTACTGCACCTATCATACACCCTACGACTACTGCACCCATCCTGCCCCCTGCTACCACTACTGCTCCCATCCTGCTACCAGTACTGCACCTAACCTACCCCCTTCCACCTCTACTGCACCCATTCTATTCCACATACCCACACAGTGCCCATTATAAACACCCCCATACCCACACAGTGCTCATTATTCACAATGCCCAGTATACACACCCCCATAGTGACCATCATACGCACACCCATACCACACAGCGCCCATCATACGCACACCCATACCACACAGCGCCCATCATACGCACACCCATACCACACAGCGCCCATCATACGCACACCCATACCACACAGCGCCCATCATACGCACACCCATGCCACACAGCGCCCATCATACGCACACCCATGCCACACAGCGCCCATCATACGCACACCCATACCACACAGCGCCCATCATACGCACACCCATACCACACAGCGGCAATCACACGAACACCCCTATACCACACAGTGCCCATTATACACACTTACAATGCTCGTCGCACCCTCTATACCCACACACTGGCCATCATACGCACCACCCATACCCACACAGTGCTCATTATACACCCCCCCCCCAGCGCCTAGCATATGGGTACTCCACACCCACAGTGCCCATAATACATCCCCCTATACACAGTGACCAGCATACATAAACTCCCATATCCACACACAGTGCTCAGCATAGACACAACTGCCACACCCACACAGTGCTCAGCATACACGCAAACAATCCCCAAACCAAAGCAGTGCCCAGCATACGCACACACCTCGTGTTATAGCGGTAGGGCTTCAACAAGGACACAGAGAAGCTGATCTTAAAAGTTGACAGGGAGCAGGACTCGTCGAATCCTGGGTACTGATGCCTCCCTACCCCTAACACTGCCTACAGCACTTCCTGCACCTAACCCCCCATTTGCCCCGCAATACTGCCATAACTGCTATGTGGGGAGGCATAAGGGGAGCTCAAAAGCATACATTGCTATGGGACCCAGAAACTGTGAAGTAGGACCCCAATTTTTTAAAGTGAGGGGTCCCCGGGACCCACAATTTTTTTCTGCTCAGCGCGATTACTGGTAGTAGTAGTAGTAGTAGTAGTGTGACGGAGGTAGGAGCTGTAGGTGTACTAGTAGTGTGACGGAGGTAGGTGTAGTAGTAGTAGTGTGACGGAGGTAGGAGCTATAGGTGTAGTAGTGTGACGGAGGTAGGAGCTGTAGGTGTAGTAGTAGTAGTAGTGTGACGGAGGTAGGAGCTGTAGGTGTAGTAGTAGTAGTAGTGTGACGGAGGTAGGAGCTGTAGGTGTAGTAGTAGTAGTAGTGTGACGGAGGTAGGCGTTGTAGGTGTAGTAGTTTGACGGAGGTTGGTGTAGTAGTTGTGTGACGGAGGTAGGAGCTGTAGTAGTAGTGTGACGGAGGTAGGAGCTATAGATGTAGTAGTAGTAGTAGTAGTGTGACGGAGGTAGGAGCTGTAGGTGTAGTAGTAGTGTGACGAAGGTAGGAGCTGTAGGTGTAGTAGTAGTAGTGTGACGGAGATAGGAGCTATAGGTGTAGTTGTAGTAGTAGTAGTAGTAGTGTGACGGAGGTAGGAGTTGTAAGTGTAGTGTTGTGACGGAGGTAGGAGCTGTAGTAGTAGTGTGACGGAGGTAGGAGCTGTAGGTGTAGTAGTAGTGTGACGGAGCTAGGAGCTGTAGGTGTAGTAGTAGTGTGACGGAAGTAGGAGCTGTAGGTGTAGTAGTAGTGTGACGGAGGTAGGAGCTGTAGGTGTAGTAGTGGTGTGACGGAGGTAGGAGCTGTAGGTGTAGTAGTAGTGTGACGGAGGTAGGAGCTGTCGGTGTAGTAGTAGTAGCGTGATGGAGGTAGGAGCTGTAGGTGTAGTATTAGTATGACGGAGGTAGGAGCTGTAGTAGTAGTGTGACGGAGGTAGGAGCTGTAGGTGTAGTAGTAGTGTGACTGAGGTAGGATCTGTAGGTGGAGTAGTGTGACAGGTAGGAGCTATAGGTGTAGTAGTGGTAGTAGTGTGACGGAGGTAGGAGCTGTAGGTGTAGTAGTAGTGTGACTGAGGTAGGATCTGTAGGTGGAGTAGTGTGACTGAGGTAGGAGCTATAGGAGTAGTAGTAGTATGACGGAGGTAGGAGCTGTAGTAGTAGTGTGACGGAGGTAGGAGTTGTAGTAGTAGTAGTAGTAGTGTGACTGAGGTAGGAGGTGTAGTAGTAGTAGTAGTAGTGTGACGGAGGTAGGAGCTATAGGTGTAGTAGTAGTATGACGGAGGTAGGAGCTGTAGTAGTAGTAGTAGTGTGACGGAGGTAGGAGCTGCAGGTGTAGTAGTAGTAGTGTGACGGAGGTAGGAGCTGTAGTAGTAGTGTGATGGAGGTAGGAGCTGTAGGTGTAGTAGTGTGACGGAGGTAGGAGCTGAAGGTGTAGTATTGTGACGGAGGTAGGAGCTGAAGGTGTAGTATTGTGACGGAGGTAGGAGCTGTAGTAGTAGTGTGACGGAGGTAGGAGCTGTAGGTGTAGTAGTAGTGTGACGGAGGTAGGATCTGTAGGTGGAGTAGTGTGACGGAGGTAGGAGCTATAGGTGTAGTAGTAGTGTGACAGAGGTAGGAGCTGTAGGTGTAGTAGTAGTGTGACGGAGGTAGGAGCTGTAGGTGTAGTAGTAGTAGTAGTAGTATGACGTAGGTAGGAGCTGTAGTAGTAGTAGTGTGATGGAGGTAGGAGCTGTAGGTGTAGTAGTAGTGTGACGGAGGTATGAGCTGTAGGTGTAGTAGTGTGATGGAGATAGGAGGTGTAGTAGTAGTAGCGTGATGGAGGTAGGAGCTGTTGTAGTAGTAGCGTGACGGAGGTAGGAGCTGTAGGTGTAGTAGTAGTAGTAGTAGCGTGACTGAGGTAGGAGCTGTAGTAGTAGTAGTAGTAGTAGCATGACGGAGGTAGGAGCTATAGATGTAGTAGTAGTAGTAGTAGTGTGACGGAGGTAGGAGCTGTTGGTGGAGTAGCATGACTGAGGTAGGAGCTGTAGGTGTAGTAGTGTGACGGAGGTAGGAGCTATAGGTGTAGTAGTAGCAGTAGTAGTGTGACGGAGGTATGAGCTGTAGGTGTAGTAGTGTGATGGAGATAGGAGGTGGTGTAGTAGTAGTGGTATGACGGAGGTAGGAGCTGTAGGTGTAGTAGAAGTGTGATGGAGATAGGAGCTGTAGTACTAGCGTGACGGAGGTAGGAGCTATAGGTGTAGTAGTAGTAGTGTGACGGAGGTAGGAGCTGTAGTAGTGTGACGGAGGTAGTAGGTGTAGTAGTAGTGTGACGGAGGTAGTAGGTGTAGTAGTGTGACGGAGGTAGGAGCTGTAGGTGTAGTAGTAGTGTGACGGAGGTAGGAGTGTGACGGAGGAGGTAGGTGTAGTAGTAGTAGTGTGACAGAGGTAGGAGCTGTAGGTGTAGTAGTAGTGTGACGGAGGTAAGAGCTGTAGTAGTAGTGTGACGGAGGTAGGAGCTGTAGGTGTAGTAGTGTGACGGAGGTAGTAGGTGTAGTAGTGTGAAGGAGGTAGTAGGTGTAGTAGTGTGATGGTGGTAAGAGCTGTAGGTGTAGTAGTGTGACGGAGGTAGGGGCTGTAGGTGTAGTAGTGTGATGGAGGTAGTAGGTGTAGTAGTGTGACGGAGGTTGTAGGTGAAGTAGTGTGATGGAGGTAGGAACTATAGGTGTAGTAGTAGTAGTGTGACGGAGGTAGGAGCTGTAGTGGTAGTAGTGTGACGGAGGTAGGAGCTGTAGGTGTAGTAGTAGTAGTGTGACGGAAGTAGGAGCTATAGGTGTAGTAGTAGTGTGATGGAGGTAGGAGCTGTAGTGGTAGCGTGACGGAGGTAGGAGCTGTAGGTGTAGTAGTAGTAGTGTGACGGAGGTAGGATCTGTAGGTGGAGTAGTGTGACGGAGGTAGGAGCTATGGGTGTAGTAGTAGTGTGACAGAGGTAGGAGCTGTAGTAGTGTGATGGAGGTAGGAGCTGTAGTAGTAGTGTGACGGAGGTAGGAGCTGTAGGTGTAGTAGTGTGACGGAGATAGGAGGTGTAGTAGTAGTGTGACGGAGATAGGACCTGTAGGTGTTGTAGTAGTGTGATGGAGGTAGGAGCTGTAGGTGTAGTAGTGTGACGGAGGTAGGAGCTGTAGGTGTAGTGTGACGGAGGTAGGAGCTGTAGTAGTAGTAGTAGTAGTGTGATGGAGGTAGGAGCTGTAGGTGTAGTAGTAGTAGTAGTGTGACGGAGGTAGGAGCTGTAGGTGTAGTAGTGTGACGGAGGTAGGAGCTGAAGGTGTAGTATTGTGACGGAGGTAGGAGCTGTAGTAGTAGTGTGACAGCGGTAGGAGCTATAGGTGTAGTAGTAGTGTGACGGAGGTAGGAGCTGTAGGTGTAGTAGTAGTAGTGTGACGGAGGTAGGATCTGTAGGTGGAGTAGTGTGACGGAGGTAGGAGCTATAGGTGTAGTAGTGTGACGGAGGTAGGAGCTATAGGTGTAGTAGTAGTAGTAGTAGTAGTAGTAGTGTGACGGAGGTAGGAGCTATAGGTGTAGTAGTGTGAAGGAGGTAGGAGCTGTAGGTGTAGTAGTAGTAGAGTGACCTAGGTAGGAGCTGTAGTAGTGGTGTGATGGAGGTAGGAGCTGTAGGTGTAGTAGTGTGATGGAGATAGGAGGTGTAGTAGTAGTGTGACGGAGGTAGGAGCTGTAGGTGTAGTAGCGTGACGGAAGTAGGAGCTGTAGTAGTGTGACGGAGGTAGAAGCTGTAGGTGGAGTAGTAGTAGTAGTGTGACGGAGGTAGGAGCTGTAGGTGTACTAGTAGTGTGACGGAGGTAGGTGTAGTAGTAGTAGTGTGACAGAGGTAGGAGCTATAGGTGTAGTAGTGTGACGGAGGTAGGAGCTGTAGGTGTAGCAGTAGTGTGACGGTGGTAGGAGTAGTAGTAGTGTGACGGAGGTAGGAGCTGTAGGTGTAGTAGTAGTAGTAGTAGTAGTAGTAGTAGTAGTAGTAGTAGTAGTAGTAGTAGTAGTAGTAGTGTGAGGGAGGTAGGAGCTATAGGTGTAGTAGTAGTAGTGTGACGGAGGTAGGCGTTGTAGGTGTAGTAGTTTGACGGAGGTTGGTGTAGTAGTAGTGTGACGGAGGTAGGAGCTGTAGTAGTAGTGTGACGGAGGTAGCAGCTATAGATGTAGTAGTAGTAGTAGTAGTGTGAAGGAGGTAGGAGCTGTAGGTGTAGTAGTAGTAGTGTGACGGAGGTAAGAGCTGTAGGTGTAGTAGTAGTAGTGTGACGGAGGTAGGAGCTATAGGTGTAGTAGTAGTAGTGTGACGGAGGTAGGAGTTGTAAGTGTAGTGTTGTGACGGAGGTAGGTGTAGTAGTAGTGTGACGGAGGTAGGAGCTGTAGTAGTAGTGTGACGGAGGTAGGAGCTGTAGGTGTAGTAGTAGTAGTGTGACGGAGCTAGGAGCTGTAGGTGTAGTAGTAGTGTGACGGAAGTAGGAGCTGTAGGTGTAGTAGTAGTGTGACGGAGGTAGGAGCTGTAGGTGTAGTAGTGGTGTGACGGAGGTATGAGCTGTAGGTGTAGTAGTGGTGTGACGGAGGTAGGAGCTGTAGGTGTAGTAGTAGTGTGACGGAGGTAGGAGCTGTCGGTGTAGTAGTAGTAGTAGCGTGATGGAGGTAGGAGCTGTAGGTGTAGTATTAGTGTGACGGAGGTAGGAGCTGTAGTAGTAGTGTGACGGAGGTAGGAGCTGTAGGTGTAGTAGTGTGACGGGTAGGATCTGTAGGTGGAGTAGTGTGACAGGTAGGAGCTATAGGTGTAGTAGTGGTAGTAGTGTGACGGAGGTAGGAGCTGTAGGTGTAGTAGTGTGACGGAGGTAGGATCTGTAGGTGGAGTAGTGTGACTGAGGTAGGAGCTATAGGAGTAGTAGTAGTGTGACGGAGGTAGGAGTTGTAGGTGTAGTGGTAGTAGTGTGACGGAGGTAGGAGCTATAGGTGTAGTAGTAGTATGACGGAGGTAGGAGCTGTAGTAGTAGTGTGACGGAGGTAGGAGCTGTAGTAGTAGTAGTGTGATGGAGGTAGGAGCTGTAGTAGTAGGTGTAGTAGTGTGACGGAGGTAGGAGCTGAAGGTGTAGTATTGTGACGGAGGTAGGAGCTGTAGTAGTAGTGTGACGGAGGTAGGAGCTGTAGGTGTAGTAGTAGTGTGACGGAGGTAGGATCTGTAGGTGGAGTAGTGTGACGGAGGTAGGAGCTATAGGTGTAGTAGTAGTGTGACAGAGGTAGGAGCTATAGGTGTAGTAGTAGTGTGACGGAGGTAGGCGCTGTAGGTGTAGTAGTAGTAGTAGTGTGACGTAGGTAGGAGCTGTAGTAGTAGTAGTAGTAGTAGTAGTAGTGTGATGGAGGTAGGAGCTGTAGGTGTAGTAGTAGTGTGACGGAGGTATGAGCTGTAGGTGTAGTAGTGTGATGGAGATAGGAGGTGTAGTAGTAGTAGTGGTGTGACGGAGGTAGGAGCTGTAGGTGTAGTAGAAGTGTGATGGAGGTAGGAGCTGTAGTAGTAGCGTGACGGAGGTAGGAGCTATAGATGTAGTAGTAGCAGTAGTAGTGTGACGGAGGTAGGAGCTGTAGGTGTAGTAGTGTGACGGAGGTAGGAGCTGTAGTAGTGTGACGGAGGTAGGAGCTATAGGTGTAGTAGTAGTGTGACGGAGGTAGGAGCTGTAGGTGTAGTAGTAGTAGTGTGACGGAGGTAGGAGCTGTAGGTGTAGTAGTAGTGTGACGGAGGTAGGAGTGTGACGGAGGTAGTAGGTGTAGTAGTAGTGTGACAGAGGTAGGAGCTGTAGGTGTAGTAGTAGTGTGACGGAGGTAAGAGCTGTAGTAGTAGTGTGACGGAGGTAGGAGCTGTAGGTGTAGTAGTGTGACGGAGGTAGTAGATGTAGTAGTGTGAAGGAGGTAGTAGGTGTAGGTGTAGTAGTGTGATGGTGGTAAGAGCTGTAGGTGTAGTAGTGTGACGGAGGTAGGGGCTGTAGGTGGAGTAGTGTGACGGAGGTAGGAGCTGTAGGTGTAGTAGTGTGACGGATGTAGTAGGTGTAGTAGTGTGACGGAGGTTGTAGGTGAAGTAGTGTGATGGAGGTAGGAACTATAGGTGTAGTAGTAGTAGTGTGACGGAGGTAGGAGCTGTAGTGGTAGTAGTGTGACGGAGGTAGGAGCTGTAGGTGTAGTAGTAGTAGTGTGACGGAGGTAGGATCTGTAGGTGGAGTAGTGTGACGGAGGTAGGAGCTATAGGAGTAGTAGTAGTGTGATGGAGGTAGGAGTTGTAGGTGTAGTAGTAGTAGTGTGACGGAAGTAGGAGCTATAGGTGTAGTAGTAGTGTGATGGAGGTAGGAGCTGTAGTGGTAGCGTGACGGAGGTAGGAGCTGTAGGTGTAGTAGTAGTAGTGTGACGGAGGTAGGATCTGTAGGTGGAGTAGTGTGACGGAGGTAGGAGCTATAGGTGTAGTAGTAGTGTGACAGAGGTAGGAGCTGTAGTAGTAGTAGTGTGATGGAGGTAGGAGCTGTAGGTGTAGTAGTAGTAGTAGTAGTAGTGTGACAAAGGTAGGAGCTGTAGGTGTAGTAGTGTGACGGAGATAGGAGGTGTAGTAGTAGTGTGACGGAGATAGGAGCTGTAGGTGTTGTAGTAGTGTGATGGAGGTAGGAGCTGTAGGTGTAGTAGTGTGACGGAGGTAGGAGCTGTAGGTGTAGTGTGACGGAGGTAGGAGCTGTAGTAGTAGTAGTAGTAGTAGTGTGATGGAGGTAGGAGCTGTAGGTGTAGTAGTAGTAGTGTGACGGAGGTAGGAGCTGTAGGTGTAGTAGTGTGACGGAGATAGGAGGTGTAGTAGTAGTGTGACGGAGATAGGAGCTGTAGGTGTAGTAGTAGTGTGACGGAGGTAGGAGCTGTAGGTGTAGTATTGTGACGGAGGTAGGAGCTGTAGTAGTGTGACGGAGGTAGGAGCTGTAGGTGTAGTAGTAGTGTGACGGAGGTACGATCTGTAGTAGTAGTAGTAGTAGTAGTAGTAGTAGTGTGATGGAGGTAGGAGCTGTAGGTGTAGTAGTAGTGTGACGGAGGTAGGAGCTGTAGGTGTAGTAGCGTGACGGAGGTAGGAGCTGTAGTAGTGTGACCTGAGGTAGGAGCTGTAGGTGGGGTAGTAGTAGCGTGATGGAGGTTGGAGCTGTTGTAGTAGTAGCGTGACGGAGGTAGGAGCTGTAGGTATAGTAGTAGTAGTAGTAGTAGTAGCATGACGGAGGTAGGAGCTATAGGTGTAGTAGTAGTAGTGTGACGGAGGTAGGAGCTGTAGGTGGAGTAGCATGACTGAGGTAGGAGCTGTAGGTGTAATAGTAGTAGTAGTGTGACGGAGGTAGGAGCTGTAGGTGTAGTAGAAGTGTGATGGAGGTAGGAGCTGTAGTGGTAGCGTGACGGAGGTAGGAGCTGTAGGTGTAGTATTAGTAGTAGTAGCATGACGGAGGTAGGAGCTGTAGGTGTAGCAGTAGTAGCGTGACTGAGGTAGGAGCTGTAGGTGTAGTAGTAGTAGTAGTAGCATGACGGAGGTAGGAGCTATAGGTGTAGTAGTAGTAGTGTGACGGAGGTAGGAGCTGTAGGTGTAGTAGTAGTAGTAGTGTGACGGAGGTAGGAGCTGTAGTAGTAGTAGTAGTGTGATGGAGGTAGGAGCTGTAGTGGTAGCGTGACGGAGGTAGGATCTGTAGGTGGAGTAGTGTGACGGAGGTAGGAGCTATAGGAGTAGTAGTAGTGTGACGGAGGTAGGAGTTGTAGTGGTAGTAGTGTGACGGAGGTAGGAGCTATAGGTGTAGTAGTAGTAGTGTGACGGAGGTAGGAGCTGTAGTAGTAGTAGTGTGACGGAGGTAGGAGCTGTAGGTGTAGTAGTAGTAGTAGTAGTAGTGTGACGGAGGTAGGAGCTGTAGTAGTAGCGTGATGGAGGTAGGAGCTGTAGGTGTAGTAGTAGTAGTAGTAGTAGTGTTGTGACGGAGGTAGGAGCTGTAGGTGTAGTAGTGTGACGGAGGTAGGAGCTGAAGGTGTAGTATTGTGACTGAGGTAGGAGCTGTAGTAGTAGTGTGACGGAGGTAGGAGCTGTAGGTGTAGTAGTGTGACGGAGGTAGGAGCTGTAGGTGTAGTAGTAGTGTGACGGAGGTACGATCTGTAGTAGTAGTAGTAGTAGTAGTAGTGTGACCTGAGGTAGGAGCTGTAGGTGGGGTAGTAGTAGCGTGATGGAGGTTGGAGCTGTTGTAGTAGTAGCGTGACGGAGGTAGGAGCTGTAGGTGTAGTAGTAGCGTGACTGAGGTAGGAGCTGTAGGTGTAGTAGTAGTAGTAGTAGTAGTAGTAGCATGACGGAGGTAGGAGCTATAGGTGTAGTAGTAGTAGTGTGACGGAGGTAGGAGCTGTAGGTGGAGTAGCATGACTGAGGTAGGAGCTGTAGGTGTAATAGTAGTAGTAGTGTGACGGAGGTAGGAGCTGTAGGTGTTGTAGAAGTGTGATGGAGGTAGGAGCTGTAGTGGTAGCGTGACGGAGGTAGGAGCTATAGGTGTAGTAGTAGTTTGACGGAGGTAGGAGCTGTAGTAGTGTGACGGAGGTAGTAGGTGTAGTAGTGTGACGGAGGTAGGAGCTGTAGTAGTAGTGTGACGGAGGTACGATCTGTAGTAGTAGTAGTAGTAGTAGTGTGATGGAGGTAGGAGCTGTAGGTGTAGTAGCGTGACGGAGGTAGGAGCTGTAGTAGTGTGACCTGAGGTAGGAGCTGTAGGTCGAGTAGTAGTAGCGTGATGGAGGTAGGAGCTGTTGTAGTAGTAGCGTGACGGAGGTTGGAGCTGTAGGTGTAGTAGTAGTAGTAGTAGTAGTAGCGTGACTGAGGTAGGAGCTGTAGTAGTAGTAGCATGACGGAGGTAGGAGCTATAGATGTAGTAGTAGTAGTAGTAGTAGTGTGACGGAGGTAGGAGCTGTAGGTGGAGTAGCATGACTGAGGTAGGAGCTGTAGGTGTAGTAGTGTGACGGAGGTAGGAGCTGTAGGTGTAGTGTGATGGAGGTAGGAGCTGTAGGTGTAGTAGTAGTAGTAGTGTGACGGAGATAGGAGGTGTAGTAGTAGTGTGACGGAGGTAGGAGCTGTAGGTGTAGTATTGTGACGGAGGTAGGAGCTGTAGTAGTGTGACGGAGGTAGGAGCTATAGGTGTAGTAGTAGTGTGACGGAGGTAGGAGCTGTAGGTGTAGTAGTAGTAGTGTGACGGAGGTAGGAGCTGTAGGTGTAGTAGAAGTTTGATGGAGGTAGGAGCTGTAGTGGTAGCGTGACGGAGGTAGGAGCTATAGGTGTAGTAGTAGTGTGACGGAGGTCGGAGCTGTAGTAGTGTGACGGAGGTAGTAGGTGTAGTAGTGTGACGGAGGTAGGAGCTGTAGTAGTAGTGTGACGGAGGTAAGAGCTGTAGTAGTAGTGTGACGGAGGTAGGAGCTGTAGGTGTAGTAGTGTGACGGAGGTAGGAGCTGTAGGTGTAGTAGTGTGACGGAGGTAGGAGCTGTAGGTGTAGTAGTGTGACGGAGGTAGTAGGTGTAGTAGTGTGAAGGAGGTAGTAGTGTGACGGAGGTAGGAGCTGTAGGTGGAGTAGTGTGACGGAGGTAAGAGCTGTAGTAGTAGTAGTGTGACGGAGGTAGTAGGTGTAGGTGGAGTAGTGTGATGGAGGTAGGAGCTGTAGGTTTAGTAGTGTGATGGAGGTAGGAGCTGTAGGTGTAGTAGTAGTAGTAGCATGACGGAGGTAGGAGCTGTAGGTGTAGTAGTAGTAGCGTGACTGAGGTAGGAGCTGTAGGTGTAGTAGTAGTAGTAGTAGTAGTAGTAGTAGCATGACGGAGGTAGGAGCTATAGGTGTAGTAGTAGTAGTGTGACGGAGGTAGGAGCTGTAGGTGGAGTAGCATGACTGAGGTAGGAGCTGTAGGTGTAATAGTAGTAGTAGTGCGACGGAGGTAGGAGCTGTAGGTGTAGTAGAAGTGTGATGGAGGTAGGAGCTGTAGTGGTAGCGTGACGGAGGTAGGAGCTGTAGGTGTAGTATTAGTAGTAGTAGCATGACGGAGGTAGGAGCTGTAGGTGTAGTAGTAGTAGTAGCGTGACGGAGGTAGGAGCTGTAGGTGTAGTAGTAGTAGTAGTAGTAGTAGTAGTAGTAGTAGTAGCATGACGGAGGTAGGAGCTATAGGTGTAGTAGTAGTAGTGTGACGGAGGTAGGAGCTGTAGGTGTAGTAGTAGTAGTAGTAGTAGTGTGACGGAGGTAGGAGCTGTAGGTGTAGTAGAAGTGTGATGGAGGTAGGAGCTGTAGTGTTGTGACGGAGGTAGGATCTGTAGGTGGAGTAGTGTGACGGAGGTAGGAGCTATAGGAGTAGTAGTAGTGTGACGGAGGTAGGAGTTGTAGGTGTAGTGGTAGTAGTGTGACGGAGGTAGGAGCTATAGGTGTAGTAGTAGTGTGACGGAGGTAGGAGCTGTAGTAGTAGTAGTGTGACAGAGGTAGGAGCTGTAGGTGTAGTAGTAGTAGTAGTAGTAGTGTGACGGAGGTAGGAGCTGTAGTAGTAGTGTGATGGAGGTAGGAGCTGTAGGTGTAGTAGTAGTGTGACGGAGGTAGGAGTTGTAGGTGTAGTGGTAGTAGTGTGACGGAGGTAGGAGCTATAGGTGTAGTAGTAGTGTGACGGAGGTAGGAGCTGTAGTAGTAGTAGTGTGACAGAGGTAGGAGCTGTAGGTGTAGTAGTAGTAGTAGTGTGACGGAGGTAGGAGCTGTAGTAGTAGTGTGATGGAGGTAGGAGCTGTAGGTGTAGTAGTAGTAGTGTTGTGACGGAGGTAGGAGCTGTAGGTGTAGTAGTGTGACGGAGGTAGGAGCTGAAGGTGTAGTATTGTGACTGAGGTAGGAGCTGTAGTAGTAGTGTGACGGAGGTAGGAGCTGTAGGTGTAGTAGTGTGACGGAGGTAGGATCTGTAGGTGGAGTAGTGTGACGGAGGTAGGAGCTATAGGTGTAGTAGTAGTGTGACAGAGGTAGGAGCTATAGGTGTAGTAGTAGTGTGACGGAGGTAGGAGCTGTAGGTGTAGTAGTAGTAGTAGTGTGACGGAGGTAGGAGCTGTAGGTGTAGTAGTGTGACGGAGATAGGAGGTGTAGTAGTAGTGTGACGGAGATAGAAGCTGTAGGTGTAGTAGTAGTGTGACTGAGGTAGGAGCTGTAGGTGTAGTATTGTGACGGAGGTAGGAGCTGTAGTAGTGTGACGGAGGTAGGAGCTATAGGTGTAGTAGTAGTGTGATGGAGGTAGGAGCTGTAGGTGTAGTAGTAGTGTAACGGAGGTACGATCTGTAGTAGTAGTGTGATGGAGGTAGAAGCTGTAGGTGTAGTAGTAGTGTGACGGAGGTAGGAGCTGTAGGTGTAGTAGCGTGACGGAGGTAGGAGCTGTAGTAGTGTGACCTGAGGTAGGAGCTGTAGGTGGAGTAGTAGTAGCAGCGTGATGGAGGTAGGAGCTGTTGTAGTAGTAGCGTGATGGAGGTAGGAGCTGTAGGTGTAGTAGTGTGACGGAGGTAGGAGCTGTAGGTGGAGTAGCATGACTGAGGTAGGAGCTGTAGGTGTAATAGTAGTAGTAGTGTGACGGAGGTAGGAGCTGTAGGTGTAGTAGAAGTATGATGGAGGTAGGAGCTGTAGTGGTAGCGTGACGGAGGTAGGAGCTATAGGTGTAGTAGTGTGACGGAGGTAGGAGCTGTAGGTGTAGTAGAAGTATGATGGAGGTAGGAGCTGTAGTGGTAGCGTGACGGAGGTAGGAGCTATAGGTGTAGTAGTGTGACGGAGGTAGGAGCTGTAGTAGTGTGACGGAGGTAGTAGGTGTAGTAGTGTGACGGAGGTAGGAGCTGTAGTAGTAGTGTGACGGAGGTAAGAGCTGTAGTAGTAGTGTGACGGAGGTAGGAGCTGTAGGTGTAGTGTGAAGGAGGTAGTAGGTGTAGTAGTGTGAAGGAGGTAGGAGCTGTAGGTGGAGTAGTGTGATGGAGGTAGGAGCTGTAGGTGTAGTAGTGTGATGGAGGTAGGAGCTGTAGGTGTAGTAGTGTGATGGAGGTAGGAGCTGTAGGTGTAGTAGTAGTGTGACAGAGGTAGGAGCTGTAGGTGTAGTAGTAGTAGTAGCATGACGGAGGTAGGAGCTGTAGGTGTAGTAGTAGTAGTAGTAGTAGTAGTAGTAGTAGCAGCGTGACTCAAGTAGGAGCTGTAGGTGTAGTAGTAGTAGCATGACGGAGGTAGGAGCTATAGGTGTAGTAGTAGTTGTGTGACGGAGGTAGGAGCTGTAGGTGGAGTAGCATGACTGAGGTAGGAGGTGTAGTAGTAGCATGACGGAGGTAGGAGCTGTAGGTGTAGTAGTAGTAGCGTGACTGAGGTAGGAGCTGTAGGTGTAGTAGTAGTAGTAGCATGACGGAGGTAGGAGCTATAGGGGTAGTAGTAGTAGTGTGACGGAGGTAGGAGCTGTAGGTGTAGTAGAAGTGTGATGGAGGTAGGAGCTGTAGTGGTAGCGTGACGGAGGTAGGAGCTATAGGTGTAGTAGTAGTAGTAGTGTGACGGAGGTAGGAGCTGTAGGTGTAGTAGTAGTAGTAGTAGTAGTAGCAGCATGACGGAGGTAGGAGCTGTAGGTGTAGTAGTAGTAGTAGTAGCGTGACTGAGGTAGGAGCTGTAGGTGTAGTAGTAGTAGTAGTAGTAGCATGACGGAGGTAGGAGCTATAGGTGTAGTAGTAGTAGTGTGACGGAGGTAGGAGCTGTAGGTGTAGTAGAAGTATGATGGAGGTAGGAGCTGTAGTGGTAGCGTGACGGAGGTAGGAGCTATAGGTGTAGTAGTAGTGTGACGGAGGTAGTAGGTGTAGTAGTGTGACGGAGGTAGGAGCTGTAGTAGTAGTGTGACGGAGGTAGGAGCTGTAGGTGTAGTAGTGTGATGGAGGTAGGAGCTGTAGGTGTAGTAGTAGTGTGACAGAGGTAGGAGCTGTAGGTGTAGTAGTAGTAGTAGTGTGACGGAGGTAAGAGCTGTAGTAGTAATGTGACGGAGGTAGGAGCTGTAGTAGTAGTGTGACGGAGGTAGTAGGTGTAGTAGTGTGAAGGAGGTAGTAGGTGTAGGTATAGTAGTGTGACGGAGGTAAGAGCTGTATGTGTAGTAGTAGTAGTGTGATGGAGGTAGGAGCTGTAGGTGTAGTAGTGTGATGGAGGTAGGAGCTGTAGGTGTAGTAGTGTGAAGGAGGCAGTAGGTGTAGTAGTGTGAAGGAGGTAATAGGTGTAGGTGTAGTAGTGTGTTGGAGGTAGGAGCTGTAGGTGTAGTAGTGTGACGGAGGTAGTAGGTGTAGTAGTGTGAAGGAGGTAGTAGGTGTAGGTGTAGTAGTGTGATGGAGGTAGGAGCTGTAGGTGTAGTAGTGTGACGGAGGTAGGAGCTGTAGGTGTAGTAGTGTGACGGAGGTAGTAGGTGTAGTAGTGTGACGGAGGTTGTAGGTGAAGTAGTGTGATGGAGGTAGGAACTATAGGTGTAGTAGTAGTAGTGTGACGGAGGTAGGAGCTGTAGTGGTAGTAGTGTGACGGAGGTAGGAGCTGTAGGTGTAGTAGTAGTAGTGTGACGGAAGTAGGAGCTATAGGTGTAGTAGTAGTGTGATGGAGGTAGGAGCTGTAGTGGTAGCGTGACGGAGGTAGGAGCTGTAGGTGTAGTAGTAGTAGTGTGACGGAGGTAGGATCTGTAGGTGGAGTAGTGTGACGGAGGTAGGAGCTATGGGTGTAGTAGTAGTGTGACAGAGGTAGGAGCTGTAGTAGTGTGATGGAGGTAGGAGCTGTAGTAGTAGTGTGACGGAGGTAGGAGCTGTAGGTGTAGTAGTGTGACGGAGATAGGAGGTGTAGTAGTAGTGTGACGGAGATAGGACCTGTAGGTGTTGTAGTAGTGTGATGGAGGTAGGAGCTGTAGGTGTAGTAGTGTGACGGAGGTAGGAGCTGTAGGTGTAGTGTGACGGAGGTAGGAGCTGTAGTAGTAGTAGTAGTAGTGTGATGGAGGTAGGAGCTGTAGGTGTAGTAGTAGTAGTAGTGTGACGGAGGTAGGAGCTGTAGGTGTAGTAGTGTGACGGAGGTAGGAGCTGAAGGTGTAGTATTGTGACGGAGGTAGGAGCTGTAGTAGTAGTGTGACAGCGGTAGGAGCTATAGGTGTAGTAGTAGTGTGACGGAGGTAGGAGCTGTAGGTGTAGTAGTAGTAGTGTGACGGAGGTAGGATCTGTAGGTGGAGTAGTGTGACGGAGGTAGGAGCTATAGGTGTAGTAGTGTGACGGAGGTAGGAGCTATAGGTGTAGTAGTAGTAGTAGTAGTAGTAGTGTGACGGAGGTAGGAGCTATAGGTGTAGTAGTGTGAAGGAGGTAGGAGCTGTAGGTGTAGTAGTAGTAGAGTGACCTAGGTAGGAGCTGTAGTAGTGGTGTGATGGAGGTAGGAGCTGTAGGTGTAGTAGTGTGATGGAGATAGGAGGTGTAGTAGTAGTGTGACGGAGGTAGGAGCTGTAGGTGTAGTAGCGTGACGGAAGTAGGAGCTGTAGTAGTGTGACGGAGGTAGAAGCTGTAGGTGGAGTAGTAGTAGTAGTGTGACGGAGGTAGGAGCTGTAGGTGTACTAGTAGTGTGACGGAGGTAGGTGTAGTAGTAGTAGTGTGACAGAGGTAGGAGCTATAGGTGTAGTAGTGTGACGGAGGTAGGAGCTGTAGGTGTAGCAGTAGTGTGACGGTGGTAGGAGTAGTAGTAGTGTGACGGAGGTAGGAGCTGTAGGTGTAGTAGTAGTAGTAGTAGTAGTAGTAGTAGTAGTAGTGTGAGGGAGGTAGGAGCTATAGGTGTAGTAGTAGTAGTGTGACGGAGGTAGGCGTTGTAGGTGTAGTAGTTTGACGGAGGTTGGTGTAGTAGTAGTGTGACGGAGGTAGGAGCTGTAGTAGTAGTGTGACGGAGGTAGCAGCTATAGATGTAGTAGTAGTAGTAGTAGTGTGAAGGAGGTAGGAGCTGTAGGTGTAGTAGTAGTAGTGTGACGGAGGTAAGAGCTGTAGGTGTAGTAGTAGTAGTGTGACGGAGGTAGGAGCTATAGGTGTAGTAGTAGTAGTGTGACGGAGGTAGGAGTTGTAAGTGTAGTGTTGTGACGGAGGTAGGTGTAGTAGTAGTGTGACGGAGGTAGGAGCTGTAGTAGTAGTGTGACGGAGGTAGGAGCTGTAGGTGTAGTAGTAGTAGTGTGACGGAGCTAGGAGCTGTAGGTGTAGTAGTAGTGTGACGGAAGTAGGAGCTGTAGGTGTAGTAGTAGTGTGACGGAGGTAGGAGCTGTAGGTGTAGTAGTGGTGTGACGGAGGTAGGAGCTGTAGGTGTAGTAGTGGTGTGACGGAGGTAGGAGCTGTAGGTGTAGTAGTAGTGTGACGGAGGTAGGAGCTGTCGGTGTAGTAGTAGTAGTAGCGTGATGGAGGTAGGAGCTGTAGGTGTAGTATTAGTGTGACGGAGGTAGGAGCTGTAGTAGTAGTGTGACGGAGGTAGGAGCTGTAGGTGTAGTAGTGTGACGGGTAGGATCTGTAGGTGGAGTAGTGTGACAGGTAGGAGCTATAGGTGTAGTAGTGGTAGTAGTGTGACGGAGGTAGGAGCTGTAGGTGTAGTAGTGTGACGGAGGTAGGATCTGTAGGTGGAGTAGTGTGACTGAGGTAGGAGCTATAGGAGTAGTAGTAGTGTGACGGAGGTAGGAGTTGTAGGTGTAGTGGTAGTAGTGTGACGGAGGTAGGAGCTATAGGTGTAGTAGTAGTATGACGGAGGTAGGAGCTGTAGTAGTAGTGTGACGGAGGTAGGAGCTGTAGTAGTAGTAGTGTGATGGAGGTAGGAGCTGTAGTAGTAGGTGTAGTAGTGTGACGGAGGTAGGAGCTGAAGGTGTAGTATTGTGACGGAGGTAGGAGCTGTAGTAGTAGTGTGACGGAGGTAGGAGCTGTAGGTGTAGTAGTAGTGTGACGGAGGTAGGATCTGTAGGTGGAGTAGTGTGACGGAGGTAGGAGCTATAGGTGTAGTAGTAGTGTGACAGAGGTAGGAGCTATAGGTGTAGTAGTAGTGTGACGGAGGTAGGCGCTGTAGGTGTAGTAGTAGTAGTAGTGTGACGTAGGTAGGAGCTGTAGTAGTAGTAGTAGTAGTAGTAGTAGTGTGATGGAGGTAGGAGCTGTAGGTGTAGTAGTAGTGTGACGGAGGTATGAGCTGTAGGTGTAGTAGTGTGATGGAGATAGGAGGTGTAGTAGTAGTAGTGGTGTGACGGAGGTAGGAGCTGTAGGTGTAGTAGAAGTGTGATGGAGGTAGGAGCTGTAGTAGTAGCGTGACGGAGGTAGGAGCTATAGATGTAGTAGTAGCAGTAGTAGTGTGACGGAGGTAGGAGCTGTAGGTGTAGTAGTGTGACGGAGGTAGGAGCTGTAGTAGTGTGACGGAGGTAGGAGCTATAGGTGTAGTAGTAGTGTGACGGAGGTAGGAGCTGTAGGTGTAGTAGTAGTAGTGTGACGGAGGTAGGAGCTGTAGGTGTAGTAGTGTGACGGAGGTAGGAGTGTGACGGAGGTAGTAGGTGTAGTAGTAGTGTGACAGAGGTAGGAGCTGTAGGTGTAGTAGTAGTGTGACGGAGGTAAGAGCTGTAGTAGTAGTGTGACGGAGGTAGGAGCTGTAGGTGTAGTAGTGTGACGGAGGTAGTAGATGTAGTAGTGTGAAGGAGGTAGTAGGTGTAGGTGTAGTAGTGTGATGGTGGTAAGAGCTGTAGGTGTAGTAGTGTGACGGAGGTAGGGGCTGTAGGTGGAGTAGTGTGACGGAGGTAGGAGCTGTAGGTGTAGTAGTGTGACGGATGTAGTAGGTGTAGTAGTGTGACGGAGGTTGTAGGTGAAGTAGTGTGATGGAGGTAGGAACTATAGGTGTAGTAGTAGTAGTGTGACGGAGGTAGGAGCTGTAGTGGTAGTAGTGTGACGGAGGTAGGAGCTGTAGGTGTAGTAGTAGTAGTGTGACGGAGGTAGGATCTGTAGGTGGAGTAGTGTGACGGAGGTAGGAGCTATAGGAGTAGTAGTAGTGTGATGGAGGTAGGAGTTGTAGGTGTAGTAGTAGTAGTGTGACGGAAGTAGGAGCTATAGGTGTAGTAGTAGTGTGATGGAGGTAGGAGCTGTAGTGGTAGCGTGACGGAGGTAGGAGCTGTAGGTGTAGTAGTAGTAGTGTGACGGAGGTAGGATCTGTAGGTGGAGTAGTGTGACGGAGGTAGGAGCTATAGGTGTAGTAGTAGTGTGACAGAGGTAGGAGCTATAGGTGTAGTAGTAGTAGTAGTAGTAGTGTGACAAAGGTAGGAGCTGTAGGTGTAGTAGTGTGATGGAGGTAGGAGCTGTAGGTGTAGTAGTAGTAGTAGTAGTAGTGTGACAAAGGTAGGAGCTGTAGTAGTAGTAGTGTGATGGAGGTAGGAGCTGTAGGTGTAGTAGTAGTAGTAGTAGTAGTGTGACAAAGGTAGGAGCTGTAGGTGTAGTAGTGTGACGGAGATAGGAGGTGTAGTAGTAGTGTGACGGAGATAGGAGCTGTAGGTGTTGTAGTAGTGTGATGGAGGTAGGAGCTGTAGGTGTAGTAGTGTGACGGAGGTAGGAGCTGTAGGTGTAGTGTGACGGAGGTAGGAGCTGTAGTAGTAGTAGTAGTAGTAGTAGTGTGATGGAGGTAGGAGCTGTAGGTGTAGTAGTAGTAGTGTGACGGAGGTAGGAGCTGTAGGTGTAGTAGTGTGACGGAGATAGGAGGTGTAGTAGTAGTGTGACGGAGATAGGAGCTGTAGGTGTAGTAGTAGTGTGACGGAGGTAGGAGCTGTAGGTGTAGTATTGTGACGGAGGTAGGAGCTGTAGTAGTGTGACGGAGGTAGGAGCTGTAGGTGTAGTAGTAGTGTGACGGAGGTACGATCTGTAGTAGTAGTAGTAGTAGTAGTAGTAGTAGTGTGATGGAGGTAGGAGCTGTAGGTGTAGTAGTAGTGTGACGGAGGTAGGAGCTGTAGGTGTAGTAGCGTGACGGAGGTAGGAGCTGTAGTAGTGTGACCTGAGGTAGGAGCTGTAGGTGGGGTAGTAGTAGCGTGATGGAGGTTGGAGCTGTTGTAGTAGTAGCGTGACGGAGGTAGGAGCTGTAGGTGTAGTAGTAGTAGTAGTAGTAGTAGCATGACGGAGGTAGGAGCTATAGGTGTAGTAGTAGTAGTGTGACGGAGGTAGGAGCTGTAGGTGGAGTAGCATGACTGAGGTAGGAGCTGTAGGTGTAATAGTAGTAGTAGTGTGACGGAGGTAGGAGCTGTAGGTGTAGTAGAAGTGTGATGGAGGTAGGAGCTGTAGTGGTAGCGTGACGGAGGTAGGAGCTGTAGGTGTAGTATTAGTAGTAGTAGCATGACGGAGGTAGGAGCTGTAGGTGTAGCAGTAGTAGCGTGACTGAGGTAGGAGCTGTAGGTGTAGTAGTAGTAGTAGTAGCATGACGGAGGTAGGAGCTATAGGTGTAGTAGTAGTAGTGTGACGGAGGTAGGAGCTGTAGGTGTAGTAGTAGTAGTAGTGTGACGGAGGTAGGAGCTGTAGTAGTAGTAGTAGTGTGATGGAGGTAGGAGCTGTAGTGGTAGCGTGACGGAGGTAGGATCTGTAGGTGGAGTAGTGTGACGGAGGTAGGAGCTATAGGAGTAGTAGTAGTGTGACGGAGGTAGGAGTTGTAGTGGTAGTAGTGTGACGGAGGTAGGAGCTATAGGTGTAGTAGTAGTGTGACGGAGGTAGGAGCTGTAGTAGTAGTAGTGTGACGGAGGTAGGAGCTGTAGGTGTAGTAGTAGTAGTAGTAGTAGTGTGACGGAGGTAGGAGCTGTAGTAGTAGCGTGATGGAGGTAGGAGCTGTAGGTGTAGTAGTAGTAGTAGTAGTAGTGTTGTGACGGAGGTAGGAGCTGTAGGTGTAGTAGTGTGACGGAGGTAGGAGCTGAAGGTGTAGTATTGTGACTGAGGTAGGAGCTGTAGTAGTAGTGTGACGGAGGTAGGAGCTGTAGGTGTAGTAGTGTGACGGAGGTAGGAGCTGTAGGTGTAGTAGTAGTGTGACGGAGGTACGATCTGTAGTAGTAGTAGTAGTAGTAGTGTGACCTGAGGTAGGAGCTGTAGGTGGGGTAGTAGTAGCGTGATGGAGGTTGGAGCTGTTGTAGTAGTAGCGTGACGGAGGTAGGAGCTGTAGGTGTAGTAGTAGCGTGACTGAGGTAGGAGCTGTAGGTGTAGTAGTAGTAGTAGTAGTAGTAGTAGCATGACGGAGGTAGGAGCTATAGGTGTAGTAGTAGTAGTGTGACGGAGGTAGGAGCTGTAGGTGGAGTAGCATGACTGAGGTAGGAGCTGTAGGTGTAATAGTAGTAGTAGTGTGACGGAGGTAGGAGCTGTAGGTGTTGTAGAAGTGTGATGGAGGTAGGAGCTGTAGTGGTAGCGTGACGGAGGTAGGAGCTATAGGTGTAGTAGTAGTTTGACGGAGGTAGGAGCTGTAGTAGTGTGACGGAGGTAGTAGGTGTAGTAGTGTGACGGAGGTAGGAGCTGTAGTAGTAGTGTGACGGAGGTACGATCTGTAGTAGTAGTAGTAGTAGTAGTGTGATGGAGGTAGGAGCTGTAGGTGTAGTAGCGTGACGGAGGTAGGAGCTGTAGTAGTGTGACCTGAGGTAGGAGCTGTAGGTCGAGTAGTAGTAGCGTGATGGAGGTAGGAGCTGTTGTAGTAGTAGCGTGACGGAGGTTGGAGCTGTAGGTGTAGTAGTAGTAGTAGTAGTAGTAGCGTGACTGAGGTAGGAGCTGTAGTAGTAGTAGCATGACGGAGGTAGGAGCTATAGATGTAGTAGTAGTAGTAGTAGTAGTGTGACGGAGGTAGGAGCTGTAGGTGGAGTAGCATGACTGAGGTAGGAGCTGTAGGTGTAGTAGTGTGACGGAGGTAGGAGCTGTAGGTGTAGTGTGATGGAGGTAGGAGCTGTAGGTGTAGTAGTAGTAGTAGTGTGACGGAGATAGGAGGTGTAGTAGTAGTGTGACGGAGGTAGGAGCTGTAGGTGTAGTATTGTGACGGAGGTAGGAGCTGTAGTAGTGTGACGGAGGTAGGAGCTATAGGTGTAGTAGTAGTGTGACGGAGGTAGGAGCTGTAGGTGTAGTAGTAGTAGTGTGACGGAGGTAGGAGCTGTAGGTGTAGTAGAAGTTTGATGGAGGTAGGAGCTGTAGTGGTAGCGTGACGGAGGTAGGAGCTATAGGTGTAGTAGTAGTGTGACGGAGGTCGGAGCTGTAGTAGTGTGACGGAGGTAGTAGGTGTAGTAGTGTGACGGAGGTAGGAGCTGTAGTAGTAGTGTGACGGAGGTAAGAGCTGTAGTAGTAGTGTGACGGAGGTAGGAGCTGTAGGTGTAGTAGTGTGACGGAGGTAGGAGCTGTAGGTGTAGTAGTGTGACGGAGGTAGGAGCTGTAGGTGTAGTAGTGTGACGGAGGTAGTAGGTGTAGTAGTGTGAAGGAGGTAGTAGTGTGACGGAGGTAGGAGCTGTAGGTGGAGTAGTGTGACGGAGGTAAGAGCTGTAGTAGTAGTAGTGTGACGGAGGTAGTAGGTGTAGGTGGAGTAGTGTGATGGAGGTAGGAGCTGTAGGTTTAGTAGTGTGATGGAGGTAGGAGCTGTAGGTGTAGTAGTAGTAGTAGCATGACGGAGGTAGGAGCTGTAGGTGTAGTAGTAGTAGCGTGACTGAGGTAGGAGCTGTAGGTGTAGTAGTAGTAGTAGTAGTAGTAGTAGTAGTAGCATGACGGAGGTAGGAGCTATAGGTGTAGTAGTAGTAGTGTGACGGAGGTAGGAGCTGTAGGTGGAGTAGCATGACTGAGGTAGGAGCTGTAGGTGTAATAGTAGTAGTAGTGCGACGGAGGTAGGAGCTGTAGGTGTAGTAGAAGTGTGATGGAGGTAGGAGCTGTAGTGGTAGCGTGACGGAGGTAGGAGCTGTAGGTGTAGTATTAGTAGTAGTAGCATGACGGAGGTAGGAGCTGTAGGTGTAGTAGTAGTAGTAGCGTGACGGAGGTAGGAGCTGTAGGTGTAGTAGTAGTAGTAGTAGTAGTAGTAGTAGCATGACGGAGGTAGGAGCTATAGGTGTAGTAGTAGTAGTGTGACGGAGGTAGGAGCTGTAGGTGTAGTAGTAGTAGTAGTAGTAGTGTGACGGAGGTAGGAGCTGTAGGTGTAGTAGAAGTGTGATGGAGGTAGGAGCTGTAGTGTTGTGACGGAGGTAGGATCTGTAGGTGGAGTAGTGTGACGGAGGTAGGAGCTATAGGAGTAGTAGTAGTGTGACGGAGGTAGGAGTTGTAGGTGTAGTGGTAGTAGTGTGACGGAGGTAGGAGCTATAGGTGTAGTAGTAGTGTGACGGAGGTAGGAGCTGTAGTAGTAGTAGTGTGACAGAGGTAGGAGCTGTAGGTGTAGTAGTAGTAGTAGTAGTAGTAGTAGTAGTGTGACGGAGGTAGGAGCTGTAGTAGTAGTGTGATGGAGGTAGGAGCTGTAGGTGTAGTAGTAGTGTGACGGAGGTAGGAGTTGTAGGTGTAGTGGTAGTAGTGTGACGGAGGTAGGAGCTATAGGTGTAGTAGTAGTGTGACGGAGGTAGGAGCTGTAGTAGTAGTAGTGTGACAGAGGTAGGAGCTGTAGGTGTAGTAGTAGTAGTAGTGTGACGGAGGTAGGAGCTGTAGTAGTAGTGTGATGGAGGTAGGAGCTGTAGGTGTAGTAGTAGTAGTGTTGTGACGGAGGTAGGAGCTGTAGGTGTAGTAGTGTGACGGAGGTAGGAGCTGAAGGTGTAGTATTGTGACTGAGGTAGGAGCTGTAGTAGTAGTGTGACGGAGGTAGGAGCTGTAGGTGTAGTAGTGTGACGGAGGTAGGATCTGTAGGTGGAGTAGTGTGACGGAGGTAGGAGCTATAGGTGTAGTAGTAGTGTGACAGAGGTAGGAGCTATAGGTGTAGTAGTAGTGTGACGGAGGTAGGAGCTGTAGGTGTAGTAGTAGTAGTAGTGTGACGGAGGTAGGAGCTGTAGGTGTAGTAGTGTGACGGAGATAGGAGGTGTAGTAGTAGTGTGACGGAGATAGAAGCTGTAGGTGTAGTAGTAGTGTGACTGAGGTAGGAGCTGTAGGTGTAGTATTGTGACGGAGGTAGGAGCTGTAGTAGTGTGACGGAGGTAGGAGCTATAGGTGTAGTAGTAGTGTGATGGAGGTAGGAGCTGTAGGTGTAGTAGTAGTGTAACGGAGGTACGATCTGTAGTAGTAGTGTGATGGAGGTAGAAGCTGTAGGTGTAGTAGTAGTGTGACGGAGGTAGGAGCTGTAGGTGTAGTAGCGTGACGGAGGTAGGAGCTGTAGTAGTGTGACCTGAGGTAGGAGCTGTAGGTGGAGTAGTAGTAGCAGCGTGATGGAGGTAGGAGCTGTTGTAGTAGTAGCGTGATGGAGGTAGGAGCTGTAGGTGTAGTAGTGTGACGGAGGTAGGAGCTGTAGGTGGAGTAGCATGACTGAGGTAGGAGCTGTAGGTGTAATAGTAGTAGTAGTGTGACGGAGGTAGGAGCTGTAGGTGTAGTAGAAGTATGATGGAGGTAGGAGCTGTAGTGGTAGCGTGACGGAGGTAGGAGCTATAGGTGTAGTAGTGTGACGGAGGTAGGAGCTGTAGGTGTAGTAGAAGTATGATGGAGGTAGGAGCTGTAGTGGTAGCGTGACGGAGGTAGGAGCTATAGGTGTAGTAGTGTGACGGAGGTAGGAGCTGTAGTAGTGTGACGGAGGTAGTAGGTGTAGTAGTGTGACGGAGGTAGGAGCTGTAGTAGTAGTGTGACGGAGGTAAGAGCTGTAGTAGTAGTGTGACGGAGGTAGGAGCTGTAGGTGTAGTGTGAAGGAGGTAGTAGGTGTAGTAGTGTGACGGAGGTAGGAGCTGTAGGTGGAGTAGTGTGATGGAGGTAGGAGCTGTAGGTGTAGTAGTGTGATGGAGGTAGGAGCTGTAGGTGTAGTAGTGTGATGGAGGTAGGAGCTGTAGGTGTAGTAGTAGTGTGACAGAGGTAGGAGCTGTAGGTGTAGTAGTAGTAGCATGACGGAGGTAGGAGCTGTAGGTGTAGTAGTAGTAGTAGTAGTAGTAGTAGTAGTAGTAGCAGCGTGACTCAAGTAGGAGCTGTAGGTGTAGTAGTAGTAGCATGACGGAGGTAGGAGCTATAGGTGTAGTAGTAGTTGTGTGACGGAGGTAGGAGCTGTAGGTGGAGTAGCATGACTGAGGTAGGAGGTGTAGTAGTAGCATGACGGAGGTAGGAGCTGTAGGTGTAGTAGTAGTAGCGTGACTGAGGTAGGAGCTGTAGGTGTAGTAGTAGTAGTAGCATGACGGAGGTAGGAGCTATAGGGGTAGTAGTAGTAGTGTGACGGAGGTAGGAGCTGTAGGTGTAGTAGAAGTGTGATGGAGGTAGGAGCTGTAGTGGTAGCGTGACGGAGGTAGGAGCTATAGGTGTAGTAGTAGTAGTAGTGTGACGGAGGTAGGAGCTGTAGGTGTAGTAGTAGTAGTAGTAGTAGTAGCAGCATGACGGAGGTAGGAGCTGTAGGTGTAGTAGTAGTAGTAGTAGCGTGACTGAGGTAGGAGCTGTAGGTGTAGTAGTAGTAGTAGTAGTAGCATGACGGAGGTAGGAGCTATAGGTGTAGTAGTAGTAGTGTGACGGAGGTAGGAGCTGTAGGTGTAGTAGAAGTATGATGGAGGTAGGAGCTGTAGTGGTAGCGTGACGGAGGTAGGAGCTATAGGTGTAGTAGTAGTGTGACGGAGGTAGTAGGTGTAGTAGTGTGACGGAGGTAGGAGCTGTAGTAGTAGTGTGACGGAGGTAGGAGCTGTAGGTGTAGTAGTGTGATGGAGGTAGGAGCTGTAGGTGTAGTAGTAGTGTGACAGAGGTAGGAGCTGTAGGTGTAGTAGTAGTAGTAGTGTGACGGAGGTAAGAGCTGTAGTAGTAATGTGACGGAGGTAGGAGCTGTAGTAGTAGTGTGACGGAGGTAGTAGGTGTAGTAGTGTGAAGGAGGTAGTAGGTGTAGGTATAGTAGTGTGACGGAGGTAAGAGCTGTATGTGTAGTAGTAGTAGTGTGATGGAGGTAGGAGCTGTAGGTGTAGTAGTGTGATGGAGGTAGGAGCTGTAGGTGTAGTAGTGTGAAGGAGGCAGTAGGTGTAGTAGTGTGAAGGAGGTAATAGGTGTAGGTGTAGTAGTGTGTTGGAGGTAGGAGCTGTAGGTGTAGTAGTGTGACGGAGGTAGTAGGTGTAGTAGTGTGAAGGAGGTAGTAGGTGTAGGTGTAGTAGTGTGATGGAGGTAGGAGCTGTAGGTGTAGTAGTGTGACGGAGGTAGGAGCTGTAGGTGTAGTAGTGTGACGGAGGTAGTAGGTGTAGTAGTGTGACGGAGGTAGGAGCTGTAGGTGTAGTAGTGTGACGGAGGTAGTAGGTGTAGTAGTGTGAAGGAGGTAGTAGGTGTAGGTGTAGTAGTGTGACAGAGGTAGGAGCTGTAGGTGTAGTAGTGTGACGGAGGAAGTAGGTGTAGTAGTGTGAAGGAGGTAGTAGGTGTAGGTGTAGTAGTGTGAAGGAGGTAGTAGGTGTAGGTGTAGTAGTGTGACGGAGGTAGGAGCTGTAGGTGTAGTAGTGTGACGGAGGTAGTAGGTGTAGTAGTGTGAAGGAGGTAGTAGGTGTAGGTGTAGTAGTGTGACGGAGGTAGGAGCTGTAAGTGTAGTAGTGTGACGGAGGTAGTAGGTGTAGTAGTGTGACGGAGGTAGTAGGTGTAGTAGTGTGAAGGAGGTAGTAGGTGTAGGTGTAGTAGTGTGATGGAGGTAGGAGCTGTAGGTGTAGTAGTGTGACGGAGGTAGTAGGTGTAGGTGTAGTAGTGTGAAGGAGGTAGTAGGTGTAGTAGTGTGACGGAGGTAGGAGCTGTAGGTGTAGTAGTGTGACGGAGGTAGTAGGTGTAGTAGTGTGAAGGAGGTAGTAGGTTTAGGTGTAGTAGTGTGAAGGAGGTAGTAGGTGTAGTACTGTGACGGAGGTAGGAGCTGTAGGTGTAGTAGTGTGACGGAGGTAGTAGGTGTAGGTGTAGTAGTGTGATGGAGGTAAGAGCTGTAGGTGTAGTAGTGTGACGGAGGTAGGAGCTGTAGGTGTAGTAGTGTGACGGAGGTAGGAGCTGTAGGTGTAGTAGTGACAGAGGTAAGAGCTGTAGGTGTAGTAGTGTGACGGAGGTAGGAGCTGTAGGTGTAGTAGTGTGACGGAGGTAGGAGCTGTAGGTGTAGTAGTGTGACGGAGGTAAGAGCTGTAGGTGTAGTAGTGTGATGGAGGTAAGAGCTGTAGGTGTAGTAGTGTGACGGAGGTAGGAGCTGTAGGTGTAGTAGTAGTGTGACGGAGGTAGTAGCTGTAGGTGTAGTAGTGTGATGGAGGTAAGAGCTGTAGGTGTAGTAGTGTGACGGAGGTAGGAGCTGTAGGTGTAGTAGTGTGACGGAGGTAAGAGCTGTAGGTGTAGTAGTGTGACGGAGGTAGGAGCTGTAGGTGTAGTAGTGTGACGGAGGTAAGAGCTGTAGGTGTAGTAGTGTGACGGAGGTAAGAGCTGTAGGTGTAGTAGTGTGACGGAGGTAGGAGCTGTAGGTGTAGTAGTGTGACGGAGGTAAGAGCTGTAGGTGTAGTAGTGTGACGGAGGTAGGAGCTGTAGGTGTAGTAGTGTGACGGAGGTAAGAGCTGTAGGTGTAGTGGTGTGACGGAGGTAGGAGCTGTAGGTGTAGTGGTGTGATGGAGGTAAGAGCTGTAGGTGTAGTAGTGTGACGGAGGTAAGAGCTGTAGGTGTAGTAGTGTGACGGAGGTAAGAGCTGTAGGTGTAGTAGTGTGACGGAGGTAAGAGCTGTAGGTGTAGTAGTGTGACGGAGGTAGTAGGTGTAGTAGTGTGACGGAGGTAGGAGCTGTAGGTGTAGTGGTGTGATGGAGGTAAGAGCTGTAGGTGTAGTAGTGTAACGGAGGTAAGAGCTGTAGGTGTAGTAGTGTGACGGAGGTAAGAGCTGTAGGTGTAGTAGTGTGACGGAGGTAAGAGCTGTAGGTGTAGTAGTGTGATGGAGGTAGTAGGTGTAGTAGTGTGACGGAGGTAGGAGCTGTAGGTGTAGTAGTGTGACGGAGGTAAGAGCTGTAGGTGTAGTAGTGTGACGGAGGTAAGAGCTGTAGGTGTAGTAGTGTGACGGAGGTAAGAGCTGTAGGTGTAGTAGTGTGACGGAGGTAGGAGCTGTAGGTGTAGTAGTGTGACGGAGGTAAGAGCTGTAGGTGTAGTAGTGTGACAGAGGTAAGAGCTGTAGGTGTAGTAGTGTGATGGAGGTAGTAGGTGTAGTAGTGTGACGGAGGTAAGAGCTGTAGGTGTAGTAGTGTGACGGAGGTAAGAGCTGTAGGTGTAGTAGTGTGACGGAGGTAAGAGCTGTAGGTGTAGTAGTGTGACGGAGGTAGTAGGTGTAGGTGTAGTAGTGTGACGGAGGTAGGAGCTGTAGGTGTAGTAGTGTGACGGAGGTAAGAGCTGTAGGTGTAGTAGTGTGACGGAGGTAAGAGCTGTAGGTGTAGTAGTGTGACGGAGGTAAGAGCTGTAGGTGTAGTAGTGTGATGGAGGTAGTAGGTGTAGTAGTGTGACGGAGGTAGGAGCTGTAGGTGTAGTAGTGTGACGGAGGTAAGAGCTGTAGGTGTAGTAGTGTGACGGAGGTAAGAGCTGTAGGTGTAGTAGTGTGACGGAGGTAAGAGCTGTAGGTGTAGTAGTGTGACGGAGGTAAGAGCTGTAGGTGTAGTAGTGTGACGGAGGTTGTAGGTGTAGTAGTGTGACGGAGGTAGGAGCTGTAGGTGTAGTAGTGTGACGGAGGTAAGAGCTGTAGGTGTAGTAGTGTGACGGAGGTAAGAGCTGTAGGTGTAGTAGTGTGATGGAGGTAGTAGGTGTAGTAGTGTGACGGAGGTAAGAGCTGTAGGTGTAGTAGTGTGACGGAGGTAAGAGCTGTAGGTGTAGTAGTGTGACAGAGGTAAGAGCTGTAGGTGTAGTAGTGTGACGGAGGTAGGAGCTGTAGGTGTAGTAGTGTGACGGAGGTAAGAGCTGTAGGTGTAGTAGTGTGACGGAGGTAGGAGCTGTAGGTGTAGTAGTGTGACGGAGGTAGGAGCTGTAGGTGTAGTAGTGTGACGGAGGTAAGAGCTGTAGGTGTAGTAGTGTGACGGAGGTAGGAGCTGTAGGTGTAGTAGTGTGACGGAGGTAAGAGCTGTAGGTGTAGTAGTGTGACGGAGGTAGGAGCTGTAGGTGTAGTAGTGTGACGGAGGTAGGAGCTGTAGGTGTAGTAGTGTGACGGAGGTAGGAGCTGAGCAGCTGTACTATGATGTGTTATCCGTAACGCCAGCCATTGCTGTGTGACACAAGCTCTCTGCGTGTGTGCAGACATTGTGTTGAAGGCTCATTTGTCTGCTTTTGTGTCTTTCCCACCATAAAGTACTGCTCTTGCTGATATATCATTTCTTTCTCTCAGGATTTACAGTGTTTGGAAAGCTCTGGGATCACTTCTACATTTGTCACTTGGGATAGAGATCTAACAGCCCTCTCCCCTAAGCCATGGCGGACCTTGAGGCTAGTAATTGCAGGCCCCTCTCTCCTGTTGAGCTGTATAATCAAGTGACGATGCAAGGGGACAAAGTGCGAGCATTGAAAACCGATAAGGCACCGAAGGTAGGTGCATCATTAGTATGTACACAGGTTACCTGCACATGTCCTATAGCAATGTCCTGTGGTCAGCGCAGCGCCTGACTGCTAGTGGCAGTCTGTGCAGAGAACTATAGTGTTTCTCATCCTTCCTTCATAAAGCACTGACGTATTGCACAACACTGGAGGGGCGATGACACTGGACCGAGGGCGTGACTGATCTGTATGAAATCTATCCCAGCTGTGCATTGTTGTTAACGTGATTACAATGTGGACTAGTTATAGGAAGATATCCATAAAGAAACAGACCTGTTTATCTAAATGACTGTGTTCTATAGTAAGCCACCAAGTATGCACTGTTCTACCGAGATACAAATGTTCTATCTGTACGAGACACACAGTGACATGTATCCTTGTGATAATGACTATGTAATCTAAATCGCAAGGAAAGTGAGTGCAAATCGCAGGGTTAGGCAGCTTGCGATACCGATGCGCACTCCCGCAGGGTCGGTATCGCAAGGAAAGATACTGTGCAGGCACGGCAATCATGAGTATCTAGTGTACTATCTGGTACAAAATTGATGCTTCTGGGCTTTGGGGGGAGTTCAAGGGAAATTGCATAGTCAAAATCGGAGATAGGCAATATCTCACTGTATGTATGCACCTTAACTCAGATTTATTATTATTATTATTATTATTATTTGTGTCCCAGTTCCAAGCCTGGCTCCCAGCACCTCAGCCCACCAGTGCTATGGTGCTAAATGAAAACACCACTATCTGCGCTAGGCGTCTTTATGTAAGATCAATGCTATGCGCCAGGAAGGGGATACATGTAATTACCTTTGGGGGCTGTGGCAATGCAGCTGATTAACCCCCGGTGCATTGAACCAGAGGGGGGGAGAGCCCCGGAAGTCCCAGATTGCAGAGAAAGCCCTATAAGCATAATAAAAGATGTGTGGTCGCAGGTCCCAAGCTGCAGTTCTGCGGTGGATATCAGAACGTATGTATAAAACTGCACTGTTCTCCATGGTGGTCTAGAGAGAATCCCAGAGTTCTCTGTGGGCTGCTGGGTCTTCCAGCCCCTCCCAGGCAAACAGCCTGTTATAGCCTCCTCCATGATAGCATGGGAAGGCAGAGGCACAGCTGGCCAACTCGGCCAGCTAAATGGTTTCAGGGAGCAACAAAGGACTCCCACTCTCTGGGCAGGAGACTCTACCTGATGACCTGTGTTGCCCAGCTCTGGAGCTTGGATTCAGGCTAGAGGTGGCAGGCTTGGTCCCTTAGCAGATTCTGGGAAGATCTTTCTGGAGGGATTTTTTTTTTTTGTGTACCTATTCCCAGACGAGGCACACATGGGCAGTGGCTAGCACTGCCGGTGGCCGAGGCACAGAGGAGTAAACATCCTCAGTCTATAGTGGACAGTGTTAAAGGTGACCATGCCTTGCGCATGCAAGACACATTCACTTGATTTGATTGGGTAAAGATAAGAGGGCAGAACTACCCCTTCTGGTATTTTGTCTTGGATTGAGATTAAAAGAGGGCTGTGTGCCTCAGAAAATCTATCTGTGAACGCGCAGAGCGAAAGAATATGTGGGTCCTATTTCACTGTTTCTGGGTCCCATCACAATTATAGGCAGTGCTTTAGAAAAGCAGCAGATGGAGTAGAGTTGGAGGTTGAGGCAGGGAACACTTGAGGCAGGGCGGGTGTACAGGGGGTTAAGGGCAGGCAGTGCGGGGGGGGTAGGTAGTGGGTAAGGGCAGGCAGCAGTTGGGGCACACATGGGTGTGGGCAACAGTTTTTGAGAAGTGCTGCGACCGAGTAGCAGTTGGGGTAAAGGAAGATAAGGGCATGCAGCAGTTGAAGTAGGGAGGGGGGGTAAGTAAAGACAGCAGCTTGGGCAATGCTGGGGGTAGTAATGGTGTAAGTGTGGGTAGCTACTGGGGGCAGTACTGGGTATAGGGGCAGATTGTGGCTGGGGCAGTACTAGGGTCAAGGAGTAAGTTAGAGGCAGACAATACTGGGGCAGTGCTGGGGGTAGTGAGACGATAAGATTGGGGAGGATTGAAAGTTCACTTTTTAGGAATTATAGCAGTAAATCATGGTTAAAGAGTTTTCTATTGCCGCAGTAACTGGCGATAGAAAACCATAGGGAGAGAGTGAGGCAGTGGGTGACAGGAGATTGTGAGAGTCAGTGGATGATCCCAGGGAGTGGGTGACTTAGAGAATAACGGGGGGGAGGCAGTGGGTGCAAGGAGAGTGAGGTGACCAGGTAGTAGGTGATGGGGAGAGGCAGTGGGTGACAGGAAAGCGTGACGGGAGAGGCAGTGTATGATAGGAAAGGGTGAAGGGGAGAGATAATGGGAGACAGAGAGGCAGTGGGTGACTGGGTGAGGCAGTGGGTGACAGGAAAGGGTGACGGGGAGAAATGGTGGGTGAGATGGTGGGTGACGGGGAGAAACAGTGGGTGACATGAAAGGGTGACGGGGAGAGGCAGTGGGTGACAGGAAAGGGTGAAGGGTAGAGGCAGTGGGTGAAAGGAAAGGGTGACGGGGAGAGGCAGTGGGTGAAAGGAAAGGGTGACGGGGAGAGGCAGTGGGTGACAGGAAAGGGTGACTGGGAGAGGCAGTGGATGACAGGAAAGGGTGACGGGGAGAGGCAGTGGGTCACAGGAAAGGGTGACGGGGAGAGGCAGTGGGTCACAGGAAAGGGTGACGGGGAGAGGTAGTGGGCCACAGGAAAGGGTGACGGGGAGTGGCAGTGGGTGACCGGAAAGGGTGACTGGGAGAGGCAGTGGATGACAGGAAAGGGTGACGGGGAGAGGCAGTGGGTCACAGGAAAGGGTGACGGGGAGAGGCAGTGGGTCACAGGAAAGGGTGACGGGGAGAGGCAGTGGGCCATAGGAAAGGGTGACGGGGAGTGGCAGTGGGTGACAGGAAAGGGTGACTGGGAGAGGCAGTGGATGACAGGAAAGGGTGACGGGGAGAGGCAGTGGGTCACAGGAAAGGGTGACGGGGAGAGGCAGTGGGTCACAGGAAAGGGTGACGGGGAGAGGTAGTGGGCCACAGGAAAGGGTGACGGGGAGAGGCAGTGGGTGACGGCGTTGATTCTCCCTTGTGTGCACAGATGAAGCCTGGGCGTATGCTCCAGCTGCTCCTATTGCGATGGATATGGGACAGACCTAGAAGAGGAGGGCCAGCTGTTGAGAATGGGGTAAGGGACCCGGGGTAGGGGGACCAGACAGAACGGTGGGGATGGAGCCATGATAAAGCAGGGGTACGCGGGAAGGTGGGCCAGGGCGAGTTGGGGCAGACACTGGGTGATGGGCCCAATACTCTCATATGCAGAACGTCCCTAAATAATAATTAGAATCCTCCGGGGATAATTATGAACCACTGCCTGCTACTATGTCTCACCTGGAGAATGCACCCCCAGGGCACTCCGCTCATCCACGGATACTGAATGCAGCAAGTTAGGCTTTCTCTGATCCTCCCAGAGTCGTTCATGCTGCCTCCTCCGAGTCCTCACTCCGCACCCCGCAGAACCAGACTGAGCAGCAACACTCCCAGCCCCCCACACCGTGACCTGGCCTAGGCTACTGTGCACAGGTCACAGCCAGCAGGGGGCAGAGCAGCGGACTCATCTGCAGTGTGCCACAGAGATGGGGACACAGCGTGAGAGAAGCCGCTGCTTCTGGGAGAAGACACACTCACAGTGGAAGAGAAGACACTCAGTCATTGGGTGGGGGGGTTCCGTGGACTGCCCGGTCACTGTGCCCAGCAGTGATTGGGACATGGTGGAGGTGCAGGGGGAACGTGTCTCGGGGTGAGGCTGCGCACATTTCAACAATTGAGTCCCTCACTGTCTATAGTGCGTAAAATACCCACTCACTCACTGACCTTAAGGAGAACCAGTCTTATGAAGCGTAGAATGGGGTGTGTGGTGGGTGGGTGGGTGTGCAGGGAGCCAGTCGCAGTGACTCTTCTCACCAGCACTGCTTGTTCTGCTCAGTCTCTCCTGGCTGTAGATATTGGAGTGTGACGTCATCCATTGCAGGAAAGTGTAGAATGTGCTGGATGCATGTCTGGCCAACCCTAGGCAGACACCGAGGTTGTATTACGGAAATCCGGCCCTGCGTGGTATACAGGTACACCACCGATTTTCCGGCATCCTCGGTTCCAGTGCCGTGCCGGATTATCGGTTTTGCCGGATTAACGGTGGAAACTAATTTTGCACCTTCAGAACATTTCTAAGGCAATAAATAGTAAAATATATGCTACAGTATAATATTAATTAATGAATAAACACAGTGTATGCAAAACTGTTTATAAGCAAAACAGTTATCAGGTACGTTTTGAACAACCATTAACAGTAAGTGAAACAGTCACTACAAGGAAAGTACTAAACCTCATGCAAAATGACACTCTTACCCTCCCACAGCCCAACTCCCACTACAACCTACCCTATACCTTCCACAGTCCAACTCTAAACCTTCCACAGCCCAACTCCCACTACAACCTACCCTATAACTTCCACAGCCCAACAACCTACCCTATACCTTCCATAGCCCAACAACCTATCCTATACCTTCCACAGCCCAACAACCTACGCTATACCTTCCACAGCCCAACTCTAAACCTTCCACAGCCCAACAACCTACCCTATACCTTCCATAGCCCAACTCTAAACCTTCCACAGCCCAACAACCTACGCTATACCTTCCACAGCCCAACTCTAAACCTTCCACAGCCCAACAACCTACCCTATACCTTCCACAGCCCAACTCTAAACCTTCCACAGCCCAACAACCTACGCTATACCTTCCACAGCCCAACTCTAAACCGTCCACAGCCCAACAACCTACCCTATACCTTCCACAGCCCAACTCTAAACCTTCCACAGCCCAACAACCTACGCTATACCTTCCACAGCCCAACTCTAAACCTTCCACAGCCCAACAACCTACCCTATACCTTCCATAGCCCAACTCTAAACCTTCCACAGCCCAACAACCTAAGCTATACCTTCCACAGCCCAACTCTAAACCTTCCACAGCCCAACAACCTACCCCATACCTTCCATAGCCCAACTCTAAACCTTCCACAGCCCAACAACCTACGCTATACCTTCCACAGCCCAACTCTAAACCTTCCACAGCCCAACAACCTACCCTATACCTTCCACAGCCCAACAACCTACCCTATACCTTCCATAGCCCAACAACCTACCCTATACCTTCCACAGCCCAACAACCTACCCTATACCTTCCACAGCCCAACAACCTACCCTATACCTTCCACAGCCCAACAACCTACCCTATACCTTCCACAGCCCAACAACCTACCCTATACCTTCCACAGCCCAACTCTAAACATTCCACAGCCCAACTCCTACGTATTGCGTGTTACGCCCATGCGCAGAAAATGTTCCGGATTAAAGGATGTCCCTAACCCCCTTTAATCCGGACAAATCAAAATTGTCCGGATTAAAAGAGGTTCCGGATCATCGGTTGCCGGAAAATCGGTGGTGTACCTGTATAATCATTGCCGTGTCAGGGGACATAACACTGGAATAATCCTCAGGATGGCTGAATCTGAATGATAGATGCCGATGTAAGGAGTAGATGATGGTCTGAATAAGAGAGGGGAGAGGGTCCTGCTTGTGAGAGCTTACATTCTAAAGGGGAGGGGTAGACTGTGAGCGTGAAACAGAGCGCTTACGATGACAGTTTGATGAAGAAGAGGGTCTTCAGAGCCCGTTTGACTTTTGTAGAGAGTCTGAGGGGGAGAGGTAGAGACTTCCAGTAATAGGGAGCAGCATGTGAGGAATCTGGGAGGTGAAAGGTGGTAATCAGTAGGCAGGAGAGTCAGCGTGTATTAGAAGAGGGAAGAGGACGGGTGGGAGAGTAAAGGGAGATAAGGTCAGAGATGTAGATGGGAGAGGAGTGGGTGAGGGCTTTGTAAGTGAGTGTGAGAAGTATGAATTGGATTATGAAAGGGAAGGGAAGCCAGTGAAGGGCATGTAGGAGAGGGGAGGTGGACGTAGTACGTTTGGTGAGGAAGATGAGCCGGGCAGCAGCATTGAGGATAGATTGGAGTGGAGAGAGGTATGTGTCAGGAATGCCAGTCAGGAGGAGATTACAGTAATCCAGTCTGGAGATGACCAGTGAGTGGATGAGGGTTTTGTAGCATCTAGGCTGAGACGGGTTCTGATCCTGGAAATAAGAGATAGAAACAGCAGGACTGTGAGGTGCGGAATGTGTGGTTTGATGGAGGAGGCACGGTGCACGTTGGGGCTAGAGGAGAGAGTGAGACGTTGGTCAGTCAGCTGAGCAGGTACATAACTTTAGGGTGCTAGGAAGTAAATGCTATATGGTAAAAGATGCACGCTGCTGTATAAAGCAATGATTGTAACGCTGTTATCTCTCGCTATGCTGTAACCCTAATAAACGCATTCATTTCACTGCACCCCCAGATTTCTCTCTAAAGGATCATGAAGATACGGGGTTCCAGATCACTCACAATGGTAGCCTAGGGTCGGTGACTTATCTCAGCCGCCTTTACCGTGTATGGGCACCGTGAGACAATAGGGAGTACACAGAAGGAGCAATGATGAAGGCGCGTTACAGAAGCTGCCGGACGGAGTTATCCAGTTATCTGTCTGCCATATTAGGCGTCCACGCCATGCCCCACGTAGGCTTGCAAAATATTCCTCTGTATACAGCGCAGAACCTCTGCGCTGGGGAACGGATAATGGGTCATTCCGAGTTGATCACTCGCTGGCTAGTTTTAGCAGCCGTGCAAACGTTATGCCGCCGCCCACTGGGGAGTGTATTTTCGCTTTGCAGAAGTGCGAACGCATGTGCAGCCGAGCTCTGCAAACACAGTTTGAGTAGCTCTGAACCTACTCAGCGCTTGCGATCACTTCAGCCTATTCGTGTCCGGATTTGACATCATACACCCGCCCAGCTACGCCTGCGTTTTTTCAAACACTCCCTGAAAACGGTCAGTTGACACCCAGAAACGCCCCCCTTCCTGTCAATCTTCTTGCAGCTGTCAGTGCGACTGAAAACTTTGCTAGAATCTGTGCAAAACAACAACGGGCTTTGTGCCCGTACGGCGCGCGTGCGCATTGCGGTGCATGCGCAGAAAAGCCGTTTTTTAGCCTGATCGCTGCGCTGCGAACAATGGCAGTTAGCGATCAACTCGGAATGACCCCCAATGACCGGAGGTGTCTCATTACTACAGTGGCCTGGTGTGCTTTTGAATTGCCATATCCCTGCCTGTAAATAACATTGATGTGTTATTTTCAGGATGAAATTGATGCTGCGTTGAAGCTTCTTCTGGCTCTGAAAGTGGACTATAAAAATTCTGTAGGGCAAGATTACAAACCTGGCTCCCCCCCAACAGATGTCACCTCTGTTCCCAACAACGGGCTGCCTGCTGCAAGTGATGGCGACGACTTTGTTGATCCATGGACAGTGCAGACAGGGAGTGCGAAGGGGGTGGACTATGACAAACTTATAGGTAAGAAAAAAAAAAAGAAAAAATCAGAGCTGAGGAGAGGCGGTGGTCAGTGGGAGAGCGTAGATAGAGGAGGGGATCAGAGCTGAGGAGAGGCAGAGAAGGTGATCAGAACTGAGGAGAGGCGGCGGTCAGTGGGAGAGCGGAGATGGAGAAGGTGATTAGAGCTGATGATAGGCGGCGGTCAGTGGGAGAGCAGAGGGAGAGGCGGCAGTCAGTGGGAGAGCGGAGATAGATGAGGTGATCAGAGGAGAGGCGGTGGTCAGTGGGAGAGCGGAGATGGAGGAAGTGATCAGAGCTGAGGAAAGGTGGTCGGTGGTAGATCGGAGATGGAGGAGGGGATCAGAGCTGAGGTGAGGCGGTGGTCAGTGGGAGAGCGGAGATGGTGGAGGTGATCAGCGCTGAGGAGAGGCAGAGATGGAGAAGGTGATCAGAGGAGAGGAGGAGGTGATCAGAGCTGAGGAGAGGCGGTGGTCAGTGGGAGAGTGGAGATGGAGGAAGTGATCAGAGCTGAGGAGAGGCATTGGATAGTATGAGAGCGGAGGTGGAGTAGGTGATCAGAGCTGAGGAGAGGCGGCGGTCAGTGGGAGAGCGGAGATAGAGTAGGTGATCAGAGGTGAGGCTGTGGTCAGTGGGAGAGTGGAGATGGAGGTAAAGTACCTGATCTGAGGTGTATCTTGAGAATTGTTATTTTTTGCGATCATTTTTATGACTGCAGCTTTCATTAATATCACACACTTTCTTATGTAAACAAAAATGATGATAACACAGAGACATCTGCTCTATTTTACCTTATGCAAATGTGTTGCAGGTTTTAAATAATTTATACTAATGAACCATTACAATTTTTTTGGTGTGTTTTTTTATTTTTTTTATTTTTACGTCACTAATGTTGATTTGACTCGCTGTCTGGTAAAGTCCTATATTTATTTGCGCAATTCGCACACTAATGACTCTCAGTTTAGGCTGTGTAGACCAGAGCTTCCCACCATGATCCTCTCCGTTTAGGCTGTGTAGACCAGAGCTTCCCACCATGATCCTCTCCGTTTAGGCTGTGTAGACCAGAGCTTCCCACCATGATCCTCTCCGTTTAGGCTGTGTAGACCAGAGCTTCCCACCATGATCCTCTCCGTTTAGGCTGTGTAGACCAGAGCTTCCCACCATGATCCTCTCCGTTTAGGCTGTGTAGACCAGAGCTTCCCACCATGATCCTCTCCGTTTAGGCTGTGTAGACCAGAGCTTCCCACCATGATCCTCTCCGTTTAGGCTGTGTAGACCAGAGCTTCCCACCATGATCCTCTCCGTTTAGGCTGTGTAGACCAGAGCTTCCCACCATGATCCTCTCCGTTTAGGCTGTGTAGACCAGAGCTTCCCACCATGATCCCCATTTTCCGCGAGTGGCGAGGCCAAGGAAACTGCGTCTGGGATGCAAGCTGCACTGCAACGGCAAGCGCGAGTAAGCTCAGGCTTACCTCAGCGTGCCACGATGTTCAGCCCATCTGTGATCACATCGCAAATGCAGGAAGGAGGTGGCAAAGCTGATTGCAATCCTTACTGAATTAGGCCGTTATTCAACAAAGATCGTATATGCTGAGCTACTCACAGTAACCCTCTACGATAGGTTGCGTAAGCCTGAGCGTATTGGCTAGCGAGGCTAAAAAAAACTGCGTACGCAACAGTCCTTTGCCTCACCCTAGAAAAAGGGGAAGAAACACTCCGGTTTTCAGCATCGATGGCCGTGTCCCACCCCCCAAAAAAAAAAATATGCCTCTAGCTGTTAATTAGGCAGAGGCGTTCGCATTACTGTGCGTGCAGTTTCCTGATTATCCCGATTATCGCTTTTGCAATCCAACCTGAATGAGGGCCCTAGTTGGCGCCTTAGTTATTTTGGTCTCTCCATCTGTGGTGAAGTATGGCGATCACTATAACCTGGACTGTCAGTGTGTCGTAAGGACCACGGCTGGGAAACCCTGCTGTAGACCACAAAGTAACTCTTGGCAGTAGAATGAGATGTCCCGGTGATTCTGTAACGCTGTTTCTAGAGCAATATCCTGCGGAAGCGCTGCTACTGTAATGAGTCTGCGCAATGAGGGATAACCGTCTAGGATTGTAGAACTTTGGGCTGAGTTCAGGGAGTAAATGTGTATATACAGTATTTACATAAATGTTTCCTGCCTGCAGACCGGAATCATCAGGTTCCCTTTGTGTATGTTTGTGTTTATATATGTGTGTGTATGTACAGTGTGTGCGTGTCTCCTATATATTAGCCCAAGTCTGTGACTCTGTGCCTGGCCGTAACGCTGGGCGGAGTTACAGTGGTGGGCGGAGTTAGCAGCTCCTGCCCTGTCCCAGCACACCACTAGCAGAACGGAGCAGCAGCCACAGAATCCGCCCACCATCCCCAGCCACAAGCCACCAGTGCATGGACGCCCCACAGTGCCAGGTAACCATGCACCCCTCCCTTGGCACCTACAATCCACCGACACCACCACACACCCCAAACCCCCCCTCCACCAGCTCCCACATGCAGCCATGGACTTCCCAGACAACCCCCATCCCGACGCCTGTATAACTGATACACACTGCCCAGCCTAACCCCACTGCACCGAACCCACCCACCGCACAAGCCCACCAACAACACCCTTGTCCTTCGCGCCCAGGATACGCACTACAGCCAGCCAGCCGCCCCGCACACCGACCCTCTCGTCAGCCGCCCCGCACACCGACCCTCTCGTCAGCCGCCCCGCACACCGACCCTCCCGTCAGCCGCCCCGCACACCGACCCTCCCGTCAGCCGCCCCGCACACCGACCCTCCCGTCAGCTGCCCCGCACACCACCCCTTCCGTCAGCCGCACCGCACACCACCCCTCCTGTTAGCGCACACACCTTCCCAGCCACGGCCGCAGCACACACCGCCGACAACACCCCCCCGCACCATCTGTCACTTTGTAGGTGCGCTGAGGGCACACAGTCCCACAGCACGCCGTCCACACCACGGCCGCACAAACCGCTCCCGCCCTTCCCACAACCCCAGCACAAACTCTTCCGACACCGGAGCACACTGTACCGCCGGGACCCACTGCACTCACACATCCCCGTCACCCGCACCTGTCTGTGTGCAGGAGACAGGGCTCTCGCCGCTCCAGCCCCCAGCGCCGCATACACAGTCTCTTCCCCTCCCAGCACCATACACCCGCACCCAGCCATCACACACACCCCCTATCAGCCATCACACTCCCCCCCCCCCCCCCCTATCAGCCATCACCCCCCCCCCCCTATCAGCCATCACCCCCCCCATCAGCCATCACCCCCCCCCCCTATCAGCCATCACACACACACCCTATCAGCCATCACACTCCCCCCCCCCGCCCCCACTATCAGCCATCACACACCCCCACTATCAGCCATCACCCCCCCCCCCCCATCAGCCATCACCCCCCCCCCCATCAGCCATCACCCCCCCCATCAGCCATCACACACACACACACACCCCTGTCAGCCATCACACACACCCCTATCAGCCATCACCCACCCCCCATCAGCCATCACCCCCTCCCATCAGCCATCACCCCCCCCCCCTATCAGCCATCACCCCCCCTATCAGCCATCACACACACACCCCTATCAGCCATCACACCCCCACCCTATCAGCCATGCACCCCCCCCATCAGCCATCACCCCCCGTCACCCATCCCCCCCCATCAGTCTCTCCCCCCCCCATCATCAGCCATCCCGCCCCCCCCCCCCCTATTAGCCATTCTTTCCCCGCCCCCCCCCCCCCCATCAGCCATCCCCCGAAGGCCATAATTGAGCATGCCTCCCTTTTTACTCACAACTCCCCTCACATCCCACTCATCTCGGGGAGGGGGGGCCCACGGTTCTGCCTTTTACACCCACATACACCACGGTCTGCTGTACTTTTACTTATACACACGCACTCCTAACATCACACGCACCCTACACCCCCCCAAACACAGACAATACACCTTCCCCATGTGTACACCACCAACACCCACCAACTTTCACTCCTACCCCTATCACCCCTATCACCCTCACACCACAATAACATACACAAATCACACACACCCGCAACACACCTTCTTACACACACACACACACACACCCAAACCCCTCTCCTACACACCCCGCACACTGTAAGGTCATCCCACACCCACCATAACCCCATACCTGCCAACCACCCACCACAAATACAACACCCATCCAGCTTCTCTCCCCCCCCCCCCACACACACAAAAATAAAAACAACCCTCCACCCATCCATTACATATCAACACACTCCACCCATGCACACCTCCAACTCCACCCCCCTAACACCCACAACTCCATCACACCCTGCACGTCCTGTCACCACCCCCATCCCTCACCCCTACACCAATACATATAGAGGCAGCCACCCACCCCCACGCTATTCCGCAAGCGCCATACATTACTACCCAACACTTTTTCTTAACCCACACACACACACACCAACGTACCCCTCCTACATAACACTCCAACACCCACATTCCCTACCACACACTCCACAATCCTGCACAACACCACACTACCCCTATAACACACCCACCTCTCTCTATACAGCCGATGGATCACACCATCACCACAACAATTAGGCCACAACAGTACCCGTCTCACAACCAGGCACCCACATGCCAATTGCCCCCCAACCTCCCAGCCACACACCACACTACCCTACACAAAGCAACCTATGCAGAAAAACCAAAGCCATGCCACCTTCCAACAAACTCACCCTAAAGCACACACATACCACTCCACCAACTACTACACCTCCTAAGCCCTCACCCCTACGCCAAATCATACACCCCTCATCCCTATCCCAACTTATACACTGGCCAGACCATATCCACCGTCCAACCTCGCTCTGCTCAGCCCCCCAAACACACCATTTCTCTGACGTCCTAGTGGATGCTGGGGACTCCGTAAGGACCATGGGGAATAGACGGCTCCGCAGGAGACTGGGCACATCTAAAGAAAGATTTAGGACTATCTGGTGTGCACTGGCTCCTCCCCCCTATGACCCTCCTCCAAGCCTCAGTTAGATTTCTGTGCCCGGCCGAGCTGGATGCACACTAGGGGCTCTCCTGAGCTCCTAGAAAGAAAGTATAGTTTAGGTTTTTTATTTTACAGTGAGACCTGCTGGCAACAGGCTCACTGCAGCGAGGGACTAAGGGGAGAAGAAGCGAACCTACCTAAGTGGTGGCAGCTTGGGCTTCTTAGGCTACTGGACACCATTAGCTCCAGAGGGATCGCACACAGGACCCGACCTCGTCGTCCGTTCCTGGAGCCGCGCCGCCGTCCTCCTTACAGAGCCAGAAGCAAGAAGGTCCGGAAAATCGGCGGCTGAAGACTTCTGTCTTCTCCAAGGTAGCGCACAGCACTGCAGCTGTGCGCCATTGCTCCTCATGCACACCACACACTTCGGTCACTGATGGGTGCAGGGCGCTGGGGGGGGGGGCGCCCTGAGCAGCAATATTAACACCTTGGCTGGCAAAACTGACACCATATATAGCCCCAGAGGCTATATAGGTGTAAATTACCCCTGCCAGAATAACACAAAAAGCGGGAGAAAGCCCGCCGAAAAAGGGGCGGAGCCATCTCCCTCAGCACACTAGCGCCATTTTCCCTCACAGCTCCACTGGAAGGATCGCTCCCTGGCTCTCCCCTGCAGTCCTGCACTACAGAAAGGGTAATAAAGAGAGGGGGGGCACTAAATTTAGGCGCAGTATATATATAATACAAGCAGCTATAGGGGAAAACACTCTGTATAGTGATATCCCTCTGTTATATAGCGCTCTGGTGTGTGCTGGCATACTCTCCCTCTGTCTCCCCAAAGGGCTTTGTGGGGTCCTGTCCTCTGTCAGAGCATTCCCTGTGTGTGTGCTGTGTGTCGGTACCGCTGTGTCGACATGTATGATGAGGAAAATGATGTGGAGGCAGAGCAAATGCCTGTAAATGTGTTGTCACCCCCTGAGGGGTCGACACCTGTGTGGATGGACTTATGGAAGGAATTACGTGACAGTGTCAGCTCCTTACATAAAAGGTTTGACGACATAGGACAGCCGGCTACTCAGCTTGTGACTGTTCCAGCGTCTCAAATGTCATCAGGGGCTTTAAAACGCCCGCTACCTCAGATGGCAGACACAGATGTCGACACGGATACCGACTCCAGTGTCGACAACGATGAGACTAGTGTACCCTCCAATAGGTCCACCCGTTACATGATTGAGGCAATGAAAAATGTATTACACATTTCTGATAGTACCCCAGGTACCACAAAAAAGGGTATTATGTTCGGTGAGAAAAAACTACCAGTAGTTTTTCCTGCATCTGAGGAATTAAATGAGGTGTGTGAGGAAGCCTGGACTTCCCCCGATAAGAAATTGATAATTTCTAAACGGTTATTGGCAGCGTACCCTTTCCCGCCAGAGGATAGGTCACGTTGGGAAACATCCCCTAGGGTAGATAAAGCGCTTACACGTTTATCAAAACAGGTGGCACTACCGTCTCGGGATACGGCCGCCCTAAAGGATCCTGCTGATAGAAAGCAGGAGGCTACCCTAAAAGCTATATATATACACACACGGGCATTATATTGCGACCAGCGATTGCATCAGCATGGATGTGCAGTGCTGCTGCTGCGTGGTCAGATTCCCTGTCGGATAATGTTGATACCCTGGATAGGGACAATATTTTGCTGACAGTAGAGCATATAAAAGACACTGTCTTATACATGCGCGATGCACAGAGGGATATTTGCCGGCTGGCATCAAAAATAAGCGCAATGTTATGGACTCGGCAGTGGTCAGGTGATGCCGATTCAAAAAGGCACATGGAAGTTTTGCCTTATAAGGGGGTGGAACTGTTTGGGGATGGTCTTTCAGACCTCGTTTCCACAGCTACGGCTGGGAAATCGACATTTTTGCCACAGGCTACCCCACAGCAAAAGAAAGCACCGTATTATCAAGTACAGTCCTTTCGGCCCCATAAACACAAGAGGGCTCGAGGCGCATCCTTTCTGCCGAGAGGCAAAGGTAGAGGGAAAAAGCTGCAGCATACAGCCAGTTCCCAAGAGCAAACGTCCTCCCCCGCGTCCGGTAAGTCCACAGCATGACGCTGGGGCTTCACAGGCGGACCCGGGTACGGTGGGGGCCCGTCTCAGAAATTTCAGCACACAGTGGGCTCTCTCACAGGTGGATCCCTGGATCCTTCAAGTAGTATCTCGGGGTACAGGCTGGAATTCGAGACGTCCCCCCCCCCCCCCCGCCGTTTTCTAAAATCTGCCTTACCAGCAACTCCCTCTGCCAGGGAGGCAGTGTTGGTGGCTATCCAAAAACTGTATTCACAGCAAGTGATTGTCAAGGTACCCCTCCTTCAGCAAGGAAAGGGTTACTATTCCACAATGTTGTGGTACCGAAACCGGACGGTTCGGTGAGACCCATCTTAAATTTAAAATCCTTGAACACGTATATCAGAAAGTTCAAGTTCAAGATGGAATCGCTCAGGGCGGTTATTGCGAGCCTGGACGAGGGGGATTACATGGTCTCTCTGGACATCAAGGATGCCTACCTGCATGTCCCCATTTACCCTCCTCACCAGGAGTACCTCAGATTTGTGGTACAGGACTGTCACTATCAGTTCCAGACGCTGCCGTTTGGGTTATCCACGGCACCGAGGGTCTTTACCAAGGTAATGGCCGAAATGATGATACTCCTTCGCAAGAAGGGAGTTTTAATTATCCCGTACTTGGACGATCTCCTGATAAAGGCGAGGTCCAAGGAACAAAGGAAAAGAACAATTAGCAGCGCTAATAGATGTATATAAACATAAAAATATAATAGAAGGATTGGGTGCTGATATAGAATAATTTAATCAATTTTGATCATTAACACACTATAAACACGATAAAATATAAAATGGATAATATAATACTAAATAGTATTGGCTAAAAAATTGAGGGATCACAATATTGCTGCCTGCTGTTAATGTAGTCCGTTCCCAATTAATATGGACTGGATAGTGCAATGGATGAACTACTCTGGACTGACGGCGCAGTCTCTGGATGATATTTAGTTACCACAGTTGTACCGCTGGAGGAATTGATGTCCCTTCAAGATGTTAATTGTGGGTCCTCACTGCATCGCGGTGTCTCCTTAGTTGCCAAGGAGTGGTGGTGGTTCAGTTGGATGGAGTGTTCAGAAGGTCCAAATGATAAGCACAATGTCCAGTCCTGGTCCGGATAACGTGGCAGCAAATTTCCAATAGGTGATAACCCCCAAAAGATTGGTCCCTGACGCGTTTCGCTGCAGGTCCTGCAGCTTTTTCAAAGGTGGTTTGTATGAGTGAGGAGACAGGGTTTATATACTGTGTCTAATGATTAGATCAAAAACGGCTGTGCACCCAATCCTTCCTGTTTTGCAATTAACAATTTAAAATTACTCAATTGAGATGAAAAAATCTACATCTAAGACAGACTCAATTTCCTTTAATATACAACATGTATTTTTCTCAACGAAAATGATTTTATATTCATGTTTTGGTGCTAGTTCAACTTAACATGGAATTACTTCCGGGTCAAAGATTCTCGGTTATACAGTTTCCCTTTCTTATATATACCAGGATCTAAGTGTTTCTAGTTAAATATGATATGGTCAACCGCCACTTTCATGTTAGGATTCTGTTATAATAAAAAATGATAAAAACGTTACATATATTAGGAGAGTAAACATTTTGCATTATTGTAATTGCTTCCGGGTTTCGGTTACATCATTTCCGCTTAATGCACCGCAAACCACGGCCTTTCAGTAAGTAAAAAAGAGAGAGGAATCTTCGTCCTTTTCGAGCGGAGCTACACATCGGAACTTCCGGGTATAGCGTAGTGCGTCATAATGCGTCACTTCCGGTAAATGAAACGCAAGCCGCAATCACTATAGGGAAGTGTCAAATTGTTTCTTAAATGCCTCACTGGTGGATATAGTACAAAAAACTCCATTCTTATAGTACTTATGGAGCAGGGATATTAATCTTATATATATATATTACTTTAGAGAGTATTTTTCAGCATAAGCAGCTTTTGATATATACTGACATTTATATTTGTAGAGGCTATGAAAAACTTTTAACAAACATTAGTTAATTGTGTTTGTAATTTCTAACGTTAATGTATATATACATAATCAGTAAGTGCTAAAGACAGATCAACCTAAGATCTACACAAAAAAAGTAACCACTTATCATTAAATCACAGCATTTAATTCTACAGATTCATTAAGGCCATCTGGAAAAATCGTATTCATTCGGTACATCCAAAATACCTCCTGCTTACATAATTTTATGAATCTATCCCCACCTCTTGAGGTATGGGGTATAGATTCAAGCCCTACTACTCTTAGACACTTTGGATCTCCATTGTGGACTGCATCATAGTGTTTAGAAACACTATGTGTTTGTATTCTCTTTAGGATATTTCTCCTATGTTCTAAGAATCTGGTTTTAAGAGGTCTAGTTGTACGACCTATGTATTTTTTCTCACATCCACATATTAACATGTATATAACATATACTGTGTTACAGTTAATAAAACTGCCAATTTCAAATGAGGTCTCTTCTATATTTGATGGGGGGATCTTCTTTATTCGATTTAGTATGTGGTTACAGGTTATACATTTATTCATCCCACATTTGTAACAGCCCTTTATTCTATGTTGTTGATAATTTTTAAGCCAATCTCCTTTAGTGGTATCTTCCTCTCCGCTCTCTTTGATAACCCTAAGATGGCTGGGAGCCAGTATATTTTTTTTAGAGACTTGCTCTTCCGAAAAATAAATCTTGGTTCGGAGGTTAGTATAGCAGATAATTGGGGATCATGCTTAAGGATCCCAAAATTTTTGGAGACAATCTTCTTAATTTCTACATGTGACCTATTAAAAGTAGAGATGAATGCTACCTCATCTATTTCATCACATTTTCTTTCTTCCCTGGTTTTTGTTTTTAGTAGTTCGTTCCTATCTTTACTTCTAACTTCTGCAAGGGATGTTTTAATGAGCTCATCTGGATAACCTCTATTACGGAATGCCTCTGACATGAGTCTTGCTTGATTGTCAAAGGAAGTAAGATCAGAGCAATTTCTCCTGAGTCGTAATAGTTGGCTCTTTGGAATGCTTTTCTTCCAAGGTATATAATGACTACTCTTAAAATGCAGATATGAATCAGTACCTACATTTTTAATAAAATTTGTAGTCGATATTTGATTATCTCTGATCTCGAGGGAAATATCCAGGAAATTGGTCTTGTGGGGGTGAAAAGAATAAGTGAAGGATAAATTATATGGGTTGGAGTTTAAGTGAGTGACAAAAGATATAACTGAATCCACATCACCATCCCAAATAATAAACAAATCATCAATGTAACGGCCATAGAGAACCAGGTTCGCGTCAAAGCCGCCACCCCACACGAGCAGGTCCTCGACCTCGCCCATGTAGAGATTGGCATAGCTAGGCGCGAACCTGGTTCCCATGGCCGTCCCCATCACCTGCAGATAGTGCTCATCCAAAAACAAAAAGTGATTGTGGGTTAAGATAAATAATATTGAATCCAAAATAAACCGCTGGTGTAGGATAGTGAGATCTCCATCATTAGTGAGTTTATTAGCTATTGCCTTAATACCTAGATTATGTGGAATATTAGTATAAAGACTTTGAACGTCAAGAGTGAGAAAACCATAAGTGTCTTTCCATATAACATCTTTAATCAGGTTCAAAAAGTGAGTTGTGTCTTTAATGTGTGATTTGAGCATAGACACTCGTGGCTGTAAAAAAATATCAACATAGTGAGAAAGATTAGATGTGAGGGAACCTATACCGGAAATTATAGGGCGACCAGGGGGTGCAGTGAGTGACTTGTGGATTTTGGGGAGGTGATAATATGTGGGAACAGTGGGGTGTGAATTATATAGAAATCTAAATTCCTCCCTGGAGATCAGATTATTACACATTGCCTCATCAAGAAGATCATATAACTCAGAGAGATATTCAGAGGTAGGATCCCTTGTAAGGGTTTTATAGAACTTAACATCCTTTAACTGCCTGTATGCCTCCTTAATGTAATCAGATCTATCTTGTAGAACAATTCCCCCCCCCTTGTCAGCTTGCTTAATTATAATTGAACTATCTTTCGTTAGTCTATGTAGGGCTTTTCTCTCCCATTTGCTAAGATTGTCTGATTTTTGTGAATTGGTGGTTTTAGAACATAAAATTTTAAAATCTTCCAGGGTTGTTTTATAAAAGCTGTCTATACTGGACCCCTTTGTTTTAATTGGATAGAACTCAGATTTTATCTTTAGTTCTTTTCTCCCGTTGATGTTAAATAATGGTTGGGTTTTTAAGGGGACATCACTAGTATTTTCTTCTAGAAGGTCATTAAGGGCTTCTAAGGCTAATTTATCTTCACTATCAAGAACAATGGGGAAGGCTTCATCAGCATTTTTCAATAATTTTTGTTTAGCAAAAAAATTTTTTCTGCATAAAGTCCGAACAAAACGGTTCAGTTCTACAAAAAGGGTAAACATGTTAGGAGGTGCTGAAGGGGAGAATTTTAGTCCCTTATTTAGGACTTGAGTTTCATTATCTGTCAATTTTTTAGCAGACAGATTGAAAATGCACTCTTTTTGTTGTGTGGCCCTCCTACTCCTTTTTAGTTTCTTAATGGCCTCCTTCTTTCCTCCTCTTCTTCCTCGTAGCTGATATTTCTTCTTTTCCTCCCTATTTCTTTTTGCCACTCCCTGTCTTGATCCTGGAATCTTCTTTTTCGCTGCTCTAAAAAACTACTCGTAGTCAGGGAGCTATCAGGATGTGATTTGGGCCTTGCTCCTAGGTCACTATTCTTAGATGTAGGAGAAATCCCTGAGTCTACTTTCTTATTAGGTGACTTATATTCAAATCTCTCTTGTGGATTTTTGTTGTTATGTCTCCTCATCATCTGTTGTGATCTTGGAGTGTCTACTCGACCTCTTCTTTCTGATCTATATTGTGATACGGGTTTATTGTAATTATTTTGTGGTTCTCTGAAGTTAGAGTTTCTATATTGTTTAAAAGTTCTTACATTGTCTGTTCGATAGTCTTCTACATCTCTCTGAAACTTTTTACACTTAGTCTCTAAAATTGTCTGCTCGAATTTGTTTACTCTCTCTGTTATTATCATATCTCTCTCTTTAAATTCATTGCTTTGGCTATGTATCTCAAGTATATCCTTTAAATTTCCAATCTCTGTTTCTATCGTTTTTAATTTCTCTGTCCTGTAATCAATTACAATTCCCATAAGGGTCAGTGAACACCGATCTAGTGTAGAGTCCCATCGTTTTTGGTACTCTACATTGTCATGAAAGATAGAGGGTTTAGACAACCTAAGACCCCTAGGTATAATTTTTCTGTCAATATATTTCTGCATATTGATTGTGTCCAACCAATGTCTTACTTCTGATTTTTGGAGATCTTCTAGTTTAAAGAAGTCTTCCTTTAGATCATCCCGGCTTTCCGTTTTATTTGCAAAAGGAGTCTCCCATTTAGAGAGATAGCCTTGTCGCCTATTGAGTCTGTCTGAGGTCCAAGGAACAGTTGGTAGTGGGGGTAGCACTTTCTCGGGAAGTGTTACAACAGCACGGCTGGATTCTCAATATTCCAAAGTCACAGCTGGTCCCGACGACACGTCTTCTGTTCCTGGGAATGATTCTGGACACAGACCAGAAAAAAGTGTTTCTTCCAGTGGAAAAAGCCGAGGAGTTGTCATCTCTAGTCAGAGACCTCCTAAAACCGGGACAGGTGTCGGTACATCAATGCACACGAGTCCTGGGAAAAATGGTAGCTTCGTACGAAGCAATTCCATTCGGAAGGTTCCACGATGCCCTAAGCCAAGCAAGGCCCCTGCTTCAGAACCAACCGGTACTGATCCAATCAGACAACATCACGGCAGTCGCCCATGTAAACAGACAGGGCGGCACAAGAAGCAGGAGGGCAATGGCAGAAGCCACAAGGATTCTCCGATGGGCGGAAAATCATGTGTTAGCACTGACAGCAGTGTTCATTCCGGGAGTGGACAACTGGGAAGCAGACTTCCTCAGCAGGCACGACCTCCACCCGGGAGAATGGGGACTTCATCCAGAAGTCTTCCAAATGCTGGTAAACCGTTGGGAAAGACCACAGGTGGACATGATGGCGTCCCGCCTTAACAAAAAGCTAAAAAGATATTGCGCCAGGTCAAGGGACCCTCAGGCGATCGCTGTGGACGCTCTAGTAACACCGTGGGTGTACCAGTCGGTTTATGTGTTTCCTCCTCTGCCTCTCATTCCCAAGGTACTGAGAATAATACGAAGGCGAAGAGTGAAAACTATACTCGTGGTTCCGGACTGGCCAAGAAGAGCTTGGTACCCGGAACTTCAAGAGATGCTTTCAGAGGACCCTTGGCCTCTGCCGCTCAGACAAGACCTGCTGCAGCAGGGGCCCTGTCTGTTCCAAGACTTACCGCGGCTACGTTTGACGGCATGGCGGTTGAACACCGGATCCTGAAGGAAAAGGGCATTCCGGAGGAAGTCATCCCTACCCTGATCAAAGCCAGGAAGGATGTCACCGCAAAACATTATCACCGCATTTGGCGGAAATATGTTGCTTGGTGTGAGGCCAGGAAGGCCCCAACGGAGGAATTTCAACTGGGTCGATTCCTGCATTTCCTGCAAGCAGGGGTGACGTTGGGCCTCAAATTGGGGTCCATTAAGGTCCAGATTTCGGCCCTGTAGATTTTCTTCCAGAAAGAACTGGCTTCACTGCCTGAAGTTCAGACTTTTGTCAAAGGAGTTCTGTATATTCAGCCTCCTTTTGTGCCCCCAGTGGCACCTTGGGATCTCAATGTGGTTTTGGAGTTCCTGAAATCACATTGGTTTGAACCACTTAAGACTGTGGATTTGAAATATCTCACGTGGAAAGTGGTCATGCTGTTGGCCCTGGCTTCGGCCAGGCGTGTGTCAGAATTGGCGGCTTTGTCATATAAAAGCCCTTATCTGATTTTCCATATGGATAGGGCAGAGTTGAGGACTCGTCCTCAGTTTCTCCCGAAGGTGGTATCAGCGTTTCACTGGAACCAGCCTATTGTGGTGCCTGCGGCTACTAGGAACTTAGAGGATTCCAAGTTACTGGACGTAGTCAGGGCCCTGAAAATTTATGTTTCCAGGACGGCTGGAGTCAGGGAAAACTGACTCTCTGTTTATCCTGTATGCACCCAACAAACTGGGTGCTCCTGCTTCTAAGCAGACTATCGCGCGCTGGATTTGTAGCACTATTCAGCTGGCGCATTCTGCGGTGGGACTACCGCAGCCTAAATCTGTAAAAGCCCATTCCACAAGGAAGGTGGGCTCATCTTGGGCGGCTGCCCGAGGGGTCTCGGCTTTACAACTTTGCCGAGCTGCTACTTGGTCAGGGGCAAACACGTTTGCAAAATTCTACAAATTTGATACCCTGGCTGAGGAGGACCTGGAGTTCTCTCATTCGGTGTTGCAGAGTCATCCGCACTCTCCCGCCCGTTTGGGAGCTTTGGTATAATCCCCATGGTCCTTACGGAGTCCCCAGCATCCACTAGGACGTCAGAGAAAATAAGAATTTACTCACCAGTAATTCTATTTCTCGTAGTCCGTAGTGGATGCTGGGCGCCCATCCCAAGTGCGGATTGTCTGCAATACTTGTAAATAGTTATTGTTACACAAATCGGGTTGTTATTGCGAGCCATCTGTTCAGAGGCTCCTTTGTTATCATACTGTTAACCGGGGTTCCTATCACGAGTTATACGGTGTGATTGGTGTGGCTGGTATGAGTCTTACCCGGGATTCAAAATCCTTCCTTATTGTGTCAGCTCTTCCGGGCACAGTGTCCTAACTGAGGTCTGGAGGAGGGTCATAGGGGGAGGAGCCAGTGCACACCAGATAGTCCTAAATCTTTCTTTAGATGTGCCCAGTCTCCTGCGGAGCCGTCTATTCCCCATGGTCCTTACGGAGTCCCCAGCATCCACTACGGACTACGAGAAATAGAATTACCGGTGAGTAAATTCTTATTTTTCTCTACACCACGCACAATCTATGTACCCCTTCCACAACAAACTTAACAACACAAATTGTTCCCTCACCCCCTCCACAATGCAGCATGCAATATATACAACACCTACCACGTATAAACTCTGACCCTCAACGCGGATTATATCTACCCATCACAACCACTGATACCCCACAACACTACCCCTCTACCTTACAACCAACCACATGCACTACACACACATTTACAGCCCCACTCCACACAATCAACTTAACACACCCTACCACCACTCCAAAAATCACACAACATTCTTCATCCTCCACAAACCCTATCACAAGAAACCACAACCCAAAACTCATAACTACTATGCCCCTACCCCTAATCCACCTACCTTTACACAAGTACAGCACCTATGCACCCCTTCGACCATGCCCAACACCCCCATTTAAAACCAACCACACACACACACACACACACACACACACACACACACACACACACACATTCACATCCACATCCTCCACACAGGACACCCACCACCACTGACTACAGCTACATAGACCTTTTTACAGTACACCTCTACAATAACACCCCCATCCACATCTCCCCTTCTATAACCACACAGACACCACACACGCAACCTTCACCATCACATTCCCTTGTGTCATACTACATCTACCCACGAACAAACCTCCCATTCCACCAACACAAACTATACAACTACTATTCTACACCTTCACTTTTCAGTAGAGATTACGTGGGCGTAGCCCCTTACGACGTTGTGAAGAGCGCCCGTAGGGCGTGATGAATCACCTAGTGTGTGTGTGTGTGTATGGTCCCAATTCAGCTGGCTTGTAATTCTAGCGTTGGTTCTGCGGTTTGTGTGGCCATAGAGAGAGCTGACCATAGACTGTATGTCCCATAGCACAACCTCTGCCTGTACCACGTTTCTCCCTATTGGGTTTCATTGATTCAGTTTCCGTTTCCTCACTCTTTCATAGTTCGGTTTGGAAGCAGCAAAATCGATCAGGAGCTTATTGATCGGATAGAGCGTGTCACTGGGCGCAAGGCGCACCACTTCCTGCGCAGGGGGATCTTCTTTTCACATAGGTAAATCCATGTAGAAGTCTGTGCTGTACCGTGTTATGTGAAATAACTGAGCTTTTATTTACTATAAGCTGGTGCGGGATGCAATTAATATATCGGCTGCCGGGATCCCGGCGTTCAGAATCCCGACGCCGGAATACCGAAAAATGCCGACCGCTCCCCTGTATTCCCACTTGAGTGGGGGTCCACGCCTCCACCCAAGGGAGAATAGTACCTGTGGCAAGCAAAGATCACTACATGGCCTGAAGCGCAGCGAACCCGCGAGGGGACTTTGGGCTCGCTGCCGGTATTCTGGCTGGTGGGACGCCGCCGGGATATCACACTGAATCCGCTGGCGCCTCTCTTAGTGTCTCCTCGCGGTGTAGTCATTTTACTCACTGTGTTTCACTAGTAAACTTACTGCCCTCTCCAATTCCAGGGGTAAGATCAGAAGTGCTGAGTTACAGAACCAGATACTTAGTAAATAAACCCCTCAGATGTCTCGGATGCCTTGTCCTTAGGTCATTAATGATTACACATTGTTCAAATATTTATGGGAGAATGATCATTACCAAATCCTCCATGTTATCAGAAGGTATGAGCACCAGAGTAATGGATTCCTCAGAAGGAAAGAACGCTGTATTGCAGGTGATGGAGCTTTCTTTACAAGTCATTCCAGTGGTGACCAAGAAACCGGCACCCAGACCTGTACCCCCCCAGACCTGTACCCCCCCAGACCTGTACCCCCCCAGACCTGTACCCCCCAGACCTGTACCCCCCAGACCTGTACCCCCCAGACCTGACCTGTACCCCCCAGACCTGACCTGTACTCCCCCAGACCTGTACCCCCCAGACCTGTACCCCCCAGACCTGACCTGTACCCCCCAGACCTGACCTGTACTCCCCCAGACCTGTACTCCCCCAGACCTGTACCCCCCAGACCTGTACCCCCCCAGACCTGTATCCCCGAATAATGTGACACTTGTATGCCTATTTGTGACTGAGCAATAAATAACCAGCTCCTCACTGTCATTTTTCCAGCACAACCTGCAAGATGGCAGTTGGGAGCTGATTGGCTGGTACTTTATCTCTCTCTGCAAGGCTTAGTACATAGACCCCTGTGTTTCTTAATCTCCATACGAAGTGCTACGAAGCAGCGACCGTGGTTTCTTTCCAATAGGTTCTCCTGTGACTCGTATACAGACTGTCGCACAGTATACAAGTGTTGCGTAGCTCAGTTTCCTGCGGTGTTCCTGCTACATCATGTTGTCACTAGCGGCGTTGTATGGGACGTGTCAGCTCACTCACACTACGCGGCGTATTGAGGCGGATGTATGAGGCATATCCTGCTGGATGTATGAGGCATCTCCTGCTGGATGTATGAGGCATCTCCTGCTGGATGTATGAGGCATCTCCTGCTGGGCGGCGTATTGAGGCAGATGTATGAGGCATCTCCTGCTGGATGTATGAGGCATCTCCTGCTGGGCGGCGTATTGAGGCAGATGTATGAGGCATCTCCTGCTGGGCGGCGTATTGAGGCAGATGTATGAGGCATCTCCTGCTGCGCGGCGTATTGAGGCAGATGTATGAGGCATCTCCTGCTGCGCGGCATATTGAGGCAGATGTATGAGGCATCTCCTGCTGCGCAGCGTATTGAGGCAGATGTATGAGGCATCTCCTGCTGCGCGGCGTATTGGGGCAGATGTATGAGACATCTCCTCCTGCTGCGCGGCGTATTGAGGCAGATGTATGAGGCATCTCCTGCTGCGCGGCGTATTGAGGCAGATGTATGAGGCATCTCCTGCTGCGTGGCGTATTGAGGCAGATGTATGAGGCATCTCCTGCTGCGCGGCGTATTGAGGCAGATGTATGAGGCATCTCACGCTGCGCGGTGGATTTATGAGGCATCTCGCGCTGCGGGGCGTATTGAGGCGGATGTATGAGGCATCTCGCGCTGTGCGGCGTATTGAGGCGGATGTATGAGTCATCTCGTGCTGCATGGCGTATTGAGGTGGATGTTTGAGGCATCTTGCGCTGTGCGGCGGATTTATGAAGCATCTCGCGCTGCGCTGCGTATTGAGGCGGATGTATGAATCTCTACCATCGTGTTTGGAACACGTACATCTCTTGGTAAGAGTGACAGAAGTTGCACCTCAGGGTTCAGATTGGCTCATTTTCTGAAGGATGACCTGGAAGGTGGACGGAGTCTCCCCTCACTGAAGTTGCCGGTTTTACGTTTCTCCTTATGGAAATTGTCTTCCATTCTGGAGTTGAAATATTCTTTCACGGTGTGTTGTATGTCCCACCTACCTTTTTGCCAGTTAATTCTTGGGACTTTGATTTGGTTCTCTTGACATTGAACAAGCCCCCGATAAGGCACCTGATTTGGTCGTATAGGTTGTCCTTTTCATTGGTTCATCTGTTCGGAGACGTGTGTCTGAATTGGAGGTCCTCTGTGACCAGATGTGCCTCGCTACCTGCGCCAAGCGATCATAGATTGGGTGTGTGTCTGGGTCTCATGGGACCTGGCCATTAGGAGATGCCCTCTTGCCATCAGTAACCGCCTGTTACTGACTCCAGTCAATGCGCAGTGGCGCCGGTATGTTGCTACCTGCCCTTGATCTGCTTTACTGCTCAGGCTTCTACCACTGGCACCTGAATACTGCTTGTGAGGATACTGGGTTCAAAATCACTCAGTCATGGTAGTAGATGAAAAACCAACAGTGGTTTATTGAACAGAATAAGTTATAAACAGCTCAGCACACTTCTGTGATCCAATTCTACACGACAATCCCTCCTGGAACTCCTGACAGAACATTACTTCTTAGCTAGTCTCCTGCCACTCTCTCACCTTCTCTCCCAGATCTATCTCACCTCCCCTGTTTGCTATTATCAAAACCTTTGTCTTTCCTACAATAAGGCGACACCCCCAGAACAGTTTCAGAGCAAACCTACTTTCACATGTCCAGGCATGTCCCCTAGGCCACAATAGATGTTAACTAAATTAACCTTACTTAATCTGATTGTGTGGCCTGGAATCCATTGTGTGGGGAAGAATGAGGGGGTTGTATGGCCTGACATCTGAGACTGGCTGTATCTACCCAACAGCAAACAGACAGGTTATCTGAGCAGTCACATGGGGGGAACATTATTTTACAAACTATAACACAATAACCAATACATTCATATATATACATCGAAAACATAACTGTACCCTTGTAACAATAACATCATACAATATAATACAATATTGCCTAGTACATAGCCAAATACAAATAAACAATCAGTGTAGTCCATGGGTCAGACCAGGGCTAGGGAAGTAGCTTCGTGTCTTTTACCACTGTGTGACACAAAGCGCCGGCTGTGTTGTCACATTTCCTCCCTCTACTTCCAAGCCCGGTGTCCTGGGTGGCTTAAGCTTGCTGAGAGTAATGGTATTCTCCTGTACCCTGGGTATTGGTAGCGAGGGATCTCCTGGGCTTGCTCGGTGCTGGGTCTGGTTCCTGCTGACGGGACAGGCCATCTGCGTTCCCATGATCTCTGCCCTTTTTGTGAGAGATAGAGAAATTGTATAGTTGTAGGGCTAAGCTCCATCTCAGCAGTCGTCCATTGTCTCCGGCAGTGCGCTGTAACCAACTAAGGGGACTGTGGTCTGTTACCACTGAGAACTCGCGCCCGTACACATATGCCTGCAATTTCCTGAGTGCCCAGACTATGGCCAGGCACTCCTTTTCAATAGTGGCATAGGCTATCTCACGGTCCATAAGTTTTCGGGAGAGAAAGGCAACTGGGTGTTCACAACCGTCCTCCCCTACTTGGCTCAACACAGCTCCTATTCCACAACCCGAGGCATCTGTTTGCACAATGAACCGCCGGTGGAAGTCGGGGGCTGCTAACACTGGGGATTGGGACAAAATGTCCTTCAGCTGGGAAAAATCCTGCTCACACTCTGGGCTCCAGTCAATTTGTCGGGTGTACTTTTTTGTCGTTAGGTTAGTCAGGGGTTTGGCAATGGTGCTGTACTGGGGCACAAATTTACGGTAGTACCCTGCTGTTCCAAGGAAGGCACGTACCTGTTTTTGGTTAGTGGGCCGAGGCCATTTCAGGATTGCCTCAATTTTCGCTGGCTCTGGACGAATATGGCCTCCACCAACCCTATGCCCGAGGTACAACACCTCTGCCATCCCCATCTGACATTTGTCAGGTCTGATTGTTAACCCTGCCTTGCTGATCCAACACCTGGGCCACATGCTGCAGATGCTCCTCCCATGTCTGACTAAAAATGGCTATGTCATCAAGGTATGCCTGGGCAAAGTCCTGACACCCTGTCAGTAGGTGATCTATGGTACGCTGAAAGGTGGCTGGGGCATTATTCATCCCAAAGGGCATGGCAGTAAATTCAAAGAGCCCAAATGGGGTGCTGAATGCAGACCTCTCCTGTGCCTCCCTGGTAAGGGGTATCTGCCAGTATCCTTTGCTAAGATCCAGAGTGGATACATAGCGTGCCATTCCCAACCTGTCTAACAGTTCATCTACCCGGGGCATGGGGTATGCGTCTGTCACTGTCACCTCGTTCAGCCTCCTATAGTCCACGCAGAAGCGGGTACTGCCATCTTTCTTGGGCACTAGGACTACGCTGGCGGCCCAGGGACTATGGGACGGTATAATAACACCAAGCGCCAGCATTTCATCAACCTCCCTTTTGATCATATCAATCACCCCGGGGTTCACCCGATAAGCGGGTTGCCTAGTGGGCCGAGCCTCTCCGGTGTTGACATGATGGGCCACTACATGAGTGCGCCCTGGCCTGCTTGTGAATTGTGGCCTCTCTACCTCCAATACCTCCCTCATCTGTAGGGCCTGGGTTTCGGTTAACTGCGAGCCTATGGGCACCGCCTCCACTCTAGGTCCCTCTTGGTGGCTGCTAGAATGTCAGGCATGGGGTCAGTCTCTGGGTCATCCATAGGTGGGCAGCAGATTGCCACCGCCCCTATCTCCCTGGTGACATATTTCTTTAACCTATTTATGTGGTAGGTACCCACCCGCTTCCCTGTTTGGTCTAGGGCAATAATGTAATCTACCCGGCCCTGCCGATCCAATACAGTATAAGGCCCTGCCCAGGTCGCCTGTAACTTATGCTTTCGGGCAGGTACTAGCACCATCACTTTCTGTCCCACCTCTAGTTCCCTGTCCTGCGCTCGTTGGTTATAGTACCGGCACTATCTTTCCTGCGCGCCCAGGGTGTGGTCATGCGCAAGCTGCATCAGCCTGTGCAGTTTCTCCTTCATTTGGACTACATATTCCAAGATGGGAACCTCAGGTTCCTGAAATGACCCTTCCCAGCTTTCCCTGACTAGGTCAAGTGGTCCCCTTACCCTTCGGGCATATAGTAACTCAAAAGGAGAAAATCCGGTTGAATCCTGCGGCACTTCGCGGTACGCGAATAATAGCTGTTGCAAGGACTTCTCCCAGTCTCCCCCCTCCGATTCAGCAAATGCCCGCAGCAACTGCTTTAGGGTCGAATTGAATCTCTCACAGAGACCATTAGTCTGAGGGTGATAAGGGGTGGTGCGTAAGGGATGGACCCCAAAGTTGTCCCATACTGTCTGCAGCAATTCCCCTTGAAATTGCGTACCCTGATCAGTAACTACTTCTTGGGGAAATCCTACGCGACTAAAAATATCCATAAGAGCCTGGGCGATATGTTCAGCATCTATGGATGCCAGTGCCACTGCCTCAGGGTATCTAGTCGCGTAATCAACTACAGTCAGTATGTATCTCTTTCCTGTTCGGCTCGGTTTCTTAAAAGGCCCCACAATGTCCATGGCCACTCTCTTGAATGGCTCACTTATGACGGGCATGGGTTGTAGGGGAACCCGGCGTGGGGGTCCCCCGAGGCGTTGGCAGACCTCACATGACTCTCTATACTGTTTTACCTCCTGGTTAACCCCAGACCAGAAGAAATGTCACAGCAGCCGGGCACGGGTTTTCCGAACCCCTAAGTGGCCTGCTAAGGGAATGTCATGGGCAAGGGCCAGCAACAGGGCACGGTACTGCTGTGGAACAATCAACTGTTTTCTTAGGACCCCGGGCTCTAATGGGTCTGCTTTTGCTGGCACCCGGTACAGTCTAACCTCCTTCCACATAATGCGATCCTCCTGAGGCCCCCAATCTGTTCGTCCCGCTGCCCTGCGGAGGCTAGCTAGGGAGGGGTCGGTCCGTTGGGCTTCCCTAAAGGCTACCCTATCTACTTCCCCCAGATTCTCATCACAGTCAGGCAAGTCTGGTACAGGGTTACTCACCGCCAACGGTTCAGGGTTTGTGGCTGTCACTTCCACTGAGACTCCTGGTGCTGGCATGAGAGGGTCCTCATGCACTGTCTCCAATGCCTGTGCTTGGCTTCGGGTGATAGCTCCCACAAAGTAACTAGCCAATCCAGCACTCAGATCGTTGCCCAGAATGACATGAGTGGGTAATCCATCCAAAAGTCCCACATTTACCTCTCCAGAGTCCAGGCCCCAGTCCAGGTGTACCCTTGCCATAGGTATTACAGTGATCTGCCCTCCTGCCATGGAAATTTTAACTTTCCTTTTCTTCAGTATTTGGCAGAGGGGAATTCATTCTGGCCGGATAAGGGTGATAGAAACTCCAGAGTCTCTCAACCCTTGCAGCTCCTTCCCATTAACTTTTACAGGTTGTAGGTGGGTCTTCATATTATCCGGGGTGGATTTCCCAATAGCTGCTACCACCTCTACTTGCTACTTCCTCCGCCTCTGGCACATCAGGAAAGTAGTCCGCCTCCCCCGTTCCAAATGATTCGTGGCACACAGCCACCCGCAACATGGCAGATTGGGCACCTGGGAATGGCCGTCTTACCCGTGTACAGTCCCGAAGTAAATGCCCCACCTGGTCACAGTTGTAGCAGCGTCGGCTTGCAGGTGACGCTGGTCCCCGAGACCTTGAATTTCTGGCTAGGGAAGCTGGGGTATGTATTGGGGCCGGCCGATGGGGGAGCAATGGTAGATCACGATCCTGCTGGGGCCGTCGAAGGGTTGTCCTCTCCTCTGTGTTGGCACCTCTCCACGAGGCCTGTTAGCTGTGAACTCATCTGCTAGGTGTGCTGCTTTTTCCGGAGTGGTAGGGTTCCGGTCTGCCACCCACTCCCTGATCTCTGGAGGCATCTTGTTTAGCAGCTGCTCCAAAATAAAAGCATTTTTAATGTCTGCTACAGTAAGGGCCTTCTTCACGGCCAGCCACTTATCACAGTTCCTCCGCAGCAAGTTATTGAACTCTATAAATGAGACATCTCCTTTCCGCGCCATAGACCGGAACTTTATGCGATACGATTCAGCGCTCACCGCATATCTGGCAAGCAGCACACTCCATACCTCCTCATATACCAGGATCTGCTCTGGACTCAGGGCATGGAATGCATCCAGTGCCCGCCCTCTCAGACTGGGTACCAAATATCGAGGCCACTCTGCTGCCTCAATTCCATGCATTATCATAACAGATTCAAACATCTGCAAATGAGTATCAATATCCGAACTGACCTCATCAAAAGGTGGGACCTCATTATACCTCAGCCGGGATGTCTGCCTTACCGCTACTGCCGGGGCGGTTATACCGGTCTGCGCCCCCAATGCGGCTCCCAGTACTGATGCTCCTTGTCCTAGTGCTGCCAGCAACTCCCGCAACTGATCTGTACTTCCAACGACCAGTGCAGGGCTCGTTGTAGCAGTTCCAGTGGTTCCTTGACCCTCGGCCTGCTCTGGGATGCAGTCCTCATCATCCTCCTGCCCAGGGTGTTCTTGGTCCCATTCAGCTAGCTTTGCCATTAAGACTGCTCTGGTGTCCGATGCATTAAACTCAATCTGTCTTGTTCGACAGAGGTCCTGTAGTTGATCCTTCTTGCTGTATCGGTAGCATAGCGGGGCAGAATCCATTGCCTGCTGTGGTTTATTCCTTTCTGCTGGTGTCTTGAGTGATCCCACTGCTGCCGCCAAATGTGAGGATACCGGGTTCCAAATCACTCAGTCACGGTGGTAGATGAAAAACCAAAAGTGGTTTATTGAACAGAATGGGTTATAAACAGCTCAGCACACTGTGATTCAATTCGACACGACAATTCCCTCCTGGAACTCCCGGCAGAACATTACTTCTTAGCCAGTCTCCTGTCACTCTCTCACCTTCTCTCTCAGATCTCTCTCACCTCCCCTGTTTGCTATTATCAAAACCTTTGTCTTTCCTACAATAAGGCGACAGCCCCAGAACAGTTTCAGAGCAAACCTACTTTCACATGTCCCAGGCATGTCCCCTAGGCCACAATAGATGTTACCTAAAGTAACCTTACTTAATCTGATTGTGTGGCCTGGAATCCATTGTGTGGGGAAGAATGAGGGGGGTGTATGGCCTGACATCTGAGACTGGCTGTATCTACCCAACAGCAAACACACAGGTTATCTGAGCAGTCACATGGGGGGAACATTATTTTACAAACTTGTTAGGGTCTCCTGCCCTGTGCTGCCACGTCGTCATGGCAACCGGGAGACAAGTGCTAGCGGAGTAACCTGAGCGCAGCTGATACTCCGGTTCGGGTCTTTTGCTGTGCAGTGGTTACAGGCATGGGATCCGGTGCTGGTTTTTGTGCTCACAGTCTGTGAGGTCTGAGGGGGGCGTGGACAGCACCTGCTTTATAAGGCCTCTTCTCAGATTAAGCAGATGCTGCTGAATCTTTGTTGGTTAGTCAGTTCCTGAAAGTTAGCCAGTACTGTGTAGCTTTGTATTTTGTTATTGCTTACTGCAAATAGGCCTGGGCATTTGGTACTACACTCTGCCAATCCAGACCTAGCAGTAAGACTGGAGTCAGTCGTTTAGCCTGCTGAGGTTCTTTTGCTATTCTGTGAACCCAGCAGGTTTGTGGCTGTACTTTCAGACCTGCCTGCATAATCCTCTCTCACTGTGCAGGGCGTCCATGTGTCAGTTTAGTGGCAGTAAGCTGAACCTGGGCCCTGCAAGTGAGAATTAGGATTGTGGAGACTCTCCTTGTGTTTATTATTCCATCTCTGACCAAGGAGTTTACTGCCACACCCGTTGGTAACCCTTTAGGGTTTTGCTGTTGCCCTTAGCAACAGCATTTCGGGTTCTCTACGTATTAAAACACAACATCTTGCTTTTTCCATCTGAGCATTTCTAATACTAGGGAGACACCCAGTTTCTTAGCCTCTGGGCTTCTCTGTTCACTCTGTGTTGGTTTTGTTACCCTATCACCTTCTGTGTACGTTATGTCATATTTCCCAGTCTGTCTGTGAGTTCATTTGTTTTGCATCCCTCTCTGTTCAGACACCAGTACATTCCTGCAGGCACTGGTGTGTATAACAGTTCAAACACCAGTACATTCCTGCAGGCACTGGTGTGCATAACATATTCAGCAGCCCAATACTTGAAATTTTGTGGGAATATGGAGCATACCCCTCAAAATACGTTGCAACAGGTGGTCGATCAGGTGCAGGTCCTGACTCGTCAATTTAATGATTTGTCCATTAAAATGCACACCTCCCAGGCCGCTGGCGGAGCTCCCGCAGCAGCAGCACCTTCAGGGGTTAAGGAGCCGAAAGTAAATCTTCCGGATCGTTTTTCTGGAGATCGCTCGCAGTTCTTTTGTTTCAAGGAGAGCTGCAAGTTATATTTCCAGCTTAGGCCTCAGTCTTCTGGGTCAGAGATTCAGCGGGTGGGCATAGTGATTTCCTTGCTACAAGGAGACCCACAGGTCTGGGCATATGGGTTGCAGCCTGACTGTCCGTCGCTTAAAAGTGTTGATGCTTTTTTTACGGCACTGGGCATGTTGTATGATGACCCTGACAAGACGGCCTCAGCCGAGGCTCAGATTTCGATCCTTAAGCAAGGGCTAAGGCCAGTTGAGGTTTACTGTACGGAGTTTCGGAGGTTGGCCCATGATACCCAGTGGAATGACCCAGCCCTGAGACACCAGTACCGAAGAGGTCTTTCTAACCAGATAAAAGACCAACTGGTACAATATCCCTTGCCTGATAGCTTGGATCAGCTCATGCAGTTATCCATCCGGGTGGATAGACGGCTGAGAGAACGTAGGCTTGAAAGGGAGACCGAGGTTTCCTTCTTTCCCAAGGGAACCTCAGACTCTGAGGAATTTTCCGAGGAGCCTATGCAGATTGGGGCTACCCGCCTCTCCTCGCGTGAGAAGACGCGGAGGAGACGGCAGGGGTTGTGTTTGTACTGTGGGAATAAGGGTCATGTGGTAGTATCATGCCCAGAAAAGCCGGAAAACTTCAGGGCCTGAGGGTGATGGGAAATATCCTGTCAGGCCAGAAGTCAGAATTTCCCAAGAAGACTTTTATCATTCCGGTGACCTTGAAGATCCTCGTCAAACTGTCAAGACTGAGGCCTTTGTGGACAGTGGGGCCGACGGGGTTTTTATGGACCGCCAATTCGCCCTGAAACACTCTGTTTCCTTAGTACCCTTGGCGTCGGAAATTGAGATTTGTGGGTTAAACGGGGAACCATTATCCCAGGGTAAAATTACCTCTTGCACTAGCCAGATTTCTTTGTTTATTGGAGCCACACACTCTGAAAAATTGTCCTTTTATGTGACTGTCTGTACTTTTGCCCCATTGGTGTTGGGGTTACCCTGGTTAAGGGCCCACAATCCTCAATTTGACTGGGTCTCTGGGGAGATTCTTAGTTGGGGTACTGATTGTTTCAGGAGTTGCTTGAGCCTTCCAGTCAGGCTCTCGCAGCTAAGTTTGCCAGGATTGCCAGGGTGTTATGCAGATTTTGCGGACGTGTTCTCCAAAAAAGTTGCAGAGGTACTACCTCCCCATCGCCCCTATGACTGTGCCATTGATTTGTTGCCGAATGCTAAGCTTCCCAAGAGCAGGTTGTACTCCCTGTCACGTCCTGAGACTCAGGCTATGGCAGAGTACATTCAGGAGAACTTGGCTAAAGGATTTATCAGACCTTCACAGTCTCCAGTTGGGTCGGGGTTCTTCTTCGTGGGTAAAAAGGATGGTTCATTGCGACCCTGCATCGACTTCAGGGAATTGAACCGTATCACGATTAAAAACTCATACCCACTGCCTCTCATTTCGGTCTTGTTTGACCAGCTTCGTACTGCCACCATTTTTTCTAAGATTGACCTACGCGGTGCGTACAATCTAATCCGAATAAGAGAGGGGGATGAATGGAAGACTGCCTTTAATACCCACTCAGGGCATTATGAATATTTGGTGATGCCTTTTGGGCTCTGTAATGCCCCGGCAGTCTTCCAGGATTTCATGAACGATGTGGTCAGGGAATATTTGGATAGATTCTTAGTTGTATACTTAGATGACATCCTAATCTTCTCCCATTCCCTGGAGGAACATCGGAAGCATGTACGCTTAGTCCTCCAGAAACTCAGAGACCACCGGCTTGGGGCGAAGCTGGAGAAGTGCGAATTTGAAGTTCAGCAAATCGCATTTCTAGGATATATTATCTCCCCAGAAGGTTTCCAAATGGAGGGTTCCAAGGTACAGGCAGTCCTGGATTGGGTGCAGCCCACTAGTTTGAAGGCGCTTCAGCGTTTCCTGGGCTTTGCAAATTTTTATAGACGATTTATCGCTGGATTTTCGTCTATAGTGGCGCCCTTGGTGGCACTCACTAAGAAAGGGGCGGATGTTGCTCACTGGTCTCGTGAGGCCAAAGCGGCTTTTGCCCGTCTCAAAAGGGCATTTGTCTCGGCCAAGGTGCTGCGACACCCAGATCCAGAGCGTCCTTTTGTGGTGGAGGTGGATGCCTCTGAGATGGGTATTGGGGCAGTGCTCTCTCAGATGGGAGTGTCTGATAATTCGCCTTCATCCCTGTGCTTACTTTTCCCGTAAATTTTCGCCTGCCGAGATGAATTATGACGTGGGTAACCGGGAATTGTTGGCTATTAAGGATGCACTCGAGGAGTGGAGACACTGGCTTGAGGGGGCTAAGTTTGTGGTCTCAATTCTCACCGACCATAAGAATTTGGCATATTTAGAGTCAGTGAAGCGTCTCAATGCCAGGCAGGCACGATGGGCTTTGTTTTTTGCTCGCTTTAATTTTTTGATAACATATCGCCCTGGGTCAAAAAACATCAAGGCTGATGCGCTCTCGCTGAGTTTTGCTCCAATCCAGGAGACCACCGAGGAGCGGTTGCCCATTGTGTCCCCATCATGTATTAAAGTGGGCATTACCCAGGACCTCTTGTCATTAGTCCTTAGAGCACAGGAGCAGGCTCCTCCAGACCTTCCGGTAGGTCTTTTGTTTGTGCCTCCTAGGTTAAGACAGCGAGTGTTCCTGGAATTCCATGCCAAGAAGTCGGCAGGTCACCCGGGTATTGCCAGAACTCGGGAGTTGCTATCTAGGGCGGTGTGGTGGCCCTCGGTGGCTAAGGATGTGGATCAGTGGGTTCGGGCAGGTGACATCTGTGCCCGAAATGAGACTCCTAGAGGGGTTCCTGTTGGCCCATTACATCCACTCTCTATTCCATCTAAGCCATGGACCCACATTTCAATGTATTTTGTTGTGGACTTGCCCAAATCCTCTGGGATGACAGCCATCTGGGTTGTCGTTGACAGGTTTTCGAAGATGGCGCACTTCGTTCCACTGGTTGGGCTGCCATCGGCCAGACGTCTGTCTGAATTATTTATGCTGCATGTTGTGCGCCTCCACGGGTTGCCACTTGATGTGGTCTCTGACCGCGGATCCCAGTTTGTGGCCAAATTCTGGAGGGCATTTTGTTCCGATCTCCAGATTTCTGTCAGCTTGTCGTCAGGCTACCATCCGCAGTCTAATGGGCAGACTGAAAGGGTGAACCAGACCTTGGAGCAGTTCCTCAGGTGTTATGTCTCCAAGTGTCAGACTGACTGGGTTGCTCATCTGTCAATGGCGGAGTTTGCCTATAACAACGCGGCTCACTCTGCTACAGGGATCTCTCCCTTCCTTTGTGTGTATGGGCATCATCCTAAGGCCAATTCTTTTGACCCCCTGGACTCCACGCCTGGTGGTTCCTCTGTCGTTTCGGTCCTTAGAGGTATTTGGAGGAAAGTGAAGAAAGCCCTTGTGTCTGTGTCATTAGTGACCAAAAGGGTTTTTGATAAGCGGAAAAGACCCTGCAGCTTCAAATTAGGAGACTTTGTCTGGTTGTCTACCAAGAATTTGAAGTTGAAACAGCCATCTCATAAGTTAGGCCCCCGGTTCATCGGCCCTTATAAGATCACCAGGGTTATCAATCCGGTGGCATTTCAGTTAGATCTGCCCCGTTCTTTGGGTATCAATAAAACATTTCATTGTTCCCTTTTAAAACGGGCGATTAGTAATCCTTCTTCCAGAGGAAGACCTTCCCCTCTTTTGATACGTGGCCAGAGGGAGTTTGTTGTTGAAAGGATTCTTGATTCCAAGATGGTTCGGGGTCGGCTGTCATTTTTGGTGCACTGGAAGGGGTATGGCCCGGAGGAGCGGTTGTGGGTGCGCAGTTGTGATCTTCATGCCCCCAGACTGATACGCTCTTTCTTCTCGCAGTTCCCCGATAAACCCGGTGGTAGGGGTTCTTTGACCCCTCGTCAGAGGGGGGGTACTGTTAGGGTCTCCTGCCCTGTGCTGCCACGTCGTCATGGCAACCGGGAGACAAGTGCTAGCGGAGTAACCTGAGCGCAGCTGATACTCCGGTTCGGGTCTTTTGCTGTGCAGTGGTTACAGGCATGGGATCCGGTGCTGGTTTTTGTGCTCACAGTCTGTGAGGTCTGAGGGGGGCGTGGACAGCACCTGCTTTATAAGGCCTCTTCTCAGATTAAGCAGATGCTGCTGAATCTTTGTTGGTTAGTCAGTTCCTGAAAGTTAGCCAGTACTGTGTAGCTTTGTATTTTGTTATTGCTTACTGCAAATAGGCCTGGGCATTTGGTACTACACTCTGCCAATCCAGACCTAGCAGTAAGACTGGAGTCAGTCGTTTAGCCTGCTGAGGTTCTTTTGCTATTCTGTGAACCCAGCAGGTTTGTGGCTGTACTTTCAGACCTGCCTGCATAATCCTCTCTCACTGTGCAGGGCGTCCATGTGTCAGTTTAGTGGCAGTAAGCTGAACCTGGGCCCTGCAAGTGAGAATTAGGATTGTGGAGACTCTCCTTGTGTCTATTATTCCATCTCTGACCAAGGAGTTTACTGCCACACCCGTTGGTAACCCTTTAGGGTTTTGCTGTTGCCCTTAGCAACAGCATTTCGGGTTCTCTACGTATTAAAACACAACATCTTGCTTTTTCCATCTGAGCATTTCTAATACTAGGGAGACACCCAGTTTCTTAGCCTCTGGGCTTCTCTGTTCACTCTGTGTTGGTTTTGTTACCCTATCACCTTCTGTGTACGTTATGTCATATTTCCCAGTCTGTCTGTGAGTTCATTTGTTTTGCATCCCTCTCTGTTCAGACACCAGTACATTCCTGCAGGCACTGGTGTGTATAACAGTTCAAACACCAGTACATTCCTGCAGGCACTGGTGTGCATAACAAAACTATAACACAATAACCAATACATTCATATATATACATCGAAAACATAACTGTACCCTTGTAACAATAACATCATACAATATAATACAATATTGCCTAGTACATAGCCAAATACAGATCAACAATCAGTGTAGTCCATGGGTCAGACCAGGGCTAGGGAAGTAGCTGCGTGTCTTTTACCACTGTGTGACACAACGCGCCGGCTGTGTTGTCACACTGCTGTTTATGGGTAGTCGTTCTGCTGACACTCCAGACTGGTGTCTGTATTTGCTCACCGGTCACTGACAACTGACCAGGCCTTGCGTCGGTAGCTGGCAGAGGGCGGAGCTTGGAGATGCTGGGCTCCACCCAGAACAGGCTGAGAACGGGACTGCGTATGTTGCAAGAGGAACAAGCAGTTGTATTGAAGGCAAGATGTTTATTGCTCCAATAATCTGAAGGATTCCTCTCCTTTTTCAGTGGGGTTACAGCATACAAGATGTTACAGCACCTCAACCTTCTTGATGTCACAAAAAGTATACACATTTTATGAGGCACTCAGGCCTCCTTTTACCTCAGTCCAACACACAAAACAGTAAAGTGCATGCCCAAGGCATAATGAGCTTTAACATTGTCTTCTCTGGCCAGTGGGGAGTTTTCACTGCCCTGTGCCTTGTCCCACCTGCCGCGTCCGTCACAGCCCAGGTGACGTATCGTCTAGGGTGGGGGAAGGTTTCCAGGAATCTGCTAAGTGGGACCAAGGCTGCCACCTCCAGCCTGAATCCAAGCACCAGAGTTAGGCAGACGAGATCCCCTGGCAGGGTTTCCAGCCCACACAGTGGGCGCTCTTTGGAGCTCCATGAAACCACATAGCTGGCTATGTTGCCTAGCCTTCCCATGCTTCTTTCATGGGGGAGACTGGAACAGAAGGCGTTTACACAGTTGTACATTTTGTCCATACCATTTATACATATTGTCTTCCCTGTGCCCAGTAATCAGCTGGGCCCCGCTAGTCCTACAGCCTGAGACAGTATATGGTGGGGTTGTGGTGGTCTCTCCTATGCAGCACAGGGACTGTCTCACTGGAACGTTCCCCTCACACACAGGAAGCCAGGATCAGCCGCATGGTCTGTGACAGTGACCGCTGCCCCCTTTGTCAGTATATGGGGGGGATTGTGGTGGTCTCTCCTATGCAGCACAGGGACTGTCTCACGGTGGAACGTTCCCCTCACACACAGGAAGCCAGGGTCAGCCGCATGGTCTGTGACAGTGACCCCTGCCCCCCCTTGTCAGTATATGGGGGGGATTGTGGTGGTCTCTCCTATGCAGCACAGGGACTGTCTCACTGGAACGTTCCCCTCACACACAGGAAGCCAGGATCAGCCGCATGGTCTGTGACAGTGACCCCTGCCCCCCTTGTCAGTATATGGGGGGGATTGTGGTGGTCTCTCCTATGCAGCACAGGGACTGTCTCACTGGAACGTTCCCCTCACACACAGGAAGCCAGGATCAGCCGCATGGTCTGTGACAGTGACCGCTGCCCCCCTTGTCAGTATATGGGGGGGTTGTGGTGGTCTCTCCTATGCAGCACAGGGACTGTCTCACTGGAACGTTCCCCTCACACACAGGAAGCCAGGATCAGCTGCATGTTCTATGACAGTGACCGCTGCCCCCCTTGTCAGTATATGGGGGGGATTGTGGTGTCGGGTCACCCGGTCTCACAGCCGTGCAGCGATCCCAGCTCCCGTACTGGGGACCGTTGCTGTATAGGGGATGGAGGGTTCCTCTTGTGATTGATAATACAGTTACCTGTATATAATGTATTGGGATCTGGTCGATCGGGGTGGCGGCAGTGTGAACACGGGCACTGAAATCCCGACACTGGTCAGCAGACCGACGCTGGGATCCCGTCATGGATCACAATGCCGCCGCCGGAATCCCCACCGTATGTATGCCAGGATGTATTAGGTTACATGTATAACTAGTGTTCTTCTGCACCCTCGCTGGTGCGGACCTGCTGGGCGATCCCTGGACCTGTGGAGGAAGCGGGGTCCTGCAAGAGCTGCGGCCTTTTCCCAAGGCGGTGAGGAGTAATAGGTAGAAATGACACACGCACACTCTGTATCCTCACACGCGTCACACGCACTCTGTATCCTCACACACACGCTGTATCCTCACACACACTCTGTATCCTCACACACACTCTGTATCCTCACACGCGTCACACACACTCTATCCTCACACACACTCTGTATCCTCACACGCGTCACACGCACTCTGTATCCTCACACGCGTCACACGCACTCTGTATTCTCACACACACTCTGTATCCTCACACACACTCTGTATCCTCACACGCGTCACACACACTCTATCCTCACACACACTCTGTATCCTCACACGCGTCACACACACTCTGTATCCTCACACGCGTCACACACACTCTGTATTCTCACACACACTCTGTATCCTCACACGCGTCACACACACTCTGTATTCTCACACACACTCTGTATCCTCACACGCGTCACACGCACTCTGTATTCTCACACACACTCTGTATCCTCACACACACTCTGTATCCTCACACGCGTCACATGCACTCTGTATCCTCACACACACTCTGTATCCTCACACGCGTCACACGCACTCTGTATCCTCACACGCGTCACACGCACTCTGTATCCTCACACACACTCTGTATCCTCACACGCGTCACACACACTCTGTATCCTCACACGCGTCACACGCACTCTGTATCCTCACACACACTCTGTATCCTCACACGCGTCACACACACTCTGTATCCTCACACGCGTCACACACACTCTGTATTCTCACACACACTCTGTATCCTCACACACACTCTGTATCCTCACACGCGTCACACGCACTCTGTATCCTCACACGCGTCACACGCACTCTGTATTCTCACACACACTCTGTATCCTCACACGCGTCACACACACTCTGTATCCTCACACGCGTCACACGCACTCTGTATCCTCACACGCGTCACACACACTCTGTATCCTCACACGCGTCACACGCACTCTGTATCCTCACACGCGTCACACACACTCTGTATCCTCACACGCGTCACACACACTCTGTATCCTCACACGCGTCACACGCACTCTGTATCCTCACACACACTCTGTATCCTCACACACACTCTGTATCCTCACACGCCTCACACACACTCTGTATCCTCACACGCGTCACACACACTCTGTATCCTCACACACACTCTGTATCCTCACACACACTCTGTATCCTCACACGCCTCACACACACTTTGTATCCTCACACGCGTCACATGCTCTCTGTATCCTCACACGCGTCACACACACTCTGTATCCTCACACGCGTCACACACACTCTGTATCCTCACACACACTCTGTATCCTCACACGCGTCACACACACTCTGTATCCTCACACACACTCTGTATCCTCACACACACTCTGTATCCTCACACGCGTCACACGCACTCTGTATCCTCACACGCGTCACACACACTCTGTATCCTCACACACACTCTGTATCCTCACACGCGTCACACGCACTCTGTATCCTCACACGCGTCACACACACTCTGTATCCTCACACGCGTCACATGCACTCTGTATCCTCACACGCGTCACACACACTCTGTATCCTCACACGCGTCACACACACTCTGTATCCTCACACACACTCTGTATCCTCACACACACTCTGTATCCTCACACGCGTCACACACACTCTGTATCCTCACACGCGTCACACGCACTCTGTATCCTCACACGCGTCACACGCACTCTGTATCCTCACACGCGTCACACACACTCTGTATCCTCACACGCGTCACACACACTCTGTATCCTCACACGCGTCACACGCACTCTGTATCCTCACACACACTCTGTATCCTCACACGCGTCACACACACTCTGTATTCTCACACACACTCTGTATCCTCACACACACTCTGTATCCTCACACGCGTCACACGCACTCTGTATCCTCACACGCGTCACACGCACTCTGTATCCTCACACACACTCTGTATCCTCACACGCGTCACACGCACTCTGTATCCTCACACGCGTCACACGCACTCTGTATCCTCACACACACTCTGTATCCTCACACGCGTCACACACACTCTGTATCCTCACGCGTCACACGCACTCTGTATCCTCACACACACTCTGTATCCTCACACGCGTCACACACACTCTGTATCCTCACACGCGTCACACACACTCTGTATCCTCACACACACTCTGTATCCTCACACACACGCACACTCTGTATCCTCACACACGCACACTCTGTATCCTCACACACGCACACTCTGTATCCTCACACACGCACACTCTGTATCCTCACACACGCACACTCTGTATCCTCACACACGCACACTCTGTATCCTCACACACACACACTCTGTATCCTCACACACACACACACACACTCTGTATCCTCACACACACACACACTCTGTATCCTCACACACGCACACTCTGTATCCTCACACACACACACTCTGTATCCTCACACACACACACTCTGTATCCTCACACACACACACTCTGTATCCTCACACACACACACTCTGTATCCTCACACACACGCACACTCTGTATCCTCACACACGCACACTCTGTATCCTCACACACGCACACTCTGTATCCTCACACACGCACACTCTGTATCCTCACACACGCACACTCTGTATCCTCACACACACACACTCTGTATCCTCACACACACACTCTGTATCCTCACACACGCACACTCTGTATCCTCACACACGCACACTCTGTATCCTCACACACACACACTCTGTATCCTCACACACACGCACACTCTGTATCCTCACACACTCTGTATCCTCACACACGCACACTCTGTATCCTCACACACGCACACTCTGTATCCTCACACACGCACACTCTGTATCCTCACACACGCACACTCTGTATCCTCACACACACACACTCTGTATCCTCACACACACACTCTGTATCCTCACACACGCACACTCTGTATCCTCACACACGCACACTCTGTATCCTCACACACACACACTCTGTATCCTCACACACACGCACACTCTGTATCCTCACACACGCACACTCTGTATCCTCACACACACACACTCTGTATCCTCACACACGCACACTCTGTATCCTCACACACACACACTCTGTATCCTCACACACACACACACTCTGTATCCTCACACACACACACTCTGTATCCTCACACACACACACTCTGTATCCTCACACACACACACTCTGTATCCTCACACACACGCACACTCTGTATCCTCACACACGCACACTCTGTATCCTCACACACGCACACTCTGTATCCTCACACACGCACACTCTGTATCCTCACACACACACTCTGTATCCTCACACACGCACACTCTGTATCCTCACACACGCACACTCTGTATCCTCACACACGCACACTCTGTATCCTCACACGCACACTCTGTATCCTCACACACGCACACTCTGTATCCTCACACACGCACACTCTGTATCCTCACACACACGCACACTCTGTATCCTCACACACACACACTCTGTATCCTCACACACGCACACTCTGTATCCTCACACACGCACACTCTGTATCCTCACACACGCACACTCTGTATCCTCACACACACACACTCTGTATCCTCACACACGCACACACTCTGTATCCTCACACACGCACACACTCTGTATCCTCACACACGCACACTCTGTATCCTCACACACACACACTCTGTATCCTCACACACGCACACACACACACACTCTGTATCCTCTCACACACACACACACACACACACTCTGTATCCTCACACACGCACACTCTGTATCCTCACACACGCACACACTCTGTATCCTCACACACGCACACTCTGTATCCTCACACACGCACACTCTGTATCCTCACACACGCACACTCTGTATCCTCACACACGCACACTCTGTATCCTCACACACGCACACTCTGTATCCTCACACACGCACACTCTGTATCCTCACACACACACACTCTGTATCCTCACACACGCACACTCTGTATCCTCACACACACACACTCTGTATCCTCACACACGCACACTCTGTATCCTCACACACACACACACTCTGTATCCTCACACACACACACTCTGTATCCTCACACACACACACACTCTGTATCCTCACACACGCACACTCTGTATCCTCACACACGCACACTCTGTATCCTCACACACACACACACACACACACACACACTCTGTATCCTCACACACACACACTCTGTATCCTCACACACACACACTCTGTATCCTCACACACACACACGCTCTGTATCCTCACACACGCACACTCTGTATCCTCACACACACACACTCTGTATCCTCACACACACACACTCTGTATCCTCACACACACACACACACACACACACACACACTCTGTATCCTCACACACGCACACTCTGTATCCTCACACACACACACACTCTGTATCCTCACACACACACACACACACACTCTGTATCCTCACACACGCACACTCTGTATCCTCACACACGCACACTCTGTATCCTCACACACACACACTCTGTATCCTCACACACGCACACTCTGTATCCTCACACACGCACACTCTGTATCCTCACACACACGCACACTCTGTATCCTCACACACGCACACTCTGTATCCTCACACGCACACTCTGTATCCTCACACACGCACACTCTGTATCCTCACACACGCACACTCTGTATCCTCACACACGCACACTCTGTATCCTCACACACGCACACTCTGTATCCTCACACACGCACACTCTGTATCCTCACACACGCACACTCTGTATCCTCACACACACACACTCTGTATCCTCACACACACACACACTCTGTATCCTCACACACGCACACACTCTGTATCCTCACACATGCACACTCTGTATCCTCACACACACGCACACTCTGTATCCTCACACACGCACACTCTGTATCCTCACACACGCACACTCTGTATCCTCACACACGCACACTCTGTATCCTCACACACGCACACTCTGTATCCTCACACACGCACACTCTGTATCCTCACACACGCACACTCTGTATCCTCACACACGCACACTCTGTATCCTCACACACGCACACTCTGTATCCTCACACACGCACACTCTGTATCCTCACACACGCACACTCTGTATCCTCACACACGCACACTCTGTATCCTCACACACGCACACTCTGTATCCTCACACACACACACACACACACACACACACACACACACACTCTGTATCCTCACACACGCACACTCTGTATCCTCACACACACACACACACTCTGTATCCTCACACACACACACTCTGTATCCTCACACACACACACACACTCTGTATCCTCACACACACACACTCTGTATCCTCACACACGCACACTCTGTATCCTCACACACGCACACTCTGTATCCTCACACACACACTCTGTATCCTCACACACGCACACTCTGTATCCTCACACACGCACACTCTGTATCCTCACACACGCACACTCTGTATCCTCACACACGCACACTCTGTATCCTCACACACGCACACTCTGTATCCTCACACACGCACACTCTGTATCCTCACACACGCACACTCTGTATCCTCACACACGCACACTCTGTATCCTCACACACGCACACACACACTCTGTATCCTCACACACGCACACACGCACTCTGTATCCTCACACACGCACACTCTGTATCCTCACACACGCACACTCTGTATCCTCACACACGCACACTCTGTATCCTCACACACACACACTCTGTATCCTCACACACACACACACACTCTGTATCCTCACACATACACACTCTGTATCCTCACACACGCACACTCTGTATCCTCACACACACACACACACACACTCTGTATCCTCACACACGCACACTCTGTATCCTCACACACACACACACACACACTCTGTATCCTCACACACGCACACTCTGTATCCTCACACACGCACACTCTGTATCCTCACACACGCACACTCTGTATCCTCACACACGCACACACACACTCTGTATCCTCACACACGCACACACGCACTCTGTATCCTCACACACACACACTCTGTATCCTCACACACGCACACTCTGTATCCTCACACACGCACACTCTGTATCCTCACACACACACACTCTGTATCCTCACACACACACACACACACTCTGTATCCTCACACATACACACTCTGTATCCTCACACACGCACACTCTGTATCCTCACACACACACACACACACACACTCTGTATCCTCACACACGCACACTCTGTATCCTCACACACACACACACACTCTGTATCCTCACACACGCACACTCTGTATCCTCACACACGCACACTCTGTATCCTC